>NC_071996.2:15645075-15948106 GCF_028885655.2 Pongo abelii
TCTGCAAGTGGTTATTTGGAGCACTTCGAGGCCTGTGCTGGGATATGGAATAACTTCACCTAAAAACTACAGAGAAGCATTCTCAGAAAGTTCTTCACGACGCATTCATTCAACTCACAGAGTTGAACCTTCCTTTTGATAGAACAGATTTGAAACACTCTTTTTGTAGAATCTGCAAGAGGATATTTGGAGCGTTTTGAGGCCTATGCTGGAAAAGGAAATATCTTCATCTAAAAACTAGACAGAAGCATCCTCAGAAACTTCTGTGTGATGAGTGCATTCAACTCACAGACTTGAACGTTTCTTTTGATAGAACAGTTTTGAAACATTACGTTTGTAGAATCTGCAAGTGTTTATTCGGAGCACCTTGAGGCCTATGTTGGAAAAGGAAATATCTTCACATAAAAACTAGAGAGAAGGATTCTCAGAAACTTCTTTGTGATGAGTTCATTCAACTCACAGAGTTGAACCTACCAATTGATAGAGAAGTTTGGAAACACTCTTTTTGTAGAATCTGCAAGTGGATATTTGGAGCCGTTTGAGGCCTATGCTGGAAAAGGAAATATCTTCACATAAAAACTGAACAGAAGCATTCTCAGAAACTTCTTTGTGTTGAGTGCATTCAACTCACAGACTTGAACTTACCTGTAGAAAGAGCAGTTTTGAAACACTCTTTTGGTAAAATCTGCAAGTGGTTATTTGGAGCACTTCGAGGCCTGTGCTGGGATATGGAATATCTTCACCCTAAAAACTACAGAGAAGCATTCTCAGAAAGTTCTTCACGATGCATTCATTCAACTCACAGAGTTGAACCTTCCTTTTGATAGAACAGTTTTGAAACACTCTTTTTGTAGAATCTGCAAGAGGATATTTGGAGCGTTTTGAGGCCTATGCTGGAAAAGGAAATATCTTCACCTTAAAACTAGACAGAAGCATTCTCAGAAACTTCTGTGTGATGAGTGCATTCAACTCACAGACTTGAACGTTTCTTTTGATAGAACAGTTTTGAAACATTACGTTTGTAGAATCTGCAAGTGTTTATTCGGAGCACCTTGAGGCCTATGTTGGAAAAGGAAATATCTTCACATAAAAACTAGAGAGAAGGATTCTCAGAAACTTCTTTGTGATGAGTTCATTCAACTCACAGAGTTGAACCTACCAATTGATAGAGAAGTTTGGAAACACTCTTTTTGTAGAATCTGCAAGTGGATATTTGGAGCCGTTTGAGGCCTATGCTGGAAAAGGAAATATCTTCACATAAAAACTGAACAGAAGCATTCTCAGAAACTTCTTTGTGTTGAGTGCATTCAACTCACAGACTTGAACTTACCTGTAGAAAGAGCAGTTTTGAAACACTCTTTTGGTAAAATCTGCAAGTGGTTATTTGGAGCACTTCGAGGCCTGTGCTGGGATATGGAATATCTTCACCTAAAAACTACAGAGAAGCATTCTCAGAAAGTTCTTCACGATGCATTCATTCAACTCACAGAGTTGAACCTTCCTTTTGATAGAACAGTTTTGAAACACTCTTTTTGTAGAATCTGCAAGAGGATATTTGGAGCGTTTTGAGGCCTATGCTGGAAAAGGAAATATCTTCACCTAAAAACTAGAAAGAAGCATTCTCAGAAACTTCTGTGTGATGAGTGCATTCAACTCACAGACTTGAACGTTTCTTTTGATAGAACAGTTTGGAAACATTACGTTTGTAGAATCTGCAAGTGTTTATTCGGAGCACCTTGAGGCCTATGTTGGAAAAGGAAATATCTTCACGTAAAAACTAGACAGAAGGATTCTCAGAAACTTCTTTGTGATGAGTTCATTCAACTCACAGAGTTGAACCTACCAATTGATAGAGAAGTTTGGAAACACTCTTTTTGTAGAATCTGCAAGTGGATATTTGGAGCCGTTTGAGGCCTATGCTGGAAAAGGAAATATCTTCACATAAAAACTGAACAGAAGCATTCTCAGAAACTTCTTTGTGTTGAGTGCATTCAACTCACAGACTTGAACTTACCTGTAGAAAGAGCAGTTTTGAAACACTCTTTTGGTAAAATCTGCAAGTGGTTATTTGGAGCAATTTGAGGCCTGTGCTGGGATATGGAATATCTTCACCTAAAAACTACAGAGAAGCATTCTCAGAAATTTCTTCACGATGCATTCATTCAACTCACAGAGTTGAACCTTCCTTTTGATAGAACAGTTTTGAAACACTCTTTTTGTAGAATCTGCAAGAGGATATTTGGAGCGTTTTGAGGCCTATGCTGGAAAAGGAAATATCTTCACCTAAAAACTAGACAGAAGCATTCTCAGAAACTTCTGTGTGATGAGTGCATTCAACTCACAGACTTGAACGTTTCTTTTGATAGAACAGTTTTGAAACATTACGTTTGTAGAATCTGCAAGTGTTTATTCGGAGCACCTTGAGGCCTATGTTGGAAAAGGAAATATCTTCACATAAAAACTAGAGAGAAGGATTCTCAGAAACTTCTTTGTGACGAGTTCATTCAACTCACAGAGTTGAACCTACCAATTGATAGAGAAGTTTGGAAACACTCTTTTTGTACAATCTGCAAGTGGATATTTGGAGCCGTTTGAGGCCTATGCTGGAAAAGGAAATAACTTCACATAAAAACTGAACAGAAGCATTCTCAGAAACTTCTTTGTGTTGAGTGCATTCAACTCACAGACTTGAACTTACCTGTAGAAAGAGCAGTTTTGAAACACTCTTTTGGTAAAATCTGCAAATGGTTATTTGGAGCACTTCGAGGCCTGTGCTGGGATATGGAATATCTTCACCTAAAAACTACAGAGAAGCATTCTCAGAAATTTCTTCACGACGCATTCATTCAACTCACAGAGTTGAACCTTCCTTTTGATAGAACAGTTTTGAAACACTCTTTTTGTAGAATCTGCAAGAGGATATTTGGAGCGTTTTGAGGCCTATGCTGGAAAAGGAAATATCTTCACCTAAAAACTAGACAGAAGCATCCTCAGAAACTTCTGTGTGATGAGTGCATTCAACTCACAGACTTGAACGTTTCCTTTGATAGAACAGTTTTGAAACATTACGTTTGTAGAATCTGCAAGTGTTTATTCGGAGCACCTTGAGGCCTATGTTGGAAAAGGAAAGATCTTCACATTAAAACTAGAGAGAAGGATTCTCAGAAACTTCTTTGTGATGAGTTCATTCAACTCACAGAGTTGAACCTACCAATTGATAGAGAAGTTTGGAAACACTCTTTTTGTAGAATCTGCAAGTGGATATTTGGAGCCGTTTGAGGCCTATGCTGGAAAAGGAAATATCTTGACATAAAAACTGAACAGAAGCATTCTCAGAAACTTCTTTGTGTTGAGTGCATTCAACTCACAGACTTGAACTTACCTGTAGAAAGAGCAGTTTTGAAACACTCTTTTGGTAAAATCTGCAAGTGGTTATTTGGAGCACTTCGAGGCCTGTGCTGGGATATGGAATAACTTCACCTAAAAACTACAGAGAAGCATTCTCAGAAAGTTCTTCACGATGCATTCATTCAACTCACAGAGTTGAACCTTCGTTTTGATAGAACAGATTTGAAACACTCTTTTTGTAGAATCTGCAAGAGGATATTTGGAGCGTTTTGAGGCCTATGCTGGAAAAGGAAATATCTTCATCTAAAAACTAGACAGAAGTATCCTCAGAAACTTCTGTGTGATGAGTGCATTCAACTCACAGACTTGAACGTTTCTTTTGATAGAACAGTTTTGAAACATTACGTTTGTAGAATCTGCAAGTGTTTATTCGGAGCACCTTGAGGCCTATGTTGGAAAAGGAAATATCTTCACGTAAAAACTAGAGAGAAGGATTCTCAGAAACTTCTTTGTGATGAGTTCATTCAACTCACAGAGTTGAACCTACCAATTGATAGAGAAGTTTGGAAACACTCTTTTTGTAGAATCTGCAAGTGGATATTTGGAGCCGTTTGAGGCCTATGCTGGAAAAGGAAATATCTTCACATAAAAACTGAACAGAAGCATTCTCAGAAACTTCTTTGTGTTGAGTGGATTCAACTCACAGACTTGAACTTACCTGTAGAAAGAGCAGTTTTGAAACACTCTTTTGGTAAAATCTGCAAGTGGTTATTTGGAGCACTTCGAGGCCTGTGCTGGGATATGGAATAACTTCACCTAAAAACTACAGAGAAGCATTCTCAGAAAGTTCTTCACGACGCATTCATTCAACTCACAGAGTTGAACCTTCCTTTTGATAGAACAGATTTGAAACACTCTTTTTGTAGAATCTGCAAGAGGATATTTGGAGCGTTTTGAGGCCTATGCTGGAAAAGGAAATATCTTCATCTAAAAACTAGACAGAAGCATCCTCAGAAACTTCTGTGTGATGAGTGCATTCAACTCACAGACTTGAACGTTTCTTTTGATAGAACAGTTTTGAAACATTACGTTTGTAGAATCTGCAAGTGTTTATTCGGAGCACCTTGAGGCCTATGTTGGAAAAGGAAATATCTTCACATAAAAACTAGAGAGAAGGATTCTCAGAAACTTCTTTGTGATGAGTTCATTCAACTCACAGAGTTGAACCTACCAATTGATAGAGAAGTTTGGAAACACTCTTTTTGTAGAATCTGCAAGTGGATATTTGGAGCCGTTTGAGGCCTATGCTGGAAAAGGAAATATCTTCACATAAAAACTGAACAGAAGCATTCTCAGAAACTTCTTTGTGTTGAGTGCATTCAACTCACAGACTTGAACTTACCTGTAGAAAGAGCAGTTTTGAAACACTCTTTTGGTAAAATCTGCAAGTGGTTATTTGGAGCACTTCGAGGCCTGTGCTGGGATATGGAATATCTTCACCTAAAAACTACAGAGAAGCATTCTCAGAAAGTTCTTCACGATGCATTCATTCAACTCACAGAGTTGAACCTTCCTTTTGATAGAACAGTTTTGAAACACTCTTTTTGTAGAATCTGCAAGAGGATATTTGGAGCGTTTTGAGGCCTATGCTGGAAAAGGAAATATCTTCACCTTAAAACTAGACAGAAGCATTCTCAGAAACTTCTGTGTGATGAGTGCATTCAACTCACAGACTTGAACGTTTCTTTTGATAGAACAGTTTTGAAACATTACGTTTGTAGAATCTGCAAGTGTTTATTCGGAGCACCTTGAGGCCTATGTTGGAAAAGGAAATATCTTCACATAAAAACTAGAGAGAAGGATTCTCAGAAACTTCTTTGTGATGAGTTCATTCAACTCACAGAGTTGAACCTACCAATTGATAGAGAAGTTTGGAAACACTCTTTTTGTAGAATCTGCAAGTGGATATTTGGAGCCGTTTGAGGCCTATGCTGGAAAAGGAAATATCTTCACATAAAAACTGAACAGAAGCATTCTCAGAAACTTCTTTGTGTTGAGTGCATTCAACTCACAGACTTGAACTTACCTGTAGAAAGAGCAGTTTTGAAACACTCTTTTGGTAAAATCTGCAAGTGGTTATTTGGAGCACTTCGAGGCCTGTGCTGGGATATGGAATATCTTCACCTAAAAACTACAGAGAAGCATTCTCAGAAAGTTCTTCACGATGCATTCATTCAACTCACAGAGTTGAACCTTCCTTTTGATAGAACAGTTTTGAAACACTCTTTTTGTAGAATCTGCAAGAGGATATTTGGAGCGTTTTGAGGCCTATGCTGGAAAAGGAAATATCTTCACCTAAAAACTAGAAAGAAGCATTCTCAGAAACTTCTGTGTGATGAGTGCATTCAACTCACAGACTTGAACGTTTCTTTTGATAGAACAGTTTGGAAACATTACGTTTGTAGAATCTGCAAGTGTTTATTCGGAGCACCTTGAGGCCTATGTTGGAAAAGGAAATATCTTCACGTAAAAACTAGACAGAAGGATTCTCAGAAACTTCTTTGTGATGAGTTCATTCAACTCACAGAGTTGAACCTACCAATTGATAGAGAAGTTTGGAAACACTCTTTTTGTAGAATCTGCAAGTGGATATTTGGAGCCGTTTGAGGCCTATGCTGGAAAAGGAAATATCTTCACATAAAAACTGAACAGAAGCATTCTCAGAAACTTCTTTGTGTTGAGTGCATTCAACTCACAGACTTGAACTTACCTGTAGAAAGAGCAGTTTTGAAACACTCTTTTGGTAAAATCTGCAAGTGGTTATTTGGAGCAATTTGAGGCCTGTGCTGGGATATGGAATATCTTCACCTAAAAACTACAGAGAAGCATTCTCAGAAATTTCTTCACGATGCATTCATTCAACTCACAGAGTTGAACCTTCCTTTTGATAGAACAGTTTTGAAACACTCTTTTTGTAGAATCTGCAAGAGGATATTTGGAGCGTTTTGAGGCCTATGCTGGAAAAGGAAATATCTTCATCTAAAAACTAGACAGAAGCATCCTCAGAAACTTCTGTGTGATGAGTGCATTCAACTCACAGACTTGAACGTTTCTTTTGATAGAACAGTTTTGAAACATTACGTTTGTAGAATCTGCAAGTGTTTATTCGGAGCACCTTGAGGCCTATGTTGGAAAAGGAAATAACTTCACGTAAAAACTAGAGAGAAGGATTCTCAGAAACTTCTTTGTGATGAGTTCATTCAACTCACAGAGTTGAACCTACCAATTGATAGAGAAGTTTGGAAACACTCTTTTTGTAGAATCTGCAAGTGGATATTTGGAGCCGTTTGAGGCCTATGCTGGAAAAGGAAATATCGTCACATAAAAACTGAACAGAAGCATTCTCAGAAACTTCTTTGTGTTGAGTGCATTCAACTCACAGACTTGAACTTACCTGTAGAAAGAGCAGTTTTGAAACACTCTTTTGGTAAAATCTGCAAGTGGTTATTTGGAGCACTTCGAGGCCTGTGCTGGGATATGGAATATCTTCACCTAAAAACTACAGAGAAGCATTCTCAGAAAGTTCTTCACGACGCATTCATTCAACTCACAGAGTTGAACCTTCCTTTTGATAGAACAGTTTTGAAACACTCTTTTTGTAGAATCTGCAAGAGGATATTTGGAGCGTTTTGAGGCCTATGCTGGAAAAGGAAATATCTTCACATAAAAACTGAACAGAAGCATTCTCAAAAACTTCTTTGTGTTGAGTGCATTCAACTCACAGACTTGAACTTACCTGTAGAAAGAGCAGTTTTGAAACACTCTTTTGGTAATATCTGCAAGTGGTTATTTGGAGCACTTCGAGGCCTGTGCTGGGATATGGAATATCTTCACCTAAAAACTACAGAGAAGCATTCTCAGAAAGTTCTTCACGACGCATTCATTCAACTCACAGAGTTGAACCTTCCTTTTGATAGAACAGTTTTGAAACACTCTTTTTGTAGAATCTGCAAGAGGATATTTGGAGCGTTTTGAGGCCTATGCTGGAAAAGGAAATATCTTCACCTAAAAGCTAGACAGAAGCATCCTCAGAAACTTCTTTGTGATGAGTGCATTCAACTCACAGACTTGAACATTTCTTTTGATAGAACAGTTTTGAAACATTACGTTTGTAGAATCTGCAAGTGTTTATTCGGAGCACCTTGAGGCCTATGTTGGAAAAGGAAATATCTTCACGTAAAAACTAGAGAGAAGGATTCTCAGAAACTTCTTTGTGATGAGTTCATTCAACTCACAGAGTTGAACCTACCAATTGATAGAGAAGTTTGGAAACACTCTTTTTGTAGAATCTGCAAGTGGATATTTGGAGCCGTTTGAGGCCTATGCTGGAAAAGGAAATATCTTCACATAAAAACTGAACAGAAGCATTCTCAGAAACTTCTTTGTGTTGAGTGCATTCAACTCACAGACTTGAACTTACCTGTAGAAAGAGCAGTTTTGAAACACTCTTTTGGTAAAATCTGCAAGTGGTTATTTGGAGCACTTCGAGGCCTGTGCTGGGATATGGAATATCTTCACCTAAAAACTACAGAGAAGCATTCTCAGAAAGTTCTTCACGACGCATTCATTCAACTCACAGAGTTGAACCTTCCTTTTGATAGAACAGTTTTGAAACACTCTTTTTGTAGAATCTGCAAGAGGATATTTGGAGCGTTTTGAGGCCTATGCTGGAATAGGAAATATCTTCACCTAAAAACTAGACAGAAGCATTCTCAGAAACTTCTTTGTGATGAGTGCATTCAACTCACAGACTTGAACGTTTCTTTTGATAGAACAGTTTGGAAACATTATATTTGTAGAATCTGCAAGTGTTTATTCGGAGCACCTTGAGGCCTATGTTGGAAAAGGAAATATCTTCACGTAAAAACTAGAGAGAAGGATTCTCAGAAACTTCTTTGTGATGAGTTCATTCAACTCACAGAGTTGAACCTACCAATTGATAGAGAAGTTTGGAAACACTCTTTTTGTAGAATCTGCAAGTGGATATTTGGAGCCGTTTGAGGCCTATGCTGGAAAAGGAAATATCTTCACATAAAAACTGAACAGAAGCATTCTCAGAAACTTCTTATTGTTGAGTGCATTCAACTCACAGAATTGAACTTACATGTAGAAAGAGCAGTTTTGAAACACTCTTTTGGTAAAATCTGCAAGTGGTTATTTGGAGCACTTCGAGGCCTGTGCTGGGATATGGAATATCTTCACCTAAAAACTACAGAGAAGCATTCTCAGAAAGTTCTTCACGATGCATTCATTCAACTCACAGAGTTGAACCTTCCTTTTGATAGAACAGTTTTGAAACACTCTTTTTGTAGAATCTGCAAGAGGATATTTGGAGCGTTTTGAGGCCTATGCTGGAAAAGGAAATATCTTCACCTAAAAACCAGACAGAAGCATTCTCAGAAACTTCTGTGTGATGAGTGCATTCAACTCACAGACTTGAACGTTTCTTTTGATAGAACAGTTTGGAAACATTACGTTTGTAGAATCTGCAAGTGTTTATTCGGAGCACCTTGAGGCCTACGTTGGAAAAGGAAATATCTTCACATAAAAACTAGAGAGAAGGATTCTCAGAAACTTCTTTGTGATGAGTTCATTCAACTCACAGACTGGAACCTACCAATTGATAGAGAAGTTTGGAAACACTCTTTTTGTAGAATCTGCAAGTGGATATTTGGAGCCATTTGAGGCCTATGCTGGAAAAGGAAATATCTTCACATAAAAACTGAACAGAAGCATTCTCAGAAACTTCTTTGTGTTGAGTGCATTCAACTCACAGACTTGAACTTACCTGTAGAAAGAGCAGTTTTGAAACACTCTTTTGGTAAAATCTGCAAGTGGTTATTTGGAGCACTTCGAGGCCTGTGCTGGGATATGGAATAACTTCACCTAAAAACTACAGAGAAGCATTCTCAGAAATTTCTTCAAGATGCATTCATTCAACTCACAGAGTTGAACCTTCCTTTTCATAGAACAGTTTTGAAACACTCTTTGTGTAGAATCTGCAAGAGGATATTTGGAGCGTTTTGAGGCCTATGCTGGAAAAGGAAATATCTTCACCTAAAAACTAGACAGAAGCATTCTCAGAAACTTCTGTGTGATGAGTGCATTCAACCCACAGACTTGAACGTTTCTTTTGATAGAACAGTTTGGAAACATTACGTTTGTAGAATCTGCAAGTGTTTATTCGGAGCACCTTGAGGCCTATGTTGGAAAAGGAAATATCTTCACATAAAAACTAGAGAGAAGGATTCTCAGAAACTTCTTTGTGATGAGTTCATTCAACTCACAGAGTTGAACCTACCAATTGATAGAGAAGTTTGGAAACACTCTTTTTGTAGAATCTGCAAGTGGATATTTGGAGCCGTTTTAGGCCTATGCTGGAAAAGGAAATATCTTCACATAAAAACTGAACAGAAGCATTCTCAGAAACTTCTTTGTGTTGAGTGCATTCAACTCACAGACTTGAACTTACCTGTAGAAAGAGCAGTTTTGAAACACTCTTTTGGTAAAATCTGCAAGTGGTTATTTGGAGCACTTCGAGGCCTGTGCTGGGATATGGAATATCTTCACCTAAAAACTACAGAGAAGCATTCTCAGAAAGTTCTTCACGACGCATTCATTCAACTCACAGAGTTGAACCTTCCTTTTGATAGAACAGTTTTGAAACACTCTTTTTGTAGAATCTGCAAGAGGATATTTGGAGCGTTTTGAGGCCTATGCTGGAAAAGGAAATATCTTCCCCTAAAAACTCGACAGAAGCATTCTCAGAAACTTCTGTGTGATGAGTGCATTCAACTCACAGACTTGAACGTTTCTTTTGATAGAACAGTTTTGAAACATTACGTTTGTAGAATCTACAAGTGTTTATTCGGAGCACCTTGAGGCCTATGTTGGAAAAGGACATATCTTCACATAAAAACTAGAGAGAAGGATTCTCAGAAACTTCTTTGTGATGAGTTCATTCAACTCACAGAGTTGAACCTACCAATTGATAGAGAAGTTTGGAAACACTCTTTTTGTAGAATCTGCAAGTGGATATTTGGAGCCGTTTGAGGCCTATGCTGGAAAAGGAAATATCTTCACATAAAAACTGAACAGATGCATTCTCAGAAACTTCTTTGTGTTGAGTGCATTCAACTCACAGACTTAAACTTACCTGTAGAAAGAGCAGTTTTGAAACACTCTTTTGGTAAAATCTGCAAGTGGTTATTTGGAGCACTTCGAGGCCTGTGCTGGGATATGGAATATCTTCACCTAAAAACTACAGAGAAGCATTCTCAGAAAGTTCTTCACGATGCATTCATTCAACTCACAGAGTTGAACCTTCCTTTTGATAGAACAGTTTTGAAACACTCTTTTTGTAGAATCTGCAAGAGGATATTTGGAGCGTTTTGAGGCCTATGCTGGAAAAGGAAATATCTTCACCTTAAAACTAGACAGAAGCATTCTCAGAAACTTCTGTGTGATGAGTGCATTCAACTCACAGACTTGAACGTTCCTTTTGATAGAACAGTTTGGAAACATTACGTTTGTAGAATCTGCAAGTGTTTATTCGGAGCACCTTGAGGCCTATGTTGGAAAAGGAAATATATTCACATAAAAACTAGAGAGAAGGATTCTCAGAAACTTCTTTGTGATGAGTTCATTCAACTCACAGAGTTGAACCTACCAATTGTTAGAGAAGTTTGGAAACACTCTTTTTGTAGAATCTGCAAGTGGATATTTGGAGCCGTTTGAGGCCTATGCTGGAAAAGGAAATATCTTCACATAAAAACTGAACAGAAGCATTCTCAGAAACTTCTTTGTGTTGAGTGCATTCAACTCACAGACTTGAACTTACCTGTAGAAAGAGCAGTTTTGAAACACTCTTTTGGTAAAATCTGCAAGTGGTTATTTGGAGCACTTCGAGGCCTGTGCTGGGATATGGAATATCTTCACCTAAAAACAACAGAGAAGCATTCTCAGAAAGTTCTTCACGATGCATTCATTCAACTCACAGAGTTGAACCTTCCTTTTGATAGAACAGTTTTGAAACACTCTTTTTGTAGAATCTGCAAGAGGATATTTGGAGCGTTTTGAGGCCTATGCTGGAAAAGGAAATATCTTCACCTAAAAACTAGACAGAAGCATTCTCAGAAACTTCTGTGTGATGAGTGCATTCAACTCACAGACTTGAACGTTTCTTTTGATAGAACAGTTTTGAAACATTACGTTTGTAGAATCTACAAGTGTTTATTCGGAGCACCTTGAGGCCTATGTTGGAAAAGGAAATATCTTCACGTAAAAACTAGAGAGAAGGATTCTCAGAAGCTTCTTTGTGATGAGTTCATTCAACTCACAGAGTTGAACCTACCAATTGATAGAGAACTTTGGAAACACTCTTTTTGTAGAATCTGCAACTGGATATTTGGAGCCGTTTGAGGCCTATGCTGGAAAAGGAAATATCTTCACATAAAAACTGAACAGAAGCATTCTCAGAAACTTCTTTGTGTTGAGTGCATTCAACTCACAGACTTGAACTTACCTGTAGAAAGAGCAGTTTTGAAACACTCTTTTGGTAAAATCTGCAAGTGGTTATTTGGAGCACTTCGAGGCCTGTGCTGGGATATGGAATATCTTCACCTAAAAACTATAGAGAAGCATTCTCAGAAAGTTCTTCACGACGCATTCATTCAACTCACAGAGTTGAACCTTCCTTTTGATAGAACAGTTTTGAAACACTCTTTTTGTAGAATCTGCAAGAGGATATTTGGAGCGTTTTGAGTCCTATGCTGGAAAAGGAAATATCTTCACCTAAAAACTAGACAGAAGCATTCTCAGAAACTTCTGTGTGATGAGTGCATTCAACTCACAGACTTGAAAGTTTCTTTTGATAGAACAGTTTTGAAACACTACGTTTGTAGAATCTGCAAGTGTTTATTCGGAGCACCTTGAGGCCTATGCTGGAAAAGGAAATATCTTCACATAAAAACTGAACAGAAGCATTCTCAGAAACTTCTTTGTGTTGAGTGCATTCAACTCACAGACTTGAACTTACCTGTAGAAAGAGCAGTTTTGAAACACTCTTTTGGTAAAATCTGCAAGTGGTTATTTGGAGCACTTCGAGGCCTGTGCTGGGATATGGAATATCTTCACCTAAAAACTATAGAGAAGCATTCTCAGAAAGTTCTTCACGACGCATTCATTCAACTCACAGAGTTGAACCTTCCTTTTGATAGAACAGATTTGAAACACTCTTTTTGTAGAATCTGCAAGAGGATATTTGGAGCGTTTTGAGGCCTATGCTGGAAAAGGAAATATCTTCATCTAAAAACTAGACAGAAGTATCCTCAGAAACTTCTGTGTGATGAGTGCATTCAACTCACAGACTTGTACGTTTCTTTTGATAGAACAGTTTTGAAACATTACGTTTGTAGAATCTGCAAGTGTTTATTCGGAGCACCTTGAGGCCTATGTTGGAAAAGGAAATATCTTCACGTAAAAACTAGAGAGAAGGATTCTCAGAAACTTCTTTGTGATGAGTTCATTCAACTCACAGAGTTGAACCTACCAATTGATAGAGAAGTTTGGAAACACTCTTTTTGTAGAATCTGCAAGTGGATATTTGGAGCCGTTTGAGGCCTATGCTGGAAAAGGAAATATCTTCACATAAAAACTGAACAGAAGCATTCTCAGAAACTTCTTTGTGTTGAGTGGATTCAACTCACAGACTTGAACTTACCTGTAGAAAGAGCAGTTTTGAAACACTCTTTTGGTAAAATCTGCAAGTGGTTATTTGGAGCACTTCGAGGCCTGTGCTGGGATATGGAATAACTTCACCTAAAAACTACAGAGAAGCATTCTCAGAAAGTTCTTCACGACGCATTCATTCAACTCACAGAGTTGAACCTTCCTTTTGATAGAACAGATTTGAAACACTCTTTTTGTAGAATCTGCAAGAGGATATTTGGAGCGTTTTGAGGCCTATGCTGGAAAAGGAAATATCTTCATCTAAAAACTAGACAGAAGCATCCTCAGAAACTTCTGTGTGATGAGTGCATTCAACTCACAGACTTGAACGTTTCTTTTGATAGAACAGTTTTGAAACATTACGTTTGTAGAATCTGCAAGTGTTTATTCGGAGCACCTTGAGGCCTATGTTGGAAAAGGAAATATCTTCACATAAAAACTAGAGAGAAGGATTCTCAGAAACTTCTTTGTGATGAGTTCATTCAACTCACAGAGTTGAACCTACCAATTGATAGAGAAGTTTGGAAACACTCTTTTTGTAGAATCTGCAAGTGGATATTTGGAGCCGTTTGAGGCCTATGCTGGAAAAGGAAATATCTTCACATAAAAACTGAACAGAAGCATTCTCAGAAACTTCTTTGTGTTGAGTGCATTCAACTCACAGACTTGAACTTACCTGTAGAAAGAGCAGTTTTGAAACACTCTTTTGGTAAAATCTGCAAGTGGTTATTTGGAGCACTTCGAGGCCTGTGCTGGGATATGGAATATCTTCACCTAAAAACTACAGAGAAGCATTCTCAGAAAGTTCTTCACGATGCATTCATTCAACTCACAGAGTTGAACCTTCCTTTTGATAGAACAGTTTTGAAACACTCTTTTTGTAGAATCTGCAAGAGGATATTTGGAGCGTTTTGAGGCCTATGCTGGAAAAGGAAATATCTTCACCTAAAAACTAGAAAGAAGCATTCTCAGAAACTTCTGTGTGATGAGTGCATTCAACTCACAGACTTGAACGTTTCTTTTGAT
Source organism: Pongo abelii (assembly GCF_028885655.2). NCBI lineage: Eukaryota > Metazoa > Chordata > Mammalia > Primates > Hominidae > Pongo > Pongo abelii. The sequence goes on from NC_071996.2 coordinate 15,659,239, forward strand.
AGAACAGTTTGGAAACATTACGTTTGTAGAATCTGCAAGTGTTTATTCGGAGCACCTTGAGGCCTATGTTGGAAAAGGAAATATCTTCACGTAAAAACTAGACAGAAGGATTCTCAGAAACTTCTTTGTGATGAGTTCATTCAACTCACAGAGTTGAACCTACCAATTGATAGAGAAGTTTGGAAACACTCTTTTTGTAGAATCTGCAAGTGGATATTTGGAGCCGTTTGAGGCCTATGCTGGAAAAGGAAATATCTTCACATAAAAACTGAACAGAAGCATTCTCCGAAACTTCTTTGTGTTGAGTGCATTCAACTCACAGACTTGAACTTACCTGTAGAAAGAGCAGTTTTGAAACACTCTTTTGGTAAAATCTGCAAGTGGTTATTTGGAGCAATTTGAGGCCTGTGCTGGGATATGGAATATCTTCACCTAAAAACTACAGAGAAGCATTCTCAGAAATTTCTTCACGATGCATTCATTCAACTCACAGAGTTGAACCTTCCTTTTGATAGAACAGTTTTGAAACACTCTTTTTGTAGAATCTGCAAGAGGATATTTGGAGCGTTTTGAGGCCTATGCTGGAAAAGGAAATATCTTCATCTAAAAACTAGACAGAAGCATCTTCAGAAACTTCTGTGTGATGAGTGCATTCAACTCACAGACTTGAACGTTTCTTTTGATAGAACAGTTTTGAAACATTACGTTTGTAGAATCTGCAAGTGTTTATTCGGAGCACCTTGAGGCCTATGTTGGAAAAGGAAATAACTTCACGTAAAAACTAGAGAGAAGGATTCTCAGAAACTTCTTTGTGATGAGTTCATTCAACTCACAGAGTTGAACCTACCAATTGATAGAGAAGTTTGGAAACACTCTTTTTGTAGAATCTGCAAGTGGATATTTGGAGCCGTTTGAGGCCTATGCTGGAAAAGGAAATATCTTCACATAAAAACTGAACAGAAGCATTCTCAGAAACTTCTTTGTGTTGAGTGCATTCAACTCACAGACTTGAACTTACCTGTAGAAAGAGCAGTTTTGAAACACTCTTTTGGTAAAATCTGCAAGTGGTTATTTGGAGCACTTCGAGGCCTGTGCTGGGATATGGAATATCTTCACCTAAAAACTACAGAGAAGCATTCTCAGAAAGTTCTTCACGACGCATTCATTCAACTCACAGAGTTGAACCTTCCTTTTGATAGAACAGTTTTGAAACACTCTTTTTGTAGTATCTGCAAGAGGATATTTGGAGCGTTTTGAGGCCTATGCTGGAAAAGGAAATATCTTCACCTAAAAACTAGACAGAAGCATCCTCAGAAACTTCTGTGTGATGAGTGCATTCAACTCACAGACTTGAACGTTTCTTTTGATAGAACAGTTTGGAAACATTACGTTTGTAGAATCTGCAAGTGTTTATTCGGAGCACCTTGAGGCCTATGTTGGAAAAGGAAATATCTTCACGTAAAAACTAGAGAGAAGGATTCTCAGAAACTTCTTTGTGATGAGTTCATTCAACTCACAGAGTTGAACCTACCAATTGATAGAGAAGTTTGGAAACACTCTTTTTGTAGAATCTGCAAGTGGATATTTGGAGCCGTTTGAGGCCTATGCTGGAAAAGGAAATATCTTCACATAAAAACTGAACAGAAGCATTCTCAAAAACTTCTTTGTGTTGAGTGCATTCAACTCACAGACTTGAACTTACCTGTAGAAAGAGCAGTTTTGAAACACTCTTTTGGTAATATCTGCAAGTGGTTATTTGGAGCACTTCGAGGCCTGTGCTGGGATATGGAATATCTTCACCTAAAAACTACAGAGAAGCATTCTCAGAAAGTTCTTCACGACGCATTCATTCAACTCACAGAGTTGAACCTTCCTTTTGATAGAACAGTTTTGAAACACTCTTTTTGTAGAATCTGCAAGAGGATATTTGGAGCGTTTTGAGGCCTATGCTGGAAAAGGAAATATCTTCACCTAAAAGCTAGACAGAAGCATCCTCAGAAACTTCTTTGTGATGAGTGCATTCAACTCACAGACTTGAACATTTCTTTTGATAGAACAGTTTTGAAACATTACGTTTGTAGAATCTGCAAGTGTTTATTCGGAGCACCTTGAGGCCTATGTTGGAAAAGGAAATATCTTCACGTAAAAACTAGAGAGAAGGATTCTCAGAAACTTCTTTGTGATGAGTTCATTCAACTCACAGAGTTGAACCTACCAATTGATAGAGAAGTTTGGAAACACTCTTTTTGTAGAATCTGCAAGTGGATATTTGGAGCCGTTTGAGGCCTATGCTGGAAAAGGAAATATCTTCACATAAAAACTGAACAGAAGCATTCTCAGAAACTTCTTTGTGTTGAGTGCATTCAACTCACAGACTTGAACTTACCTGTAGAAAGAGCAGTTTTGAAACACTCTTTTGGTAAAATCTGCAAGTGGTTATTTGGAGCACTTCGAGGCCTGTGCTGGGATATGGAATATCTTCACCTAAAAACTACAGAGAAGCATTCTCAGAAAGTTCTTCACGACGCATTCATTCAACTCACAGAGTTGAACCTTCCTTTTGATAGAACAGTTTTGAAACACTCTTTTTGTAGAATCTGCAAGAGGATATTTGGAGCGTTTTGAGGCCTATGCTGGAATAGGAAATATCTTCGCCTAAAAACTAGACAGAAGCATTCTCAGAAACTTCTTTGTGATGAGTGCATTCAACTCACAGACTTGAACGTTTCTTTTGATAGAACAGTTTGGAAACATTACGTTTGTAGAATCTGCAAGTGTTTATTCGGAGCACCTTGAGGCCTATGTTGGAAAAGGAAATATCTTCACGTAAAAACTAGAGAGAAGGATTCTCAGAAACTTCTTTGGGATGAGTTCATTCAACTCACAGAGTTGAACCTACCAATTGATAGAGAAGTTTGGAAACACTCTTTTTGTAGAATCTGCAAGTGGATATTTGGAGCCGTTTGAGGCCTATGCTGGAAAAGGAAATATCTTCACATAAAAACTGAACAGAAGCATTCTCAGAAACTTCTTATTGTTGAGTGCATTCAACTCACAGAATTGAACTTACCTGTAGAAAGAGCAGTTTTGAAACACTCTTTTGGTAAAATCTGCAAGTGGTTATTTGGAGCACTTCGAGGCCTGTGCTGGGATATGGAATATCTTCACCTAAAAACTACAGAGAAGCATTCTCAGAAAGTTCTTCATGATGCATTCATTCAACTCACAGAGTTGAACCTTCCTTTTGATAGAACAGTTTTGAAACACTCTTTTTGTAGTATCTGCAAGAGGATATTTTGAGCGTTTTGAGGCCTATGCTGGAAAAGGAAATATCTTCACCTAAAAACTAGACAGAAGCATCCTCAGAAACTTCTGTGTGATGAGTGCATTCAACTCACAGACTTGAACGATTCTTTTGATAGAACAGTTTTGAAACATTACGTTTGTAGAATCTGCAAGTGTTTATTCGGAGCACCTTGAGGCCTATGTTGGAAAAGGAAATATCTTCACATAAAAACTAGAGAGAAGGATTCTCAGAAACTTCTTTGTGATGAGTTCATTCAACTCACAGAGTTGAACCTACCAATTGATAGAGAAGTTTGGAAACACTCTTTTTGTAGAATCTGCAAGTGGATATTTGGAGCCGTTTGAGGCCTATGCTGGAAAAGGAAATAACTTCACATAAAAACTGAACAGAAGCATTCTCAGAAACTTCTTTGTGTTGAGTGCATTCAACTCACAGACTTGAACTTACCTGTAGAAAGAGCAGTTTTGAAACACTCTTTTGGTAAAATCTGCAAGTGGTTATTTGGAGCACTTCGAGGCCTGTGCTGGGATATGGAATATCTTCACCTAAAAACTACAGAGAAGCATTCTCAGAAAGTTCTTCACGATGCATTCATTCAACTCACAGAGTTGAACCTTCCTTTTGATAGAACAGTTTTGAAACACTCTTTTTGTAGAATCTGCAAGAGGATATTTGGAGCGTTTTGAGGCCTATGCTGGAAAAGGAAATATCTTCACCTAAAAACCAGACAGAAGCATTCTCAGAAACTTCTGTGTGATGAGTGCATTCAACTCACAGACTTGAACGTTTCTTTTGATAGAACAGTTTGGAAACATTACGTTTGTAGAATCTGCAAGTGTTTATTCGGAGCACCTTGAGGCCTACGTTGGAAAAGGAAATATCTTCACATAAAAACTAGAGAGAAGGATTCTCAGAAACTTCTTTGTGATGAGTTCATTCAACTCACAGACTGGAACCTACCAATTGATAGAGAAGTTTGGAAACACTCTTTTTGTAGAATCTGCAAGTGGATATTTGGAGCCATTTGAGGCCTATGCTGGAAAAGGAAATATCTTCACATAAAAACTGAACAGAAGCATTCTCAGAAACTTCTTTGTGTTGAGTGCATTCAACTCACAGACTTGAACTTACCTGTAGAAAGAGCAGTTTTGAAACACTCTTTTGGTAAAATCTGCAAGTGGTTATTTGGAGCACTTCGAGGCCTGTGCTGGGATATGGAATAACTTCACCTAAAAACTACAGAGAAGCATTCTCAGAAATTTCTTCAAGATGCATTCATTCAACTCACAGAGTTGAACCTTCCTTTTCATAGAACAGTTTTGAAACACTCTTTGTGTAGAATCTGCAAGAGGATATTTGGAGCGTTTTGAGGCCTATGCTGGAAAAGGAAATATCTTCATCTAAAAACTAGACAGAAGCATCCTCAGAAACTTCTGTGTGATGAGTGCATTCAACTCACGGACTTGAACGTTTCTTTTGATAGAACAGTTTTGAAACATTACGTTTGTAGAATCTGCAAGTGTTTATTCGGAGCACCTTGAGGCCTAAGTTGGAAAAGGAAATATCTTCACGTAAAAACTAGAGAGAAGGATTCTCAGAAACTTCTTTGTGATGAGTTCATTCAACTCACAGAGTTGAACCTACCAATTGATAGAGAAGTTTGGAAACACTCTTTTTGTAGAATCTGCAAGTGGATATTTGGAGCCGTTTGAGGCCTATGCTGGAAAAGGAAATATCTTCACATAAAAACTGAACAGAAGCATTCTCAGAAACTTCTTTGTGTTGAGTGCATTCAACTCACAGACTTGAACTTACCTGTAGAAAGAGCAGTTTTGAAACACTCTTTTGGTAAAATCTGCAAGTGGTTATTTGGAGCACTTCGAGGCCTGTGCTGGGATATGGAATATCTTCACCTAAAAACTACAGAGAAGCATTCTCAGAAAGTTCTTGACGACGCATTCATTCAACTCACAGAGTTGAACCTTCCTTTTGATAGAACAGTTTTGAAACACTCTTTTTGTAGAATCTGCAAGAGGATATATGGAGCGTTTTGAGGCCTATGCTGGAAAAGGAAATATCTTCACCTAAAAACTAGAAAGAAGCATTCTCAGAAACTTCTGTGTGATGAGTGCATTCAACTCACAGACTTGAACGTTTCTTTTGATAGAACAGTTTGGAAACATTACGTTTGTAGAATCTGCAAGTGTTTATTCGGAGCACCTTGAGGCCTATGTTGGAAAAGGAAATATCTTCACGTAAAAACTAGAGAGAAGGATTCTCAGAAACTTCTTTGTGATGAGTTCATTCAACTCACAGAGTTGAACCTACCAATTGATAGAGAAGTTTGGAAACACTCTTTTTGTAGAATCTGCAAGTGGATATTTGGAGCCGTTTGAGGCCTATGCTGGAAAAGGAAATATCTTCACATAAAAACTGAACAGAAGCATTCTCAGAAACTTCTTTGTGTTGAGTGCATTCAACTCACAGACTTGAACTTACCTGTAGAAAGAGCAGTTTTGAAACACTCTTTTGGTAAAATCTGCAAGTGGTTATTTGGAGCACTTCGAGGCCTGTGCTGGGATATGGAATATCTTCACCTAAAAACTACAGAGAAGCATTCTCAGAAAGTTCTTCACGATGCATTCATTCAACTCACAGAGTTGAACCTTCCTTTTGATAGAACAGTTTTGAAACACTCTTTTTGTAGAATCTGCAAGAGGATATTTGGAGCGTTTTGAGGCCTATGCTGGAAAAGGAAATATCTTCACCTAAAAACTAGACAGAAGCATCCTCAGAAACTTCTGTGTGATGAGTGCATTCAACTCACAGACTTGAACGTTTCTTTTGATAGAACAGTTTTGAAACATTACGTTGGTAGAATCTGCAAGTGTTTATTCGGAGCACCTTTAGGCCTATGTTGGAAAAGGAAAGATCTTCACATTAAAACTAGAGAGAAGGATTCTCAGAAACTTCTTTGTGATGAGTTCATTCAACTCACAGAGTGGAACCTACCAATTGATAGAGAAGTTTGGAAACACTCTTTTTGTAGAATCTGCAATTGGATATTTGGAGCCGTTTGAGGCCTATGCTGTAAAAGGAAATATCTTCACATAAAAACTGAACAGAAGCATTCTCAGAAACTTCTTTGTGTTGAGTGCATTCAACTCACGGACTTGAACTTACCTGTAGAAAGAGCAGTTTTGAAACACTCTTTTGGTAAAATCTGCAAGTGGTTATTTGGAGCACTTCGAGGCCTGTGCTGGGATATGGAATAACTTCACCTAAAAACTACAGAGAAGCATTCTCAGAAAGTTCTTCACGACGCATTCATTCAACTCACAGAGTTGAACCTTCCTTTTGATAGAACAGATTTGAAACACTCTTTTTGTAGAATCTGCAAGAGGATATTTGGAGCGTTTTGAGGCCTATGCTGGAAAAGGAAATATCTTCATCTAAAAACTAGACAGAAGCATCCTCAGAAACTTCTGTGTGATGAGTGCATTCAACTCACAGACTTGAACGTTTCTTTTGATAGAACAGTTTTGAAACATTACGTTTGTAGAATCTGCAAGTGTTTATTCGGAGCACCTTGAGGCCTATGTTGGAAAAGGAAATATCTTCACATAAAAACTAGAGAGAAGGATTCTCAGAAACTTCTTTGTGATGAGTTCATTCAACTCACAGAGTTGAACCTACCAATTGATAGAGAAGTTTGGAAACACTCTTTTTGTAGAATCTGCAAGTGGATATCTGGAGCCGTTTGAGGCCTATGCTGGAAAAGGAAATATCTTCACATAAAAACTGAACAGAAGCATTCTCAGAAACTTCTTTGTGTTGAGTGCATTCAACTCACAGACTTGAACTTACCTGTAGAAAGAGCAGTTTTGAAACACTCTTTTGGTAAAATCTGCAAGTGGTTATTTGGAGCACTTCGAGGCCTGTGCTGGGATATGGAATATCTTCACCTAAAAACTACAGAGAAGCATTCTCAGAAAGTTCTTCACGATGCATTCATTCAACTCACAGAGTTGAACCTTCCTTTTGATAGAACAGTTTTGAAACACTCTTTTTGTAGAATCTGCAAGAGGATATTTGGAGCGTTTTGAGGCCTATGCTGGAAAAGGAAATATCTTCACCTTAAAACTAGACAGAAGCATTCTCAGAAACTTCTGTGTGATGAGTGCATTCAACTCACAGACTTGAACGTTTCTTTTGATAGAACAGTTTTGAAACATTACGTTTGTAGAATCTGCAAGTGTTTATTCGGAGCACCTTGAGGCCTATGTTGGAAAAGGAAATATCTTCACATAAAAACTAGAGAGAAGGATTCTCAGAAACTTCTTTGTGATGAGTTCATTCAACTCACAGAGTTGAACCTACCAATTGATAGAGAAGTTTGGAAACACTCTTTTTGTAGAATCTGCAAGTGGATATTTGGAGCCGTTTGAGGCCTATGCTGGAAAAGGAAATATCTTCACATAAAAACTGAACAGAAGCATTCTCAGAAACTTCTTTGTGTTGAGTGTATTCAACTCACAGACTTGAACTTACCTGTAGAAAGAGCAGTTTTGAAACACTCTTTTGGTAAAATCTGCAAGTGGTTATTTGGAGCACTTCGAGGCCTGTGCTGGGATATGGAATATCTTCACCTAAAAACTACAGAGAAGCATTCTCAGAAAGTTCTTCACGACGCATTCATTCAACTCACAGAGTTGAACCTTCCTTTTGATAGAACAGTTTTGAAACACTCTTTTTGTAGAATCTGCAAGAGGATATTTGGAGCGTTTTGAGGCCTATGCTGGAAAAGGAAATATCTTCATCTAAAAACTAGACAGAAGCATTCTCAGAAACTTCTGTGTGATGAGTTCATTCAACTCACAGACTTGAACGTTTCTTTTGATAGAACAGTTTGGAAACATTACGTTTGTAGAATCTGCAAGTGTTTATTCGGAGCACCTTGAGGCCTATGTTAGAAAAGGAAATATCTTCACGTAAAAACTAGAGAGAAGGATTCTCAGAAACTTCTTTGTGATGAGTTCATTCAACTCACAGAGTTGAACCTACCAATTGATGGAGAAGTTTGGAAACACTCTTTTTGTAGAATCTGCAAGTGGATATTTGGAGCCGTTTGAGGCCTATGCTGGAAAAGGAAATATCTTCACATAAAAACTGAACAGAAGCATTCTCAGAAACTTCTTTGTGTTGAGTGCATTCAACTCACAGACTTGAACTTACCTGTAGAAAGAGCAGTTTTGAAACACTCTTTTGGTAAAATCTGCAAGTGGTTATTTGGAGCACTTCGAGGCCTGTGCTGGGATATGGAATATCTTCACCTAAAAACTACAGAGAAGCATTCTCAGAAAGTTCTTCACGACGCATTCATTCAACTCACAGAGTTGAACCTTCCTTTTGATAGAACAGTTTTGAAACACTCTTTTTGTAGTATCTGCAAGAGGATATTTGGAGCGTTTTGAGGCCTATGCTGGAAAAGGAAATATCTTCACCTAAAAACTAGACAGAAGCATCCTCAGAAACTTCTGTGTGATGAGTGCATTCAACTCACAGACTTGAACGTTTCTTTTGATAGAACAGTTTGGAAACATTACGTTTGTAGAATCTGCAAGTGTTTATTCGGAGCACCTTGAGGCCTATGTTGGAAAAGGAAATATCTTCACGTAAAAACTAGAGAGAAGGATTCTCAGAAACTTCTTTGTGATGAGTTCATTCAACTCACAGAGTTGAACCTACCAATTGATAGAGAAGTTTGGAAACACTCTTTTTGTAGAATCTGCAAGTGGATATTTGGAGCCGTTTGAGGCCTATGCTGGAAAAGGAAATATCTTCACATAAAAACTGAACAGAAGCATTCTCAGAAACTTCTTATTGTTGAGTGCATTCAACTCACAGAATTGAACTTACCTGTAGAAAGAGCAGTTTTGAAACACTCTTTTGGTAAAATCTGCAAGTGGTTATTTGGAGCACTTCGAGGCCTGTGCTGGGATATGGAATATCTTCACCTAAAAACTACAGAGAAGCATTCTCAGAAAGTTCTTCATGATGCATTCATTCAACTCACAGAGTTGAACCTTCCTTTTGATAGAACAGTTTTGAAACACTCTTTTTGTAGTATCTGCAAGAGGATATTTGGAGCGTTTTGTGGCCTATGCTGGAAAAGGAAATATCTTCACCTAAAAACTAGACAGAAGCATCCTCAGAAACTTCTGTGTGATGAGTGCATTCAACTCACAGACTTGAACGTTTCTTTTGATAGAACAGTTTTGAAACATTACGTTTGTAGAATCTGCAAGTGTTTATTCGGAGCACCTTGAGGCCTATGTTGGAAAAGGAAATATCTTCACATAAAAACTAGAGAGAAGGATTCTCAGAAACTTCTTTGTGATGAGTTCATTCAACTCACAGAGTGGAACCTACCAATTGATAGAGAAGTTTGGAAACACTCTTTTTGTAGAATCTGCAAGTGGATATTTGGAGCCGTTTGAGGCCTATGCTGGAAAAGGAAATAACTTCACATAAAAACTGAACAGAAGCATTCTCAGAAACTTCTTTGTGTTGAGTGCATTCAACTCACAGACTTGAACTTACCTGTAGAAAGAGCAGTTTTGAAACACTCTTTTGGTAAAATCTGCAAGTGGTTATTTGGAGCACTTCGAGGCCTGTGCTGGGATATGGAATATCTTCACCTAAAAACTACAGAGAAGCATTCTCAGAAAGTTCTTCACGATGCATTCATTCAACTCACAGAGTTGAACCTTCCTTTTGATAGAACAGTTTTGAAACACTCTTTTTGTAGAATCTGCAAGAGGATATTTGGAGCGTTTTGAGGCCTATGCTGGAAAAGGAAATATCTTCACCTAAAAACTAGACAGAAGCATTCTCAGAAACTTCTGTGTGATGAGTGCATTCAACTCACAGACTTGAACGTTTCTTTTGATAGAACAGTTTGGAAACATTACGTTTGTAGAATCTGCAAGTGTTTATTCGGAGCACCTTGAGGCCTATGTTGGAAAAGGAAATATCTTCACGTAAAAACTAGAGAGAAGGATTCTCAGAAACTTCTTTGTGATGAGTTCATTCAACTCACAGAGTTGAACCTACCAATTGATAGAGAAGTTTGGAAACACTCTTTTTGTAGAATCTGCAAGTGGATATTTGGAGCCGTTTGAGGCCTATGCTGGAAAAGGAAATATCTTCACATAAAAACTGAACAGAAGCATTCTCAGAAACTTCTTTGTGTTGAGTGCATTCAACTCACAGACTTGAACTTACCTGTAGAAAGAGCAGTTTTGAAACACTCTTTTGGTAAAATCTGCAAGTGGTTATTTGGAGCACTTCGAGGCCTGTGCTGGGATATGGAATATCTTCACCTAAAAACTACAGAGAAGCATTCTCAGAAAGTTCTTCACGATGCATTCATTCAACTCACAGAGTTGAACCTTCCTTTTGATAGAACAGTTTTGAAACACTCTTTTTGTAGAATCTGCAAGAGGATATTTGGAGCGTTTTGAGGCCTATGCTGGAAAAGGAATTATCTTCACCTTAAAACTAGACAGAAGCATTCTCAGAAACTTCTGTGTGATGAGTGCATTCAACTCACAGACTTGAACGTTTCTTTTGATAGAACAGTTTGGAAACATTACGTTTGTAGAATCTGCAAGTGTTTATTCGGAGCACCTTGAGGCCTATGTTGGAAAAGGAAATATCTTCACATAAAAACTAGAGAGAAGGATTCTCAGAAACTTCTTTGTGATGAGTTCATTCAACTCACAGAGTTGAACCTACCAATTGATAGAGAAGTTTGGAAACACTCTTTTTGTAGAATCTGCAAGTGGATATTTGGAGCCGTTTGAGGCCTATGCTGGAAAAGGAAATATCTTCACATAAAAACTGAACAGAAGCATTCTCAGAAACTTCTTTGTGTTGAGTGCATTCAACTCACAGACTTGAACTTACCTGTAGAAAGAGCAGTTTTGAAACACTCTTTTGGTAAAATCTGCAAGTGGTTATTTGGAGCACTTCGAGGCCTGTGCTGGGATATGGAATATCTTCACCTAAAAACTACAGAGAAGCATTCTCAGAAAGTTCTTCACGACGCATTCATTCAACTCACAGAGTTGAACCTTCCTTTTGATAGAACAGTTTTGAAACACTCTTTTTGTAGAATCTGCAAGAGGATATTTGGAGCGTTTTGAGGCCTATGCTGGAAAAGGAAATATCTTCATCTAAAAACTAGACAGAAGCATTCTCAGAAACTTCTGTGTGATGAGTTCATTCAACTCACAGACTTGAACGTTTCTTTTGATAGAACAGTTTGGAAACATTACGTTTGTAGAATCTGCAAGTGTTTATTCGGAGCACCTTGAGGCCTATGTTAGAAAAGGAAATATCTTCACGTAAAAACTAGAGAGAAGGATTCTCAGAAACTTCTTTGTGATGAGTTCATTCAACTCACAGAGTTGAACCTACCAATTGATGGAGAAGTTTGGAAACACTCTTTTTGTAGAATCTGCAAGTGGATATTTGGAGCCGTTTGAGGCCTATGCTGGAAAAGGAAATATCTTCACATAAAAACTGAACAGAAGCATTCTCAGAAACTTCTTTGTGTTGAGTGCATTCAACTCACAGACTTGAACTTACCTGTAGAAAGAGCAGTTTTGAAACACTCTTTTGGTAAAATCTGCAAGTGGTTATTTGGAGCACTTCGAGGCCTGTGCTGGGATATGGAATATCTTCACCTAAAAACTACAGAGAAGCATTCTCAGAAAGTTCTTCACGACGCATTCATTCAACTCACAGAGTTGAACCTTCCTTTTGATAGAACAGTTTTGAAACACTCTTTTTGTAGTATCTGCAAGAGGATATTTGGAGCGTTTTGAGGCCTATGCTGGAAAAGGAAATATCTTCACCTAAAAACTAGACAGAAGCATCCTCAGAAACTTCTGTGTGATGAGTGCATTCAACTCACAGACTTGAACGTTTCTTTTGATAGAACAGTTTGGAAACATTACGTTTGTAGAATCTGCAAGTGTTTATTCGGAGCACCTTGAGGCCTATGTTGGAAAAGGAAATATCTTCACGTAAAAACTAGAGAGAAGGATTCTCAGAAACTTCTTTGTGATGAGTTCATTCAACTCACAGAGTTGAACCTACCAATTGATAGAGAAGTTTGGAAACACTCTTTTTGTAGAATCTGCAAGTGGATATTTGGAGCCGTTTGAGGCCTATGCTGGAAAAGGAAATATCTTCACATAAAAACTGAACAGAAGCATTCTCAAAAACTTCTTTGTGTTGAGTGCATTCAACTCACAGACTTGAACTTACCTGTAGAAAGAGCAGTTTTGAAACACTCTTTTGTTAATATCTGCAAGTGGTTATTTGGAGCACTTCGAGGCCTGTGCTGGGATATGGAATATATTCACCTAAAAACTACAGAGAAGCATTCTCAGAAAGTTCTTCACGACGCATTCATTCAACTCACAGAGTTGAACCTTCCTTTTGATAGAACAGTTTTGAAACAATCTTTTTGTAGAATCTGCAAGAGGATATTTGGAGCGTTTTGAGGCCTATGCTGGAAAAGGAAATATCTTCACCTAAAAGCTAGACAGAAGCATCCTCAGAAACTTCTTTGTGATGAGTGCATTCAACTCACAGACTTGAACATTTCTTTTGATAGAACAGTTTTGAAACATTACGTTTGTAGAATCTGCAAGTGTTTATTCGGAGCACCTTGAGGCCTATGTTGGAAAAGGAAATATCTTCACGTAAAAACTAGAGAGAAGGATTCTCAGAAACTTCTTTGTGATGAGTTCATTCAACTCACAGAGTGGAACCTACCAATTGATAGAGAAGTTTGGAAACACTCTTTTTGTAGAATCTGCAAGTGGATATTTGGAGCCGTTTGAGGCCTATGCTGGAAAAGGAAATATCTTCACATAAAAACTGAACAGAAGCATTCTCAGAAACTTCTTTGTGTTGAGTGCATTCAACTCACAGACTTGAACTTACCTGTAGAAAGAGCAGTTTTGAAACACTCTTTTGGTAAAATCTGCAAGTGGTTATTTGGAGCACTTCGAGGCCTGTGCTGGGATATGGAATATCTTCACCTAAAAACTACAGAGAAGCATTCTCAGAAAGTTCTTCACGACGCATTCATTCAACTCACAGAGTTGAACCTTCCTTTTGATAGAACAGTTTTGAAACACTCTTTTTGTAGAATCTGCAAGAGGATATTTGGAGCGTTTTGAGGCCTATGCTGGAATAGGAAATATCTTCACCTAAAAACTAGACAGAAGCATTCTCAGAAACTTCTTTGTGATGAGTGCATTCAACTCACAGACTTGAACGTTTCTTTTGATAGAACAGTTTGGAAACATTACGTTTGTAGAATCTGCAAGTGTTTATTCGGAGCACCTTGAGGCCTATGTTGGAAAAGGAAATATCTTCACGTAAAAACTAGAGAGAAGGATTCTCAGAAACTTCTTTGTGATGAGTTCATTCAACTCACAGAGTTGAACCTACCAATTGATAGAGAAGTTTGGAAACACTCTTTTTGTAGAATCTGCAAGTGGATATTTGGAGCCGTTTGAGGCCTATGCTGGAAAAGGAAATATCTTCACATAAAAACTGAACAGAAGCATTCTCAGAAACTTCTTTGTGTTGAGTGCATTCAACTCACAGACTTGAACTTACCTGTAGAAAGAGCAGTTTTGAAACACTCTTTTGGTAAAATCTGCAAGTGGTTATTTGGAGCACTTCGAGGCCTGTGCTGGGATATGGAATATCTTCACCTAAAAACTACAGAGAAGCATTCTCAGAAAGTTCTTCACGACGCATTCATTCAACTCACAGAGTTGAACCTTCCTTTTGATAGAACAGTTTTGAAACACTCTTTTTGTAGAATCTGCAAGAGGATATTTGGAGCGTTTTGAGGCCTATGCTGGAAAAGGAAATATCTTCACCTAAAAACTAGACAGAAGCATTCTCAGAAACTTCTGTGTGATGAGTGCATTCAACTCACAGACTTGAACGTTTCTTTTGATAGAACAGTTTGGAAACATTACGTTTGTAGAATCTGCAAGTGTTTATTCGGAGCACCTTGAGGCCTATGTTGGAAAAGGAAATATCTTCACGTAAAAACTAGAGAGAAGGATTCTCAGAAACTTCTTTGTGATGAGTTCATTCAACTCACAGAGTTGAACCTACCAATTGATAGAGAAGTTTGGAAACACTCTTTTTGTAGAATCTGCAAGTGGATATTTGGAGCCGTTTGAGGCCTATGCTGGAAAAGGAAATATCTTCACATAAAAACTGAACAGAAGCATTCTCAGAAACTTCTTATTGTTGAGTGCATTCAACTCACAGAATTGAACTTACCTGTAGAAAGAGCAGTTTTGAAACACTCTTTTGGTAAAATCTGCAAGTGGTTATTTGGAGCACTTCGAGGCCTGTGCTGGGATATGGAATATCTTCACCTAAAAACTACAGAGAAGCATTCTCAGAAAGTTCTTCATGATGCATTCATTCAACTCACAGAGTTGAACCTTCCTTTTGATAGAACAGTTTTGAAACACTCTTTTTGTAGTATCTGCAAGAGGATATTTGGAGCGTTTTGAGGCCTATGCTGGAAAAGGAAATATCTTCACCTAAAAACTAGACAGAAGCATCCTCAGAAACTTCTGTGTGATGAGTGCATTCAACTCACAGACTTGAACGTTTCTTTTGATAGAACAGTTTTGAAACATTACGTTTGTAGAATCTGCAAGTGTTTATTCGGAGCACCTTGAGGCCTATGTTGGAAAAGGAAATATCTTCACATAAAAACTAGAGAGAAGGATTCTCAGAAACTTCTTTGTGATGAGTTCATTCAACTCACAGAGTTGAACCTACCAATTGATAGAGAAGTTTGGAAACACTCTTTTTGTAGAATCTGCAAGTGGATATTTGGAGCCGTTTGAGGCCTATGCTGGAAAAGGAAATAACTTCACATAAAAACTGAACAGAAGCATTCTCAGAAACTTCTTTGTGTTGAGTGCATTCAACTCACAGACTTGAACTTACCTGTAGAAAGAGCAGTTTTGAAACACTCTTTTGGTAAAATCTGCAAGTGGTTATTTGGAGCACTTCGAGGCCTGTGCTGGGATATGGAATATCTTCACCTAAAAACTACAGAGAAGCATTCTCAGAAAGTTCTTCACGATGCATTCATTCAACTCACAGAGTTGAACCTTCCTTTTGATAGAACAGTTTTGAAACACTCTTTTTGTAGAATCTGCAAGAGGATATTTGGAGCGTTTTGAGGCCTATGCTGGAAAAGGAAATATCTTCACCTAAAAACTAGACAGAAGCATTCTCAGAAACTTCTGTGTGATGAGTGCATTCAACTCACAGACTTGAACGTTTCTTTTGATAGAACAGTTTGGAAACATTACGTTTGTAGAATCTGCAAGTGTTTATTCGGAGCACCTTGAGGCCTATGTTGGAAAAGGAAATATCTTCACATAAAAACTAGAGAGAAGGATTCTCAGAAACTTCTTTGTGATGAGTTCATTCAACTCACAGAGTGGAACCTACCAATTGATAGAGAAGTTTGGAAACACTCTTTTTGTAGAATCTGCAAGTGGATATTTGGAGCCGTTTGAGGCCTATGCTGGAAAAGGAAATATCTTCACATAAAAACTGAACAGAAGCATTCTCAGAAACTTCTTTGTGTTGAGTGCATTCAACTCACAGACTTGAACTTACCTGTAGAAAGAGCAGTTTTGAAACACTCTTTTGGTAAAATCTGCAAGTGGTTATTTGGAGCACTTCGAGGCCTGTGCTGGGATATGGAATAACTTCACCTAAAAACTACAGAGAAGCATTCTCAGAAATTTCTTCAAGATGCATTCATTCAACTCACAGAGTTGAACCTTCCTTTTGATAGAACGGTTTTGAAACACTCTTTGTGTAGAATCTGCAAGAGGATATTTGGAGCGTTTTGAGGCCTATGCTGGAAAAGGAAATATCTTCATCTAAAAACTAGACAGAAGCATCCTCAGAAACTTCTGTGTGATGAGTGCATTCAACTCACAGACTTGAACGTTTCTTTTGATAGAACAGTTTTGAATCATTACGTTTGTAGAATCTGCAAGTGTTTATTCGGAGCACCTTGAGGCCTATGTTGGAAAAGGAAATATCTTCACGTAAAAACTAGAGAGAAGGATTCTCAGAAACTTCTTTGTGATGAGTTCATTCAACTCACAGAGTTGAACCTTCCAATTGATAGAGAAGTTTGGAAACACTCTTTTTGTAGAATCTGCAAGTGGATATTTGGAGCCGTTTGAGGCCTATGCTGGAAAAGGAAATATCTTCACATAAAAACTGAACAGAAGCATTCTCAGAAACTTCTTTGTGTTGAGTGCATTCAACTCACAGACTTGAACTTACCTGTAGAAAGAGCAGTTTTGAAACACTCTTTTGGTAAAATCTGCAAGTGGTTATTTGGAGCACTTCGAGGCCTGTGCTGGGATATGGAATATCTTCACCTAAAAACTACAGAGAAGCATTCTCAGAAAGTTCTTGATGACGCATTCATTCAACTCACAGAGTTGAACCTTCCTTTTGATAGAACAATTTTGAAACACTCTTTTTGTAGAATCTGCAAGAGGATATTTGGAGCGTTTTGAGGCCTATGCTGGAAAAGGAAATATCTTCACCTAAAAACTAGAAAGAAGCATTCTCAGAAACTTCTGTGTGATGAGTGCATTCAACTCACAGACTTGAACGTTTCTTTTGATAGAACAGTTTTGAAACATTACGTTTGTAGAATCTGCAAGTGTTTATTCGGAGCACCTTGAGGCCTATGTTGGAAAAGGAAATATCTTCACGTAAAAACTAGAGAGAAGGATTCTCAGAAACTTCTTTGTGATGAGTTCATTCAACTCACAGAGTTGAACCTACCAATTGATAGAGAAGTTTGGAAACACTCTTTTTGTAGAATCTGCAAGTGGATATTTGGAGCCGTTTGAGGCCTATGCTGGAAAAGGAAATATCTTCACATAAAAACTGAACAGAAGCATTCTCAGAAACTTCTTTGTGTTGAGTGCATTCAACTCACAGACTTGAACTTACCTGTAGAAAGAGCAGTTTTGAAACACTCTTTTGGTAAAATCTGCAAGTGGTTATTTGGAGCACTTCGAGGCCTGTGCTGGGATATGGAATATCTTCACCTAAAAACTACAGAGAAGCATTCTCAGAAAGTTCTTCACGATGCATTCATTCAACTCACAGAGTTGAACCTTCCTTTTGATAGAACAGTTTTGAAACACTCTTTTTGTAGAATCTGCAAGAGGATATTTGGAGCGTTTTGAGGCCTATGCTGGAAAAGGAAATATCTTCACCTAAAAACTAGATAGAAGCATTCTCAGAAACTTCTGTGTGATGAGTGCATTCAACTCACAGACTTGAACGTTTCTTTTGATAGAACAGTTTGGAAACATTACGTTTGTAGAATCTGCAAGTGTTTATTCGGAGCACCTTGAGGCCTATGTTGGAAAAGGAAATATCTTCACATAAAAACTAGAGAGAAGGATTCTCAGAAACTTCTTTGTGATGAGTTCATTCAACTCACAGAGTGGAACCTACCAATTGATAGAGAAGTTTGGAAACACTCTTTTTGTAGAATCTGCAAGTGGATATTTGGAGCCGTTTGAGGCCTATGCTGGAAAAGGAAATATCTTCACATAAAAACTGAACAGAAGCATTCTCAGAAACTTCTTTGTGTTGAGTGCATTCAACTCACAGACTTGAACTTACCTGTAGAAAGAGCAGTTTTGAAACACTCTTTTGGTAAAATCTGCAAGTGGTTATTTGGAGCACTTCGAGGCCTGTGCTGGGATATGGAATAACTTCACCTAAAAACTACAGAGAAGCATTCTCAGAAATTTCTTCAAGATGCATTCATTCAACTCACAGAGTTGAACCTTCCTTTTGATAGAACAGTTTTGAAACACTCTTTGTGTAGAATCTGCAAGAGGATATTTGGAGCGTTTTGAGGCCTATGCTGGAAAAGGAAATATCTTCATCTAAAAACTAGACAGAAGCATCCTCAGAAACTTCTGTGTGATGAGTGCATTCAACTCACAGACTTGAACGTTTCTTTTGATAGAACAGTTTTGAAACATTACGTTTGTAGAATCTGCAAGTGTTTATTCGGAGCACCTTGAGGCCTATGTTGGAAAAGGAAATATCTTCACGTAAAAACTAGAGAGAAGGATTCTCAGAAACTTCTTTGTGATGAGTTCATTCAACTCACAGAGTTGAACCTTCCAATTGATAGAGAAGTTTGGAAACACTCTTTTTGTAGAATCTGCAAGTGGATATTTGGAGCCGTTTGAGGCCTATGCTGGAAAAGGAAATATCTTCACATAAAAACTGAACAGAAGCATTCTCAGAAACTTCTTTGTGTTGAGTGCATTCAACTCACAGACTTGAACTTACCTGTAGAAAGAGCAGTTTTGAAACACTCTTTTGGTAAAATCTGCAAGTGGTTATTTGGAGCACTTCGAGGCCTGTGCTGGGATATGGAATATCTTCACCTAAAAACTACAGAGAAGCATTCTCAGAAAGTTCTTGATGACGCATTCATTCAACTCACAGAGTTGAACCTTCCTTTTGATAGAACAGTTTTGAAACACTCTTTTTGTAGAATCTGCAAGAGGATATTTGGAGCGTTTTGAGGCCTATGCTGGAAAAGGAAATATCTTCACCTAAAAACTAGAAAGAAGCATTCTCAGAAACTTCTGTGTGATGAGTGCATTCAACTCACAGACTTGAACGTTTCTTTTGATAGAACAGTTTTGAAACATTACGTTTGTAGAATCTGCAAGTGTTTATTCGGAGCACCTTGAGGCCTATGTTGGAAAAGGAAATATCTTCACGTAAAAACTAGAGAGAAGGATTCTCAGAAACTTCTTTGTGATGAGTTCATTCAACTCACAGAGTTGAACCTACCAATTGATAGAGAAGTTTGGAAACACTCTTTTTGTAGAATCTGCAAGTGGATATTTGGAGCCGTTTGAGGCCTATGCTGGAAAAGGAAATATCTTCACATAAAAACTGAACAGAAGCATTCTCAGAAACTTCTTTGTGTTGAGTGCATTCAACTCACAGACTTGAACTTACCTGTAGAAAGAGCAGTTTTGAAACACTCTTTTGGTAAAATCTGCAAGTGGTTATTTGGAGCACTTCGAGGCCTGTGCTGGGATATGGAATATCTTCACCTAAAAACTACAGAGAAGCATTCTCAGAAAGTTCTTCACGATGCATTCATTCAACTCACAGAGTTGAACCTTCCTTTTGATAGAACAGTTTTGAAACACTCTTTTTGTAGTATCTGCAAGAGGATATTTGGAGCGTTTTGAGGCCTATGCTGGAAAAGGAAATATCTTCACCTAAAAACTAGACAGAAGCATCCTCAGAAACTTCTGTGTGATGAGTGCATTCAACTCACAGACTTGAACGTTTCTTTTGATAGAACAGTTTGGAAACATTACGTTTGTAGAATCTGCAAGTGTTTATTCGGAGCACCTTGAGGCCTATGTTGGAAAAGGAAATATCTTCACATAAAAACTAGAGAGAAGGATTCTCAGAAACTTCTTTGTGATGAGTTCATTCAACTCACAGAGTGGAACCTACCAATTGATAGAGAAGTTTGGAAACACTCTTTTTGTAGAATCTGCAAGTGGATATTTGGAGCCGTTTGAGGCCTATGCTGGAAAAGGAAATATCTTCACATAAAAACTGAACAGAAGCATTCTCAGAAACTTCTTTGTGTTGAGTGCATTCAACTCACAGACTTGAACTTACCTGTAGAAAGAGCAGTTTTGAAACACTCTTTTGGTAAAATCTGCAAGTGGTTATTTGGAGCACTTCGAGGCCTGTGCTGGGATATGGAATATCTTCACCTAAAAACTACAGAGAAGCATTCTCAGAAAGTTCTTCACGACGCATTCATTCAACTCACAGAGTTGAACCTTCCTTTTGATAGAACAGTTTTGAAACACTCTTTTTGTAGAATCTGCAAGAGGATATTTGGAGCGTTTTGAGGCCTATGCTGGAAAAGGAAATATCTTCACCTAAAAACTAGACAGAAGCATCCTCAGAAACTTCTGTGTGATGAGTGCATTCAACTCACAGACTTGAACGTTTCTTTTGATAGAACAGTTTTGAAACATTACGTTTGTAGAATCTGCAAGTGTTTATTCGGAGCACCTTGAGGCCTATGTTGGAAAAGGAAATATCTTCACGTAAAAACTAGAGAGAAGGATTCTCAGAAACTTCTTTGTGATGAGTTCATTCAACTCACAGAGTTGAACCTACCAATTGATAGAGAAGTTTGGAAACACTCTTTTTGTAGAATCTGCAAGTGGATATTTGGAGCCGTTTGAGGCCTATGCTGGAAAAGGAAATATCTTCACATAAAAACTGAACAGAAGCATTCTCAGAAACTTCTTTGTGTTGAGTGCATTCAACTCACAGACTTGAACTTACCTGTAGAAAGAGCAGTTTTGAAACACTCTTTTGGTAATATCTGCAAGTGGTTATTTGGAGCACTTCGAGGCCTGTGCTGGGATATGGAATATCTTCACCTAAAAACTACAGAGAAGCATTCTCAGAAAGTTCTTCATGACGCATTCATTCAACTCACAGAGTTGAACCTTCCTTTTGATAGAACAGTTTTGAAACACTCTTTTTGTAGAATCTGCAAGAGGATATTTGGAGCGTTTTGAGGCCTATGCTGGAATAGGAAATATCTTCACCTAAAAACTAGACAGAAGCATTCTCAGAAACTTCTTTGTGATGAGTGCATTCAACTCACAGACTTGAACGTTTCTTTTGATAGAACAGTTTGGAAACATTACGTTTGTAGAATCTGCAAGTGTTTATTCGGACCACCTTGAGGCCTATGTTGGAAAAGGAAATATCTTCACGTAAAAACTAGAGAGAAGGATTCTCAGAAACTTCTTTGTGATGAGTTCATTCAACTCACAAAGTTGAACCTACCAATTGATAGAGAAGTTTGGAAACACTCTTTTTGTAGAATCTGCAAGTGGATATTTGGAGCCGTTTGAGGCCTATGCTGGAAAAGGAAATATCTTCACATAAAAACTGAACAGAAGCATTCTCAGAAACTTCTTTGTGTTGAGTGCATTCAACTCACAGACTTGAACTTACCTGTAGAAAGAGCAGTTTTGAAACACTCTTTTGGTAAAATATGCAAGTGGTTATTTGGAGCACTTCGAGGCCTGTGCTGGGATATGGAATATCTTCACCTAAAAACTACAGAGAAGGATTCTCAGAAAGTTCTTGACGACGCATTCATTCAACTCACAGAGTTGAACCTTCCTTTTGATAGAACAGTTTTGAAACACTCTTTTTGTAGAATCTGCAAGAGGATACTTGGAGCGTTTTGAGGCCTATGCTGGAAAAGGAAATATCTTCACCTAAAAACTAGACAGAAGCATTCTCAGAAACTTCTGTGTGATGAGTGCATTCAACTCACAGACTTGAACGTTTCTTTTGATAGAACAGTTTGGAAACATTACGTTTGTAGAATCTGCAAGTGTTTATTCGGAGCACCTTGAGGCCTATGTTGGAAAAGGAAATATCTTCACGTAAAAACTAGAGAGAAGGATTCTCAGAAACTTCTTTGTGATGAGTTCATTCAACTCACAGAGTTGAACCTACCAATTGATAGAGAAGTTTGGAAACACTCTTTTTGTAGAATCTGCAAGTGGATATTTGGAGCCGTTTGAGGCCTATGCTGGAAAAGGAAATATCTTCACATAAAAACTGAACAGAAGCATTCTCAGAAACTTCTTATTGTTGAGTGCATTCAACTCACAGACTTGAACTTACCTGTAGAAAGAGCAGTTTTGAAACACTCTTTTGGTAAAATCTGCAAGTGGTTATTTGGAGCACTTCGAGGCCTGTGCTGGGATATGGAATATCTTCACCTAAAAACTACAGAGAAGCATTCTCAGAAAGTTCTTCACGATGCATTCATTCAACTCACAGAGTTGAACCTTCCTTTTGATAGAACAGTTTTGAAACACTCTTTTTGTAGTATCTGCAAGAGGATATTTGGAGCGTTTTGAGGCCTATGCTGGAAAAGGAAATATCTTCACCTAAAAACTAGACAGAAGCATCCTCAGAAACTTCTGTGTGATGAGTGCATTCAACTCACAGACTTGAACGTTTCTTTTGATAGAACAGTTTTGAAACATTACGTTTGTAGAATCTGCAAGTGTTTATTCGGAGCACCTTGAGGCCTATGTTGGAAAAGGAAATATCTTCACATAAAAACTAGAGAGAAGGATTCTCAGAAACTTCTTTGTGATGAGTTCATTCAACTCACAGAGTTGAATCTACCAATTGATAGAGAAGTTTGGAAACACTCTTTTTGTAGAATCTGCAAGTGGATATTTGGAGCCGTTTGAGGCCTATGCTGGAAAAGGAAATAACTTCACATAAAAACCGAACAGAAGCATTCTCAGAAACTTCTTTGTGTTGAGTGCATTCAACTCACAGACTTGAACTTACCTGTAGAAAGAGCAGTTTTGAAACACTCTTTTGGTAAAATCTGCAAGTGGTTATTTGGAGCACTTCGAGGCCTGTGCTGGGATATGGAATATCTTCACCTAAAAACTACAGAGAAGCATTCTCAGAAAGTTCTTCATGATGCATTCATTCAACTCATAGAGTTGAACCTTCCTTTTGATAGAACAGTTTTGAAACACTCTTTTTGTAGAATCTGCAAGAGGATATTTGGAGCGTTTTGAGGCCTATGCCGGAAAAGGAAATATCTTCACCTAAAAACTAGACAGAAGCATTCTCAGAAACTTCTGTGTGATGAGTGCATTCAACTCACAGACTTGAACGTTTCTTTTGATAGAACAGTTTGGAAACATTACGTTTGTAGAATCTGCAAGTGTTTATTCGGAGCACCTTGAGGCCTATGTTGGAAAAGGAAATATCTTCACATAAAAACTAGAGAGAAGGATTCTCAGAAACTTCTTTGTGATGAGTTCATTCAACTCACAGAGTGGAACCTACCAATTGATAGAGAAGTTTGGAAACACTCTTTTTGTAGAATCTGCAAGTGGATATTTGGAGCCGTTTGAGGCCTATGCTGGAAAAGGAAATATCTTCACATAAAAACTGAACAGAAGCATTCTCAGAAACTTCTTTGTGTTGAGTGCATTCAACTCACAGACTTGAACTTACCTGTAGAAAGAGCAGTTTTGAAACACTCTTTTGGTAAAATCTGCAAGTGGTTATTTGGAGCACTTCGAGGCCTGTGCTGGGATATGGAATAACTTCACCTAAAAACTACAGAGAAGCATTCTCAGAAATTTCTTCAAGATGCATTCATTCAACTCACAGAGTTGAACCTTCCTTTTGATAGAACAGTTTTGAAACACTCTTTGTGTAGAATCTGCAAGAGGATATTTGGAGCGTTTTGAGGCCTATGCTGGAAAAGGAAATATCTTCATCTAAAAACTAGACAGAAGCATCCTCAGAAACTTCTGTGTGATGAGTGCATTCAACTCACAGACTTGAACGTTTCTTTTGATAGAACAGTTTTGAAACATTACGTTTGTAGAATCTGCAAGTGTTTATTCGGAGCACCTTGAGGCCTATGTTGGAAAAGGAAATATCTTCACGTAAAAACTAGAGAGAAGGATTCTCAGAAACTTCTTTGTGATGAGTTCATTCAACTCACAGAGTTGAACCTACCAATTGATAGAGAAGTTTGGAAACACTCTTTTTGTAGAATCTGCAAGTGGATATTTGGAGCCGTTTGAGGCCTATGCTGGAAAAGGAAATATCTTCACATAAAAACTGAACAGAAGCATTCTCAGAAACTTCTTTGTGTTGAGTGCATTCAACTCACAGACTTGAACTTACCTGTAGAAAGAGCAGTTTTGAAACACTCTTTTGGTAAAATCTGCAAGTGGTTATTTGGAGCACTTCGAGGCCTGTGCTGGGATATGGAATATCTTCACCTAAAAACTACAGAGAAGCATTCTCAGAAAGTTCTTGATGACGCATTCATTCAACTCACAGAGTTGAACCTTCCTTTTGATAGAACAGTTTTGAAACACTCTTTTTGTAGAATCTGCAAGAGGATATTTGGAGCGTTTTGAGGCCTATGCTGGAAAAGGAAATATCTTCACCTAAAAACTAGAAAGAAGCATTCTCAGAAACTTCTGTGTGATGAGTGCATTCAACTCACAGACTTGAACGTTTCTTTTGATAGAACAGTTTGGAAACATTACGTTTGTAGAATCTGCAAGTGTTTATTCGGAGCACCTTGAGGCCTATGTTGGAAAAGGAAATATCTTCACGTAAAAACTAGAGAGAAGGATTCTCAGAAACTTCTTTGTGATGAGTTCATTCAACTCACAAAGTTGAACCTACCAATTGATAGAGAAGTTTGGAAACACTCTTTTTGTAGAATCTGCAAGTGGATATTTGGAGCCGTTTGAGGCCTATGCTGGAAAAGGAAATATCTTCACATAAAAACTGAACAGAAGCATTCTCAGAAACTTCTTTGTGTTGAGTGCATTCAACTCACAGACTTGAACTTACCTGTAGAAAGAGCAGTTTTGAAACACTCTTTTGGTAAAATATGCAAGTGGTTATTTGGAGCACTTCGAGGCCTGTGCTGGGATATGGAATATCTTCACCTAAAAACTACAGAGAAGGATTCTCAGAAAGTTCTTGATGACGCATTCATTCAACTCACAGAGTTGAACCTTCCTTTTGATAGAACAGTTTTGAAACACTCTTTTTGTAGAATCTGCAAGAGGATACTTGGAGCGTTTTGAGGCCTATGCTGGAAAAGGAAATATCTTCACCTAAAAACTAGACAGAAGCATTCTCAGAAACTTCTGTGTGATGAGTGCATTCAACTCACAGACTTGAACGTTTCTTTTGATAGAACAGTTTGGAAACATTACGTTTGTAGAATCTGCAAGTGTTTATTCGGAGCACCTTGAGGCCTATGTTGGAAAAGGAAATATCTTCACGTAAAAACTAGAGAGAAGGATTCTCAGAAACTTCTTTGTGATGAGTTCATTCAACTCACAGAGTTGAACCTACCAATTGATAGAGAAGTTTGGAAACACTCTTTTTGTAGAATCTGCAAGTGGATATTTGGAGCCGTTTGAGGCCTATGCTGGAAAAGGAAATATCTTCACATAAAAACTGAACAGAAGCATTCTCAGAAACTTCTTATTGTTGAGTGCATTCAACTCACAGACTTGAACTTACCTGTAGAAAGAGCAGTTTTGAAACACTCTTTTGGTAAAATCTGCAAGTGGTTATTTGGAGCACTTCGAGGCCTGTGCTGGGATATGGAATATCTTCACCTAAAAACTACAGAGAAGCATTCTCAGAAAGTTCTTCACGATGCATTCATTCAACTCACAGAGTTGAACCTTCCTTTTGATAGAACAGTTTTGAAACACTCTTTTTGTAGTATCTGCAAGAGGATATTTGGAGCGTTTTGAGGCCTATGCTGGAAAAGGAAATATCTTCACCTAAAAACTAGACAGAAGCATCCTCAGAAACTTCTGTGTGATGAGTGCATTCAACTCACAGACTTGAACGTTTCTTTTGATAGAACAGTTTTGAAACATTACGTTTGTAGAATCTGCAAGTGTTTATTCGGAGCACCTTGAGGCCTATGTTGGAAAAGGAAATATCTTCACATAAAAACTAGAGAGAAGGATTCTCAGAAACTTCTTTGTGATGAGTTCATTCAACTCACAGAGTTGAATCTACCAATTGATAGAGAAGTTTGGAAACACTCTTTTTGTAGAATCTGCAAGTGGATATTTGGAGCCGTTTGAGGCCTATGCTGGAAAAGGAAATAACTTCACATAAAAACCGAACAGAAGCATTCTCAGAAACTTCTTTGTGTTGAGTGCATTCAACTCACAGACTTGAACTTACCTGTAGAAAGAGCAGTTTTGAAACACTCTTTTGGTAAAATCTGCAAGTGGTTATTTGGAGCACTTCGAGGCCTGTGCTGGGATATGGAATATCTTCACCTAAAAACTACAGAGAAGCATTCTCAGAAAGTTCTTCACGATGCATTCATTCAACTCACAGAGTTGAACCTTCCTTTTGATAGAACAGTTTTGAAACACTCTTTTTGTAGAATCTGCAAGAGGATATTTGGAGCGTTTTGAGGCCTATGCCGGAAAAGGAAATATCTTCACCTAAAAACTAGACAGAAGCATTCTCAGAAACTTCTGTGTGATGAGTGCATTCAACTCACAGACTTGAACGTTTCTTTTGATAGAACAGTTTGGAAACATTACGTTTGTAGAATCTGCAAGTGTTTATTCGGAGCACCTTGAGGCCTATGTTGGAAAAGGAAATATCTTCACATAAAAACTAGAGAGAAGGATTCTCAGAAACTTCTTTGTGATGAGTTCATTCAACTCACAGAGTGGAACCTACCAATTGATAGAGAAGTTTGGAAACACTCTTTTTGTAGAATCTGCAAGTGGATATTTGGAGCCGTTTGAGGCCTATGCTGGAAAAGGAAATATCTTCACATAAAAACTGAACAGAAGCATTCTCAGAAACTTCTTTGTGTTGAGTGCATTCAACTCACAGACTTGAACTTACCTGTAGAAAGAGCAGTTTTGAAACACTCTTTTGGTAAAATCTGCAAGTTGTTATTTGGAGCACTTCGAGGCCTGTGCTGGGATATGGAATAACTTCACCTAAAAACTACAGAGAAGCATTCTCAGAAATTTCTTCAAGATGCATTCATTCAACTCACAGAGTTGAACCTTCCTTTTGATAGAACAGTTTTGAAACACTCTTTGTGTAGAATCTGCAAGAGGATATTTGGAGCGTTTTGAGGCCTATGCTGGAAAAGGAAATATCTTCATCTAAAAACTAGACAGAAGCATCCTCAGAAACTTCTGTGTGATGAGTGCATTCAACTCACAGACTTGAACGTTTCTTTTGATAGAACAGTTTTGAAACATTACGTTTGTAGAATCTGCAAGTGTTTATTCGGAGCACCTTGAGGCCTATGTTGGAAAAGGAAATATCTTCACGTAAAAACTAGAGAGAAGGATTCTCAGAAACTTCTTTGTGATGAGTTCATTCAACTCACAGAGTTGAACCTACCAATTGATAGAGAAGTTTGGAAACACTCTTTTTGTAGAATCTGCAAGTGGATATTTGGAGCCGTTTGAGGCCTATGCTGGAAAAGGAAATATCTTCACATAAAAACTGAACAGAAGCATTCTCAGAAACTTCTTTGTGTTGAGTGCATTCAACTCACAGACTTGAACTTACCTGTAGAAAGAGCAGTTTTGAAACACTCTTTTGGTAAAATCTGCAAGTGGTTATTTGGAGCACTTCGAGGCCTGTGCTGGGATATGGAATATCTTCACCTAAAAACTACAGAGAAGCATTCTCAGAAAGTTCTTGATGACGCATTCATTCAACTCACAGAGTTGAACCTTCCTTTTGATAGAACAGTTTTGAAACACTCTTTTTGTAGAATCTGCAAGAGGATATTTGGAGCGTTTTGAGGCCTATGCTGGAAAAGGAAATATCTTCACCTAAAAACTAGAAAGAAGCATTCTCAGAAACTTCTGTGTGATGAGTGCATTCAACTCACAGACTTGAACGTTTCTTTTGATAGAACAGTTTGGAAACATTACGTTTGTAGAATCTGCAAGTGTTTATTCGGAGCACCTTGAGGCCTATGTTGGAAAAGGAAATATCTTCACGTAAAAACTAGAGAGAAGGATTCTCAGAAACTTCTTTGTGATGAGTTCATTCAACTCACAGAGTTGAACCTACCAATTGATAGAGAAGTTTGGAAACACTCTTTTTGTAGAATCTGCAAGTGGATATTTGGAGCCGTTTGAGGCCTATGCTGGAAAAGGAAATATCTTCACATAAAAACTGAACAGAAGCATTCTCAGAAACTTCTTTGTGTTGAGTGCATTCAACTCACAGACTTGAACTTACCTGTAGAAAGAGCAGTTTTGAAACACTCTTTTGGTAAAATCTGCAAGTTGTTATTTGGAGCACTTCGAGGCCTGTGCTGGGATATGGAATAACTTCACCTAAAAACTACAGAGAAGCATTCTCAGAAATTTCTTCAAGATGCATTCATTCAACTCACAGAGTTGAACCTTCCTTTTGATAGAACAGTTTTGAAACACTCTTTTTGTAGAATCTGCAAGAGGATATTTGGAGCGTTTTGAGGCCTATGCTGGAAAAGGAAATATCTTCACCTAAAAACTAGAAAGAAGCATTCTCAGAAACTTCTGTGTGATGAGTGCATTCAACTCACAGACTTGAACGTTTCTTTTGATAGAACAGTTTGGAAACATTACGTTTGTAGAATCTGCAAGTGTTTATTCGGAGCACCTTGAGGCCTATGTTGGAAAAGGAAATATCTTCACGTAAAAACTAGAGAGAAGGATTCTCAGAAACTTCTTTGTGATGAGTTCATTCAACTCACAGAGTTGAACCTACCAATTGATAGAGAAGTTTGGAAACACTCTTTTTGTAGAATCTGCAAGTGGATATTTGGAGCCGTTTGAGGCCTATGCTGGAAAAGGAAATATCTTCACATAAAAACTGAACAGAAGCATTCTCAGAAACTTCTTTGTGTTGAGTGCATTCAACTCACAGACTTGAACTTACCTGTAGAAAGAGCAGTTTTGAAACACTCTTTTGGTAAAATCTGCAAGTGGTTATTTGGAGCACTTCGAGGCCTGTGCTGGGATATGGAATATCTTCACCTAAAAACTACAGAGAAGCATTCTCAGAAAGTTCTTCACGATGCATTCATTCAACTCACAGAGTTGAACCTTCCTTTTGATAGAACAGTTTTGAAACACTCTTTTTGTAGTATCTGCAAGAGGATATTTGGAGCGTTTTGAGGCCTATGCTGGAAAAGGAAATATCTTCACCTAAAAACTAGACAGAAGCATCCTCAGAAACTTCTGTGTGATGAGTGCATTCAACTCACAGACTTGAACGTTTCTTTTGATAGAACAGTTTTGAAACATTACGTTTGTAGAATCTGCAAGTGTTTATTCGGAGCACCTTGAGGCCTATGTTGGAAAAGGAAATATCTTCACATAAAAACTAGAGAGAAGGATTCTCAGAAACTTCTTTGTGATGAGTTCATTCAACTCACAGAGTTGAATCTACCAATTGATAGAGAAGTTTG
Source organism: Pongo abelii (assembly GCF_028885655.2). Classification (NCBI taxonomy): domain Eukaryota; kingdom Metazoa; phylum Chordata; class Mammalia; order Primates; family Hominidae; genus Pongo; species Pongo abelii. The sequence goes on from NC_071996.2 coordinate 15,688,833, forward strand.
GAAACACTCTTTTTGTAGAATCTGCAAGTGGATATTTGGAGCCGTTTGAGGCCTATGCTGGAAAAGGAAATAACTTCACATAAAAACCGAACAGAAGCATTCTCAGAAACTTCTTTGTGTTGAGTGCATTCAACTCACAGACTTGAACTTACCTGTAGAAAGAGCAGTTTTGAAACACTCTTTTGGTAAAATCTGCAAGTGGTTATTTGGAGCACTTCGAGGCCTGTGCTGGGATATGGAATATCTTCACCTAAAAACTACAGAGAAGCATTCTCAGAAAGTTCTTCACGATGCATTCATTCAACTCACAGAGTTGAACCTTCCTTTTGATAGAACAGTTTTGAAACACTCTTTTTGTAGAATCTGCAAGAGGATACTTGGAGCGTTTTGAGGCCTATGCTGGAAAAGGAAATATCTTCACCTAAAAACTAGACAGAAGCATTCTCAGAAACTTCTGTGTGATGAGTGCATTCAACTCACAGACTTGAACGTTTCTTTTGATAGAACAGTTTGGAAACATTACGTTTGTAGAATCTGCAAGTGTTTATTCGGAGCACCTTGAGGCCTATGTTGGAAAAGGAAATATCTTCACGTAAAAACTAGAGAGAAGGATTCTCAGAAACTTCTTTGTGATGAGTTCATTCAACTCACAGAGTTGAACCTACCAATTGATAGAGAAGTTTGGAAACACTCTTTTTGTAGAATCTGCAAGTGGATATTTGGAGCCGTTTGAGGCCTATGCTGGAAAAGGAAATATCTTCACATAAAAACTGAACAGAAGCATTCTCAGAAACTTCTTATTGTTGAGTGCATTCAACTCACAGACTTGAACTTACCTGTAGAAAGAGCAGTTTTGAAACACTCTTTTGGTAAAATCTGCAAGTGGTTATTTGGAGCACTTCGAGGCCTGTGCTGGGATATGGAATATCTTCACCTAAAAACTACAGAGAAGCATTCTCAGAAAGTTCTTCACGATGCATTCATTCAACTCACAGAGTTGAACCTTCCTTTTGATAGAACAGTTTTGAAACACTCTTTTTGTAGTATCTGCAAGAGGATATTTGGAGCGTTTTGATGCCTATGCTGGAAAAGGAAATATCTTCACCTAAAAACTAGACAGAAGCATCCTCAGAAACTTCTGTGTGATGAGTGCATTCAACTCACAGACTTGAACGTTTCTTTTGATAGAACAGTTTTGAAACATTACGTTTGTAGAATCTGCAAGTGTTTATTCGGAGCACCTTGAGGCCTATGTTGGAAAAGGAAATATCTTCACATAAAAACTAGAGAGAAGGATTCTCAGAAACTTCTTTGTGATGAGTTCATTCAACTCACAGAGTTGAACCTACCAATTGATAGAGAAGTTTGGAAACACTCTTTTTGTAGAATCTGCAAGTGGATATTTGGAGCCGTTTGAGGCCTATGCTGGAAAAGGAAATAACTTCACATAAAAACTGAACAGAAGCATTCTCAGAAACTTCTTTGTGTTGAGTGCATTCAACTCACAGACTTGAACTTACCTGTAGAAAGAGCAGTTTTGAAACACTCTTTTGGTAAAATCTGCAAGTGGTTATTTGGAGCACTTCGAGGCCTGTGCTGGGATATGGAATATCTTCACCTAAAAACTACAGAGAAGCATTCTCAGAAAGTTCTTTACGATGCATTCATTCAACTCACAGAGTTGAACCTTCCTTTTGATAGAACAGTTTTGAAACACTCTTTTTGTAGAATCTGCAAGAGGATATTTGGAGCGTTTTGAGGCCTATGCTGGAAAAGGAAATATCTTCACCTAAAAACTAGACAGAAGCATTCTCAGAAACTTCTGTGTGATGAGTGCATTCAACTCACAGACTTGAACGTTTCTTTTGATAGAACAGTTTGGAAACATTACGTTTGTAGAATCTGCAAGTGTTTATTCGGAGCACCTTGAGGCCTATGTTGGAAAAGGAAATATCTTCACATAAAAACTAGAGAGAAGGATTCTCAGAAACTTCTTTGTGATGAGTTCATTCAACTCACAGAGTGGAACCTACCAATTGATAGAGAAGTTTGGAAACACTCTTTTTGTAGAATCTGCAAGTGGATATTTGGAGCCGTTTGAGGCCTATGCTGGAAAAGGAAATATCTTCACATAAAAACTGAACAGAAGCATTCTCAGAAACTTCTTTGTGTTGAGTGCATTCAACTCACAGACTTGAACTTACCTGTAGAAAGAGCAGTTTTGAAACACTCTTTTGGTAAAATCTGCAAGTGGTTATTTGGAGCACTTCGAGGCCTGTGCTGGGATATGGAATAACTTCACCTAAAAACTACAGAGAAGCATTCTCAGAAATTTCTTCAAGATGCATTCATTCAACTCACAGAGTTGAACCTTCCTTTTGATAGAACAGGTTTGAAACACTCTTTGTGTAGAATCTGCAAGAGGATATTTGGAGCGTTTTGAGGCCTATGCTGGAAAAGGAAATATCTTCATCTAAAAACTAGACAGAAGCATCCTCAGAAACTTCTGTGTGATGAGTGCATTCAACTCACAGACTTGAACGTTTCTTTTGATAGAACAGTTTTGAAACATTACGTTTGTAGAATCTGCAAGTGTTTATTCGGAGCACCTTGAGGCCTATGTTGGAAAAGGAAATATCTTCACGTAAAAACTAGAGAGAAGGATTCTCAGAAACTTCTTTGTGATGAGTTCATTCAACTCACAGAGTTGAACCTACCAATTGATAGAGAAGTTTGGAAACACTCTTTTTGTAGAATCTGCAAGTGGATATTTGGAGCCGTTTGAGGCCTATGCTGGAAAAGGAAATATCTTCACATAAAAACTGAACAGAAGCATTCTCAGAAACTTCTTTGTGTTGAGTGCATTCAACTCACAGACTTGAACTTACCTGTAGAAAGAGCAGTTTTGAAACACTCTTTTGGTAAAATCTGCAAGTGGTTATTTGGAGCACTTCGAGGCCTGTGCTGGGATATGGAATATCTTCACCTAAAAACTACAGAGAAGCATTCTCAGAAAGTTCTTGATGACGCATTCATTCAACTCACAGAGTTGAACCTTCCTTTTGATAGAACAGTTTTGAAACACTCTTTTTGTAGAATCTGCAAGAGGATATTTGGAGCGTTTTGAGGCCTATGCTGGAAAAGGAAATATCTTCACCTAAAAACTAGAAAGAAGCATTCTCAGAAACTTCTGTGTGATGAGTGCATTCAACTCACAGACTTGAACGTTTCTTTTGATAGAACAGTTTGGAAACATTACGTTTGTAGAATCTGCAAGTGTTTATTCGGAGCACCTTGAGGCCTATGTTGGAAAAGGAAATATCTTCACGTAAAAACTAGAGAGAAGGATTCTCAGAAACTTCTTTGTGATGAGTTCATTCAACTCACAGAGTTGAACCTACCAATTGATAGAGAAGTTTGGAAACACTCTTTTTGTAGAATCTGCAAGTGGATATTTGGAGCCGTTTGAGGCCTATGCTGGAAAAGGAAATATCTTCACATAAAAACTGAACAGAAGCATTCTCAGAAACTTCTTTGTGTTGAGTGCATTCAACTCACAGACTTGAACTTACCTGTAGAAAGAGCAGTTTTGAAACACTCTTTTGGTAAAATCTGCAAGTGGTTATTTGGAGCACTTCGAGGCCTGTGCTGGGATATGGAATATCTTCACCTAAAAACTACAGAGAAGCATTCTCAGAAAGTTCTTCACGATGCATTCATTCAACTCACAGAGTTGAACCTTCCTTTTGATAGAACAGTTTTGAAACACTCTTTTTGTAGTATCTGCAAGAGGATATTTGGAGCGTTTTGAGGCCTATGCTGGAAAAGGAAATATCTTCACCTAAAAACTAGACAGAAGCATCCTCAGAAACTTCTGTGTGATGAGTGCATTCAACTCACAGACTTGAACGTTTCTTTTGATAGAACAGTTTGGAAACATTACGTTTGTAGAATCTGCAAGTGTTTATTCGGAGCACCTTGAGGCCTATGTTGGAAAAGGAAATATCTTCACATAAAAACTAGAGAGAAGGATTCTCAGAAACTTCTTTGTGATGAGTTCATTCAACTCACAGAGTTGAACCTACCAATTGATAGAGAAGTTTGGAAACACTCTTTTTGTAGAATCTGCAAGTGGATATTTGGAGCCGTTTGAGGCCTATGCTGGAAAAGGAAATATCTTCACATAAAAACTGAACAGAAGCATTCTCAGAAACTTCTTTGTGTTGAGTGCATTCAACTCACAGACTTGAACTTACCTGTAGAAAGAGCAGTTTTGAAACACTCTTTTGGTAAAATCTGCAAGTGGTTATTTGGAGCACTTCGAGGCCTGTGCTGGGATATGGAATATCTTCACCTAAAAACTACAGAGAAGCATTCTCAGAAAGTTCTTCACGACGCATTCATTCAACTCACAGAGTTGAACCTTCCTTTTGATAGAACAGTTTTGAAACACTCTTTTTGTAGAATCTGCAAGAGGATATTTGGAGCGTTTTGAGGCCTATGCTGGAAAAGGAAATATCTTCACCTAAAAACTAGACAGAAGCATCCTCAGAAACTTCTGTGTGATGAGTGCATTCAACTCACAGACTTGAACGTTTCTTTTGATAGAACAGTTTTGAAACATTACGTTTGTAGAATCTGCAAGTGTTTATTCGGAGCACCTTGAGGCCTATGTTGGAAAAGGAAATATCTTCACGTAAAAACTAGAGAGAAGGATTCTCAGAAACTTCTTTGTGATGAGTTCATTCAACTCAGAGAGTTGAACCTACCAATTGATAGAGAAGTTTGGAAACACTCTTTTTGTAGAATCTGCAAGTGGATATTTGGAGCCGTTTGAGGCCTATGCTGGAAAAGGAAATATCTTCACATAAAAACTGAACAGAAGCATTCTCAGAAACTTCTTTGTGTTGAGTGCATTCAACTCACAGACTTGAACTTACCTGTAGAAAGAGCAGTTTTGAAACACTCTTTTGGTAATATCTGCAAGTGGTTATTTGGAGCACTTCGAGGCCTGTGCTGGGATATGGAATATCTTCACCTAAAAACTACAGAGAAGCATTCTCAGAAAGTTCTTCATGACGCATTCATTCAACTCACAGAGTTGAACCTTCCTTTTGATAGAACAGTTTTGAAACACTCTTTTTGTAGAATCTGCAAGAGGATATTTGGAGCGTTTTGAGGCCTATGCTGGAATAGGAAATATCTTCACCTAAAAACTAGACAGAAGCATTCTCAGAAACTTCTTTGTGATGAGTGCATTCAACTCACAGACTTGAACGTTTCTTTTGATAGAACAGTTTTGAAACATTACGTTTGTAGAATCTGCAAGTGTTTATTCGGACCACCTTGAGGCCTATGTTGGAAAAGGAAATATCTTCACGTAAAAACTAGAGAGAAGGATTCTCAGAAACTTCTTTGTGATGAGTTCATTCAACTCACAAAGTTGAACCTACCAATTGATAGAGAAGTTTGGAAACACTCTTTTTGTAGAATCTGCAAGTGGATATTTGGAGCCGTTTGAGGCCTATGCTGGAAAAGGAAATATCTTCACATAAAAACTGAACAGAAGCATTCTCAGAAACTTCTTTGTGTTGAGTGCATTCAACTCACAGACTTGAACTTACCTGTAGAAAGAGCAGTTTTGAAACACTCTTTTGGTAAAATATGCAAGTGGTTATTTGGAGCACTTCGAGGCCTGTGCTGGGATATGGAATATCTTCACCTAAAAACTACAGAGAAGGATTCTCAGAAAGTTCTTGACGACGCATTCATTCAACTCACAGAGTTGAACCTTCCTTTTGATAGAACAGTTTTGAAACACTCTTTTTGTAGAATCTGCAAGAGGATACTTGGAGCGTTTTGAGGCCTATGCTGGAAAAGGAAATATCTTCACCTAAAAACTAGACAGAAGCATTCTCAGAAACTTCTGTGTGATGAGTGCATTCAACTCACAGACTTGAACGTTTCTTTTGATAGAACAGTTTGGAAACATTACGTTTGTAGAATCTGCAAGTGTTTATTCGGAGCACCTTGAGGCCTATGTTGGAAAAGGAAATATCTTCACATAAAAACTAGAGAGAAGGATTCTCAGAAACTTCTTTGTGATGAGTTCATTCAACTCACAGAGTGGAACCTACCAATTGATAGAGAAGTTTGGAAACACTCTTTTTGTAGAATCTGCAAGTGGATATTTGGAGCCGTTTGAGGCCTATGCTGGAAAAGGAAATATCTTCACATAAAAACTGAACAGAAGCATTCTCAGAAACTTCTTTGTGTTGAGTGCATTCAACTCACAGACTTGAACTTACCTGTAGAAAGAGCAGTTTTGAAACACTCTTTTGGTAAAATCTGCAAGTGGTTATTTGGAGCACTTCGAGGCCTGTGCTGGGATATGGAATAACTTCACCTAAAAACTACAGAGAAGCATTCTCAGAAATTTCTTCAAGATGCATTCATTCAACTCACAGAGTTGAACCTTCCTTTTGATAGAACAGGTTTGAAACACTCTTTGTGTAGAATCTGCAAGAGGATATTTGGAGCGTTTTGAGGCCTATGCTGGAAAAGGAAATATCTTCATCTAAAAACTAGACAGAAGCATCCTCAGAAACTTCTGTGTGATGAGTGCATTCAACTCACAGACTTGAACGTTTCTTTTGATAGAACAGTTTTGAAACATTACGTTTGTAGAATCTGCAAGTGTTTATTCGGAGCACCTTGAGGCCTATGTTGGAAAAGGAAATATCTTCACGTAAAAACTAGAGAGAAGGATTCTCAGAAACTTCTTTGTGATGAGTTCATTCAACTCACAGAGTTGAACCTACCAATTGATAGAGAAGTTTGGAAACACTCTTTTTGTAGAATCTGCAAGTGGATATTTGGAGCCGTTTGAGGCCTATGCTGGAAAAGGAAATATCTTCACATAAAAACTGAACAGAAGCATTCTCAGAAACTTCTTTGTGTTGAGTGCATTCAACTCACAGACTTGAACTTACCTGTAGAAAGAGCAGTTTTGAAACACTCTTTTGGTAAAATCTGCAAGTGGTTATTTGGAGCACTTCGAGGCCTGTGCTGGGATATGGAATATCTTCACCTAAAAACTACAGAGAAGCATTCTCAGAAAGTTCTTGATGACGCATTCATTCAACTCACAGAGTTGAACCTTCCTTTTGATAGAACAGTTTTGAAACACTCTTTTTGTAGAATCTGCAAGAGGATATTTGGAGCGTTTTGAGGCCTATGCTGGAAAAGGAAATATCTTCACCTAAAAACTAGAAAGAAGCATTCTCAGAAACTTCTGTGTGATGAGTGCATTCAACTCACAGACTTGAACGTTTCTTTTGATAGAACAGTTTGGAAACATTACGTTTGTAGAATCTGCAAGTGTTTATTCGGAGCACCTTGAGGCCTATGTTGGAAAAGGAAATATCTTCACGTAAAAACTAGAGAGAAGGATTCTCAGAAACTTCTTTGTGATGAGTTCATTCAACTCACAGAGTTGAACCTACCAATTGATAGAGAAGTTTGGAAACACTCTTTTTGTAGAATCTGCAAGTGGATATTTGGAGCCGTTTGAGGCCTATGCTGGAAAAGGAAATATCTTCACATAAAAACTGAACAGAAGCATTCTCAGAAACTTCTTTGTGTTGAGTGCATTCAACTCACAGACTTGAACTTACCTGTAGAAAGAGCAGTTTTGAAACACTCTTTTGGTAAAATCTGCAAGTGGTTATTTGGAGCACTTCGAGGCCTGTGCTGGGATATGGAATATCTTCACCTAAAAACTACAGAGAAGCATTCTCAGAAAGTTCTTCACGATGCATTCATTCAACTCACAGAGTTGAACCTTCCTTTTGATAGAACAGTTTTGAAACACTCTTTTTGTAGTATCTGCAAGAGGATATTTGGAGCGTTTTGAGGCCTATGCTGGAAAAGGAAATATCTTCACCTAAAAACTAGACAGAAGCATCCTCAGAAACTTCTGTGTGATGAGTGCATTCAACTCACAGACTTGAACGTTTCTTTTGATAGAACAGTTTTGAAACATTACGTTTGTAGAATCTGCAAGTGTTTATTCGGAGCACCTTGAGGCCTATGTTGGAAAAGGAAATATCTTCACATAAAAACTAGAGAGAAGGATTCTCAGAAACTTCTTTGTGATGAGTTCATTCAACTCACAGAGTTGAATCTACCAATTGATAGAGAAGTTTGGAAACACTCTTTTTGTAGAATCTGCAAGTGGATATTTGGAGCCGTTTGAGGCCTATGCTGGAAAAGGAAATAACTTCACATAAAAACCGAACAGAAGCATTCTCAGAAACTTCTTTGTGTTGAGTGCATTCAACTCACAGACTTGAACTTACCTGTAGAAAGAGCAGTTTTGAAACACTCTTTTGGTAAAATCTGCAAGTGGTTATTTGGAGCACTTCGAGGCCTGTGCTGGGATATGGAATATCTTCACCTAAAAACTACAGAGAAGCATTCTCAGAAAGTTCTTCACGATGCATTCATTCAACTCACAGAGTTGAACCTTCCTTTTGATAGAACAGTTTTGAAACACTCTTTTTGTAGAATCTGCAAGAGGATACTTGGAGCGTTTTGAGGCCTATGCTGGAAAAGGAAATATCTTCACCTAAAAACTAGACAGAAGCATTCTCAGAAACTTCTGTGTGATGAGTGCATTCAACTCACAGACTTGAACGTTTCTTTTGATAGAACAGTTTGGAAACATTACGTTTGTAGAATCTGCAAGTGTTTATTCGGAGCACCTTGAGGCCTATGTTGGAAAAGGAAATATCTTCACGTAAAAACTAGAGAGAAGGATTCTCAGAAACTTCTTTGTGATGAGTTCATTCAACTCACAGAGTTGAACCTACCAATTGATAGAGAAGTTTGGAAACACTCTTTTTGTAGAATCTGCAAGTGGATATTTGGAGCCGTTTGAGGCCTATGCTGGAAAAGGAAATATCTTCACATAAAAACTGAACAGAAGCATTCTCAGAAACTTCTTATTGTTGAGTGCATTCAACTCACAGACTTGAACTTACCTGTAGAAAGAGCAGTATTGAAACACTCTTTTGGTAAAATCTGCAAGTGGTTATTTGGAGCACTTCGAGGCCTGTGCTGGGATATGGAATATCTTCACCTAAAAACTACAGAGAAGCATTCTCAGAAAGTTCTTCACGATGCATTCATTCAACTCACAGAGTTGAACCTTCCTTTTGATAGAACAGTTTTGAAACACTCTTTTTGTAGTATCTGCAAGAGGATATTTGGAGCGTTTTGAGGCCTATGCTGGAAAAGGAAATATCTTCACCTAAAAACTAGACAGAAGCATCCTCAGAAACTTCTGTGTGATGAGTGCATTCAACTCACAGACTTGAACGTTTCTTTTGATAGAACAGTTTTGAAACATTACGTTTGTAGAATCTGCAAGTGTTTATTCGGAGCACCTTGAGGCCTATGTTGGAAAAGGAAATATCTTCACATAAAAACTAGAGAGAAGGATTCTCAGAAACTTCTTTGTGATGAGTTCATTCAACTCACAGAGTTGAATCTACCAATTGATAGAGAAGTTTGGAAACACTCTTTTTGTAGAATCTGCAAGTGGATATTTGGAGCCGTTTGAGGCCTATGCTGGAAAAGGAAATAACTTCACATAAAAACCGAACAGAAGCATTCTCAGAAACTTCTTTGTGTTGAGTGCATTCAACTCACAGACTTGAACTTACCTGTAGAAAGAGCAGTTTTGAAACACTCTTTTGGTAAAATCTGCAAGTGGTTATTTGGAGCACTTCGAGGCCTGTGCTGGGATATGGAATATCTTCACCTAAAAACTACAGAGAAGCATTCTCAGAAAGTTCTTCATGATGCATTCATTCAACTCATAGAGTTGAACCTTCCTTTTGATAGAACAGTTTTGAAACACTCTTTTTGTAGAATCTGCAAGAGGATATTTGGAGCGTTTTGAGGCCTATGCCGGAAAAGGAAATATCTTCACCTAAAAACTAGACAGAAGCATTCTCAGAAACTTCTGTGTGATGAGTGCATTCAACTCACAGACTTGAACGTTTCTTTTGATAGAACAGTTTGGAAACATTACGTTTGTAGAATCTGCAAGTGTTTATTCGGAGCACCTTGAGGCCTATGTTGGAAAAGGAAATATCTTCACATAAAAACTAGAGAGAAGGATTCTCAGAAACTTCTTTGTGATGAGTTCATTCAACTCACAGAGTGGAACCTACCAATTGATAGAGAAGTTTGGAAACACTCTTTTTGTAGAATCTGCAAGTGGATATTTGGAGCCGTTTGAGGCCTATGCTGGAAAAGGAAATATCTTCACATAAAAACTGAACAGAAGCATTCTCAGAAACTTCTTTGTGTTGAGTGCATTCAACTCACAGACTTGAACTTACCTGTAGAAAGAGCAGTTTTGAAACACTCTTTTGGTAAAATCTGCAAGTGGTTATTTGGAGCACTTCGAGGCCTGTGCTGGGATATGGAATAACTTCACCTAAAAACTACAGAGAAGCATTCTCAGAAATTTCTTCAAGATGCATTCATTCAACTCACAGAGTTGAACCTTCCTTTTGATAGAACAGTTTTGAAACACTCTTTGTGTAGAATCTGCAAGAGGATATTTGGAGCGTTTTGAGGCCTATGCTGGAAAAGGAAATATCTTCATCTAAAAACTAGACAGAAGCATCCTCAGAAACTTCTGTGTGATGAGTGCATTCAACTCACAGACTTGAACGTTTCTTTTGATAGAACAGTTTTGAAACATTACGTTTGTAGAATCTGCAAGTGTTTATTCGGAGCACCTTGAGGCCTATGTTGGAAAAGGAAATATCTTCACGTAAAAACTAGAGAGAAGGATTCTCAGAAACTTCTTTGTGATGAGTTCATTCAACTCACAGAGTTGAACCTACCAATTGATAGAGAAGTTTGGAAACACTCTTTTTGTAGAATCTGCAAGTGGATATTTGGAGCCGTTTGAGGCCTATGCTGGAAAAGGAAATATCTTCACATAAAAACTGAACAGAAGCATTCTCAGAAACTTCTTTGTGTTGAGTGCATTCAACTCACAGACTTGAACTTACCTGTAGAAAGAGCAGTTTTGAAACACTCTTTTGGTAAAATCTGCAAGTGGTTATTTGGAGCACTTCGAGGCCTGTGCTGGGATATGGAATATCTTCACCTAAAAACTACAGAGAAGCATTCTCAGAAAGTTCTTGATGACGCATTCATTCAACTCACAGAGTTGAACCTTCCTTTTGATAGAACAGTTTTGAAACACTCTTTTTGTAGAATCTGCAAGAGGATATTTGGAGCGTTTTGAGGCCTATGCTGGAAAAGGAAATATCTTCACCTAAAAACTAGAAAGAAGCATTCTCAGAAACTTCTGTGTGATGAGTGCATTCAACTCACAGACTTGAACGTTTCTTTTGATAGAACAGTTTGGAAACATTACGTTTGTAGAATCTGCAAGTGTTTATTCGGAGCACCTTGAGGCCTATGTTGGAAAAGGAAATATCTTCACGTAAAAACTAGAGAGAAGGATTCTCAGAAACTTCTTTGTGATGAGTTCATTCAACTCACAAAGTTGAACCTACCAATTGATAGAGAAGTTTGGAAACACTCTTTTTGTAGAATCTGCAAGTGGATATTTGGAGCCGTTTGAGGCCTATGCTGGAAAAGGAAATATCTTCACATAAAAACTGAACAGAAGCATTCTCAGAAACTTCTTTGTGTTGAGTGCATTCAACTCACAGACTTGAACTTACCTGTAGAAAGAGCAGTTTTGAAACACTCTTTTGGTAAAATATGCAAGTGGTTATTTGGAGCACTTCGAGGCCTGTGCTGGGATATGGAATATCTTCACCTAAAAACTACAGAGAAGGATTCTCAGAAAGTTCTTGATGACGCATTCATTCAACTCACAGAGTTGAACCTTCCTTTTGATAGAACAGTTTTGAAACACTCTTTTTGTAGAATCTGCAAGAGGATACTTGGAGCGTTTTGAGGCCTATGCTGGAAAAGGAAATATCTTCACCTAAAAACTAGACAGAAGCATTCTCAGAAACTTCTGTGTGATGAGTGCATTCAACTCACAGACTTGAACGTTTCTTTTGATAGAACAGTTTGGAAACATTACGTTTGTAGAATCTGCAAGTGTTTATTCGGAGCACCTTGAGGCCTATGTTGGAAAAGGAAATATCTTCACGTAAAAACTAGAGAGAAGGATTCTCAGAAACTTCTTTGTGATGAGTTCATTCAACTCACAGAGTTGAACCTACCAATTGATAGAGAAGTTTGGAAACACTCTTTTTGTAGAATCTGCAAGTGGATATTTGGAGCCGTTTGAGGCCTATGCTGGAAAAGGAAATATCTTCACATAAAAACTGAACAGAAGCATTCTCAGAAACTTCTTATTGTTGAGTGCATTCAACTCACAGACTTGAACTTACCTGTAGAAAGAGCAGTTTTGAAACACTCTTTTGGTAAAATCTGCAAGTGGTTATTTGGAGCACTTCGAGGCCTGTGCTGGGATATGGAATATCTTCACCTAAAAACTACAGAGAAGCTTTCTCAGAAAGTTCTTCACGATGCATTCATTCAACTCACAGAGTTGAACCTTCCTTTTGATAGAACAGTTTTGAAACACTCTTTTTGTAGTATCTGCAAGAGGATATTTGGAGCGTTTTGAGGCCTATGCTGGAAAAGGAAATATCTTCACCTAAAAACTAGACAGAAGCATCCTCAGAAACTTCTGTGTGATGAGTGCATTCAACTCACAGACTTGAACGTTTCTTTTGATAGAACAGTTTTGAAACATTACGTTTGTAGAATCTGCAAGTGTTTATTCGGAGCACCTTGAGGCCTATGTTGGAAAAGGAAATATCTTCACATAAAAACTAGAGAGAAGGATTCTCAGAAACTTCTTTGTGATGAGTTCATTCAACTCACAGAGTTGAATCTACCAATTGATAGAGAAGTTTGGAAACACTCTTTTTGTAGAATCTGCAAGTGGATATTTGGAGCCGTTTGAGGCCTATGCTGGAAAAGGAAATAACTTCACATAAAAACCGAACAGAAGCATTCTCAGAAACTTCTTTGTGTTGAGTGCATTCAACTCACAGACTTGAACTTACCTGTAGAAAGAGCAGTTTTGAAACACTCTTTTGGTAAAATCTGCAAGTGGTTATTTGGAGCACTTCGAGGCCTGTGCTGGGATATGGAATATCTTCACCTAAAAACTACAGAGAAGCATTCTCAGAAAGTTCTTCACGATGCATTCATTCAACTCACAGAGTTGAACCTTCCTTTTGATAGAACAGTTTTGAAACACTCTTTTTGTAGAATCTGCAAGAGGATATTTGGAGCGTTTTGAGGCCTATGCCGGAAAAGGAAATATCTTCACCTAAAAACTAGACAGAAGCATTCTCAGAAACTTCTGTGTGATGAGTGCATTCAACTCACAGACTTGAACGTTTCTTTTGATAGAACAGTTTGGAAACATTACGTTTGTAGAATCTGCAAGTGTTTATTCGGAGCACCTTGAGGCCTATGTTGGAAAAGGAAATATCTTCACATAAAAACTAGAGAGAAGGATTCTCAGAAACTTCTTTGTGATGAGTTCATTCAACTCACAGAGTGGAACCTACCAATTGATAGAGAAGTTTGGAAACACTCTTTTTGTAGAATCTGCAAGTGGATATTTGGAGCCGTTTGAGGCCTATGCTGGAAAAGGAAATATCTTCACATAAAAACTGAACAGAAGCATTCTCAGAAACTTCTTTGTGTTGAGTGCATTCAACTCACAGACTTGAACTTACCTGTAGAAAGAGCAGTTTTGAAACACTCTTTTGGTAAAATCTGCAAGTGGTTATTTGGAGCACTTCGAGGCCTGTGCTGGGATATGGAATAACTTCACCTAAAAACTACAGAGAAGCATTCTCAGAAATTTCTTCAAGATGCATTCATTCAACTCACAGAGTTGAACCTTCCTTTTGATAGAACAGTTTTGAAACACTCTTTGTGTAGAATCTGCAAGAGGATATTTGGAGCGTTTTGAGGCCTATGCTGGAAAAGGAAATATCTTCATCTAAAAACTAGACAGAAGCATCCTCAGAAACTTCTGTGTGATGAGTGCATTCAACTCACAGACTTGAACGTTTCTTTTGATAGAACAGTTTTGAAACATTACGTTTGTAGAATCTGCAAGTGTTTATTCGGAGCACCTTGAGGCCTATGTTGGAAAAGGAAATATCTTCACGTAAAAACTAGAGAGAAGGATTCTCAGAAACTTCTTTGTGATGAGTTCATTCAACTCACAGAGTTGAACCTACCAATTGATAGAGAAGTTTGGAAACACTCTTTTTGTAGAATCTGCAAGTGGATATTTGGAGCCGTTTGAGGCCTATGCTGGAAAAGGAAATATCTTCACATAAAAACTGAACAGAAGCATTCTCAGAAACTTCTTTGTGTTGAGTGCATTCAACTCACAGACTTGAACTTACCTGTAGAAAGAGCAGTTTTGAAACACTCTTTTGGTAAAATCTGCAAGTGGTTATTTGGAGCACTTCGAGGCCTGTGCTGGGATATGGAATATCTTCACCTAAAAACTACAGAGAAGCATTCTCAGAAAGTTCTTGATGACGCATTCATTCAACTCACAGAGTTGAACCTTCCTTTTGATAGAACAGTTTTGAAACACTCTTTTTGTAGAATCTGCAAGAGGATATTTGGAGCGTTTTGAGGCCTATGCTGGAAAAGGAAATATCTTCACCTAAAAACTAGAAAGAAGCATTCTCAGAAACTTCTGTGTGATGAGTGCATTCAACTCACAGACTTGAACGTTTCTTTTGATAGAACAGTTTGGAAACATTACGTTTGTAGAATCTGCAAGTGTTTATTCGGAGCACCTTGAGGCCTATGTTGGAAAAGGAAATATCTTCACGTAAAAACTAGAGAGAAGGATTCTCAGAAACTTCTTTGTGATGAGTTCATTCAACTCACAGAGTTGAACCTACCAATTGATAGAGAAGTTTGGAAACACTCTTTTTGTAGAATCTGCAAGTGGATATTTGGAGCCGTTTGAGGCCTATGCTGGAAAAGGAAATATCTTCACATAAAAACTGAACAGAAGCATTCTCAGAAACTTCTTTGTGTTGAGTGCATTCAACTCACAGACTTGAACTTACCTGTAGAAAGAGCAGTTTTGAAACACTCTTTTGGTAAAATCTGCAAGTGGTTATTTGGAGCACTTCGAGGCCTGTGCTGGGATATGGAATATCTTCACCTAAAAACTACAGAGAAGCATTCTCAGAAAGTTCTTCACGATGCATTCATTCAACTCACAGAGTTGAACCTTCCTTTTGATAGAACAGTTTTGAAACACTCTTTTTGTAGTATCTGCAAGAGGATATTTGGAGCGTTTTGAGGCCTATGCTGGAAAAGGAAATATCTTCACCTAAAAACTAGACAGAAGCATCCTCAGAAACTTCTGTGTGATGAGTGCATTCAACTCACAGACTTGAACGTTTCTTTTGATAGAACAGTTTGGAAACATTACGTTTGTAGAATCTGCAAGTGTTTATTCGGAGCACCTTGAGGCCTATGTTGGAAAAGGAAATATCTTCACATAAAAACTAGAGAGAAGGATTCTCAGAAACTTCTTTGTGATGAGTTCATTCAACTCACAGAGTTGAACCTACCAATTGATAGAGAAGTTTGGAAACACTCTTTTTGTAGAATCTGCAAGTGGATATTTGGAGCCGTTTGAGGCCTATGCTGGAAAAGGAAATATCTTCACATAAAAACTGAACAGAAGCATTCTCAGAAACTTCTTATTGTTGAGTGCATTCAACTCACAGAATTGAACTTACCTGTAGAAAGAGCAGTTTTGAAACACTCTTTTGGTAAAATCTGCAAGTGGTTATTTGGAGCACTTCGAGGCCTGTGCTGGGATATGGAATATCTTCACCTAAAAACTACAGAGAAGCATTCTCAGAAAGTTCTTCATGATGCATTCATTCAACTCACAGAGTTGAACCTTCCTTTTGATAGAACAGTTTTGAAACACTCTTTTTGTAGTATCTGCAAGAGGATATTTGGAGCGTTTTGATGCCTATGCTGGAAAAGGAAATATCTTCACCTAAAAACTAGACAGAAGCATCCTCAGAAACTTCTGTGTGATGAGTGCATTCAACTCACAGACTTGAACGTTTCTTTTGATAGAACAGTTTTGAAACATTACGTTTGTAGAATCTGCAAGTGTTTATTCGGAGCACCTTGAGGCCTATGTTGGAAAAGGAAATATCTTCACATAAAAACTAGAGAGAAGGATTCTCAGAAACTTCTTTGTGATGAGTTCATTCAACTCACAGAGTTGAACCTACCAATTGATAGAGAAGTTTGGAAACACTCTTTTTGTAGAATCTGCAAGTGGATATTTGGAGCCGTTTGAGGCCTATGCTGGAAAAGGAAATAACTTCACATAAAAACTGAACAGAAGCATTCTCAGAAACTTCTTTGTGTTGAGTGCATTCAACTCACAGACTTGAACTTACCTGTAGAAAGAGCAGTTTTGAAACACTCTTTTGGTAAAATCTGCAAGTGGTTATTTGGAGCACTTCGAGGCCTGTGCTGGGATATGGAATATCTTCACCTAAAAACTACAGAGAAGCATTCTCAGAAAGTTCTTTACGATGCATTCATTCAACTCACAGAGTTGAACCTTCCTTTTGATAGAACAGTTTTGAAACACTCTTTTTGTAGAATCTGCAAGAGGATATTTGGAGCGTTTTGAGGCCTATGCTGGAAAAGGAAATATCTTCACCTAAAAACTAGACAGAAGCATTCTCAGAAACTTCTGTGTGATGAGTGCATTCAACTCACAGACTTGAACGTTTCTTTTGATAGAACAGTTTGGAAACATTACGTTTGTAGAATCTGCAAGTGTTTATTCGGAGCACCTTGAGGCCTATGTTGGAAAAGGAAATATCTTCACATAAAAACTAGAGAGAAGGATTCTCAGAAACTTCTTTGTGATGAGTTCATTCAACTCACAGAGTGGAACCTACCAATTGATAGAGAAGTTTGGAAACACTCTTTTTGTAGAATCTGCAAGTGGATATTTGGAGCCGTTTGAGGCCTATGCTGGAAAAGGAAATATCTTCACATAAAAACTGAACAGAAGCATTCTCAGAAACTTCTTTGTGTTGAGTGCATTCAACTCACAGACTTGAACTTACCTGTAGAAAGAGCAGTTTTGAAACACTCTTTTGGTAAAATCTGCAAGTGGTTATTTGGAGCACTTCGAGGCCTGTGCTGGGATATGGAATAACTTCACCTAAAAACTACAGAGAAGCATTCTCAGAAATTTCTTCAAGATGCATTCATTCAACTCACAGAGTTGAACCTTCCTTTTGATAGAACAGGTTTGAAACACTCTTTGTGTAGAATCTGCAAGAGGATATTTGGAGCGTTTTGAGGCCTATGCTGGAAAAGGAAATATCTTCATCTAAAAACTAGACAGAAGCATCCTCAGAAACTTCTGTGTGATGAGTGCATTCAACTCACAGACTTGAACGTTTCTTTTGATAGAACAGTTTTGAAACATTACGTTTGTAGAATCTGCAAGTGTTTATTCGGAGCACCTTGAGGCCTATGTTGGAAAAGGAAATATCTTCACGTAAAAACTAGAGAGAAGGATTCTCAGAAACTTCTTTGTGATGAGTTCATTCAACTCACAGAGTTGAACCTACCAATTGATAGAGAAGTTTGGAAACACTCTTTTTGTAGAATCTGCAAGTGGATATTTGGAGCCGTTTGAGGCCTATGCTGGAAAAGGAAATATCTTCACATAAAAACTGAACAGAAGCATTCTCAGAAACTTCTTTGTGTTGAGTGCATTCAACTCACAGACTTGAACTTACCTGTAGAAAGAGCAGTTTTGAAACACTCTTTTGGTAAAATCTGCAAGTGGTTATTTGGAGCACTTCGAGGCCTGTGCTGGGATATGGAATATCTTCACCTAAAAACTACAGAGAAGCATTCTCAGAAAGTTCTTGATGACGCATTCATTCAACTCACAGAGTTGAACCTTCCTTTTGATAGAACAGTTTTGAAACACTCTTTTTGTAGAATCTGCAAGAGGATATTTGGAGCGTTTTGAGGCCTATGCTGGAAAAGGAAATATCTTCACCTAAAAACTAGAAAGAAGCATTCTCAGAAACTTCTGTGTGATGAGTGCATTCAACTCACAGACTTGAACGTTTCTTTTGATAGAACAGTTTGGAAACATTACGTTTGTAGAATCTGCAAGTGTTTATTCGGAGCACCTTGAGGCCTATGTTGGAAAAGGAAATATCTTCACGTAAAAACTAGAGAGAAGGATTCTCAGAAACTTCTTTGTGATGAGTTCATTCAACTCACAGAGTTGAACCTACCAATTGATAGAGAAGTTTGGAAACACTCTTTTTGTAGAATCTGCAAGTGGATATTTGGAGCCGTTTGAGGCCTATGCTGGAAAAGGAAATATCTTCACATAAAAACTGAACAGAAGCATTCTCAGAAACTTCTTTGTGTTGAGTGCATTCAACTCACAGACTTGAACTTACCTGTAGAAAGAGCAGTTTTGAAACACTCTTTTGGTAAAATCTGCAAGTGGTTATTTGGAGCACTTCGAGGCCTGTGCTGGGATATGGAATATCTTCACCTAAAAACTACAGAGAAGCATTCTCAGAAAGTTCTTCACGATGCATTCATTCAACTCACAGAGTTGAACCTTCCTTTTGATAGAACAGTTTTGAAACACTCTTTTTGTAGTATCTGCAAGAGGATATTTGGAGCGTTTTGAGGCCTATGCTGGAAAAGGAAATATCTTCACCTAAAAACTAGACAGAAGCATCCTCAGAAACTTCTGTGTGATGAGTGCATTCAACTCACAGACTTGAACGTTTCTTTTGATAGAACAGTTTGGAAACATTACGTTTGTAGAATCTGCAAGTGTTTATTCGGAGCACCTTGAGGCCTATGTTGGAAAAGGAAATATCTTCACATAAAAACTAGAGAGAAGGATTCTCAGAAACTTCTTTGTGATGAGTTCATTCAACTCACAGAGTTGAACCTACCAATTGATAGAGAAGTTTGGAAACACTCTTTTTGTAGAATCTGCAAGTGGATATTTGGAGCCGTTTGAGGCCTATGCTGGAAAAGGAAATATCTTCACATAAAAACTGAACAGAAGCATTCTCAGAAACTTCTTTGTGTTGAGTGCATTCAACTCACAGACTTGAACTTACCTGTAGAAAGAGCAGTTTTGAAACACTCTTTTGGTAAAATCTGCAAGTGGTTATTTGGAGCACTTCGAGGCCTGTGCTGGGATATGGAATATCTTCACCTAAAAACTACAGAGAAGCATTCTCAGAAAGTTCTTCACGACGCATTCATTCAACTCACAGAGTTGAACCTTCCTTTTGATAGAACAGTTTTGAAACACTCTTTTTGTAGAATCTGCAAGAGGATATTTGGAGCGTTTTGAGGCCTATGCTGGAAAAGGAAATATCTTCACCTAAAAACTAGACAGAAGCATCCTCAGAAACTTCTGTGTGATGAGTGCATTCAACTCACAGACTTGAACGTTTCTTTTGATAGAACAGTTTTGAAACATTACGTTTGTAGAATCTGCAAGTGTTTATTCGGAGCACCTTGAGGCCTATGTTGGAAAAGGAAATATCTTCACGTAAAAACTAGAGAGAAGGATTCTCAGAAACTTCTTTGTGATGAGTTCATTCAACTCAGAGAGTTGAACCTACCAATTGATAGAGAAGTTTGGAAACACTCTTTTTGTAGAATCTGCAAGTGGATATTTGGAGCCGTTTGAGGCCTATGCTGGAAAAGGAAATATCTTCACATAAAAACTGAACAGAAGCATTCTCAGAAACTTCTTTGTGTTGAGTGCATTCAACTCACAGACTTGAACTTACCTGTAGAAAGAGCAGTTTTGAAACACTCTTTTGGTAATATCTGCAAGTGGTTATTTGGAGCACTTCGAGGCCTGTGCTGGGATATGGAATATCTTCACCTAAAAACTACAGAGAAGCATTCTCAGAAAGTTCTTCATGACGCATTCATTCAACTCACAGAGTTGAACCTTCCTTTTGATAGAACAGTTTTGAAACACTCTTTTTGTAGAATCTGCAAGAGGATATTTGGAGCGTTTTGAGGCCTATGCTGGAATAGGAAATATCTTCACCTAAAAACTAGACAGAAGCATTCTCAGAAACTTCTTTGTGATGAGCGCATTCAACTCACAGACTTGAACGTTTCTTTTGATAGAACAGTTTTGAAACATTACGTTTGTAGAATCTGCAAGTGTTTATTCGGACCACCTTGAGGCCTATGTTGGAAAAGGAAATATCTTCACGTAAAAACTAGAGAGAAGGATTCTCAGAAACTTCTTTGTGATGAGTTCATTCAACTCACAAAGTTGAACCTACCAATTGATAGAGAAGTTTGGAAACACTCTTTTTGTAGAATCTGCAAGTGGATATTTGGAGCCGTTTGAGGCCTATGCTGGAAAAGGAAATATCTTCACATAAAAACTGAACAGAAGCATTCTCAGAAACTTCTTTGTGTTGAGTGCATTCAACTCACAGACTTGAACTTACCTGTAGAAAGAGCAGTTTTGAAACACTCTTTTGGTAAAATATGCAAGTGGTTATTTGGAGCACTTCGAGGCCTGTGCTGGGATATGGAATATCTTCACCTAAAAACTACAGAGAAGGATTCTCAGAAAGTTCTTGACGACGCATTCATTCAACTCACAGAGTTGAACCTTCCTTTTGATAGAACAGTTTTGAAACACTCTTTTTGTAGAATCTGCAAGAGGATACTTGGAGCGTTTTGAGGCCTATGCTGGAAAAGGAAATATCTTCACCTAAAAACTAGACAGAAGCATTCTCAGAAACTTCTGTGTGATGAGTGCATTCAACTCACAGACTTGAACGTTTCTTTTGATAGAACAGTTTGGAAACATTACGTTTGTAGAATCTGCAAGTGTTTATTCGGAGCACCTTGAGGCCTATGTTGGAAAAGGAAATATCTTCACATAAAAACTAGAGAGAAGGATTCTCAGAAACTTCTTTGTGATGAGTTCATTCAACTCACAGAGTGGAACCTACCAATTGATAGAGAAGTTTGGAAACACTCTTTTTGTAGAATCTGCAAGTGGATATTTGGAGCCGTTTGAGGCCTATGCTGGAAAAGGAAATATCTTCACATAAAAACTGAACAGAAGCATTCTCAGAAACTTCTTTGTGTTGAGTGCATTCAACTCACAGACTTGAACTTACCTGTAGAAAGAGCAGTTTTGAAACACTCTTTTGGTAAAATCTGCAAGTGGTTATTTGGAGCACTTCGAGGCCTGTGCTGGGATATGGAATAACTTCACCTAAAAACTACAGAGAAGCATTCTCAGAAATTTCTTCAAGATGCATTCATTCAACTCACAGAGTTGAACCTTCCTTTTGATAGAACAGGTTTGAAACACTCTTTGTGTAGAATCTGCAAGAGGATATTTGGAGCGTTTTGAGGCCTATGCTGGAAAAGGAAATATCTTCATCTAAAAACTAGACAGAAGCATCCTCAGAAACTTCTGTGTGATGAGTGCATTCAACTCACAGACTTGAACGTTTCTTTTGATAGAACAGTTTTGAAACATTACGTTTGTAGAATCTGCAAGTGTTTATTCGGAGCACCTTGAGGCCTATGTTGGAAAAGGAAATATCTTCACGTAAAAACTAGAGAGAAGGATTCTCAGAAACTTCTTTGTGATGAGTTCATTCAACTCACAGAGTTGAACCTACCAATTGATAGAGAAGTTTGGAAACACTCTTTTTGTAGAATCTGCAAGTGGATATTTGGAGCCGTTTGAGGCCTATGCTGGAAAAGGAAATATCTTCACATAAAAACTGAACAGAAGCATTCTCAGAAACTTCTTTGTGTTGAGTGCATTCAACTCACAGACTTGAACTTACCTGTAGAAAGAGCAGTTTTGAAACACTCTTTTGGTAAAATCTGCAAGTGGTTATTTGGAGCACTTCGAGGCCTGTGCTGGGATATGGAATATCTTCACCTAAAAACTACAGAGAAGCATTCTCAGAAAGTTCTTGATGACGCATTCATTCAACTCACAGAGTTGAACCTTCCTTTTGATAGAACAGTTTTGAAACACTCTTTTTGTAGAATCTGCAAGAGGATATTTGGAGCGTTTTGAGGCCTATGCTGGAAAAGGAAATATCTTCACCTAAAAACTAGAAAGAAGCATTCTCAGAAACTTCTGTGTGATGAGTGCATTCAACTCACAGACTTGAACGTTTCTTTTGATAGAACAGTTTGGAAACATTACGTTTGTAGAATCTGCAAGTGTTTATTCGGAGCACCTTGAGGCCTATGTTGGAAAAGGAAATATCTTCACGTAAAAACTAGAGAGAAGGATTCTCAGAAACTTCTTTGTGATGAGTTCATTCAACTCACAGAGTTGAACCTACCAATTGATAGAGAAGTTTGGAAACACTCTTTTTGTAGAATCTGCAAGTGGATATTTGGAGCCGTTTGAGGCCTATGCTGGAAAAGGAAATATCTTCACATAAAAACTGAACAGAAGCATTCTCAGAAACTTCTTTGTGTTGAGTGCATTCAACTCACAGACTTGAACTTACCTGTAGAAAGAGCAGTTTTGAAACACTCTTTTGGTAAAATCTGCAAGTGGTTATTTGGAGCACTTCGAGGCCTGTGCTGGGATATGGAATATCTTCACCTAAAAACTACAGAGAAGCATTCTCAGAAAGTTCTTCACGATGCATTCATTCAACTCACAGAGTTGAACCTTCCTTTTGATAGAACAGTTTTGAAACACTCTTTTTGTAGTATCTGCAAGAGGATATTTGGAGCGTTTTGAGGCCTATGCTGGAAAAGGAAATATCTTCACCTAAAAACTAGACAGAAGCATCCTCAGAAACTTCTGTGTGATGAGTGCATTCAACTCACAGACTTGAACGTTTCTTTTGATAGAACAGTTTTGAAACATTACGTTTGTAGAATCTGCAAGTGTTTATTCGGAGCACCTTGAGGCCTATGTTGGAAAAGGAAATATCTTCACATAAAAACTAGAGAGAAGGATTCTCAGAAACTTCTTTGTGATGAGTTCATTCAACTCACAGAGTTGAATCTACCAATTGATAGAGAAGTTTGGAAACACTCTTTTTGTAGAATCTGCAAGTGGATATTTGGAGCTGTTTGAGGCCTATGCTGGAAAAGGAAATAACTTCACATAAAAACCGAACAGAAGCATTCTCAGAAACTTCTTTGTGTTGAGTGCATTCAACTCACAGACTTGAACTTACCTGTAGAAAGAGCAGTTTTGAAACACTCTTTTGGTAAAATCTGCAAGTGGTTATTTGGAGCACTTCGAGGCCTGTGCTGGGATATGGAATATCTTCACCTAAAAACTACAGAGAAGCATTCTCAGAAAGTTCTTCACGATGCATTCATTCAACTCACAGAGTTGAACCTTCCTTTTGATAGAACAGTTTTGAAACACTCTTTTTGTAGAATCTGCAAGAGGATATTTGGAGCGTTTTGAGGCCTATGCCGGAAAAGGAAATATCTTCACCTAAAAACTAGACAGAAGCATTCTCAGAAACTTCTGTGTGATGAGTGCATTCAACTCACAGACTTGAACGTTTCTTTTGATAGAACAGTTTGGAAACATTACGTTTGTAGAATCTGCAAGTGTTTATTCGGAGCACCTTGAGGCCTATGTTGGAAAAGGAAATATCTTCACATAAAAACTAGAGAGAAGGATTCTCAGAAACTTCTTTGTGATGAGTTCATTCAACTCACAGAGTGGAACCTACCAATTGATAGAGAAGTTTGGAAACACTCTTTTTGTAGAATCTGCAAGTGGATATTTGGAGCCGTTTGAGGCCTATGCTGGAAAAGGAAATATCTTCACATAAAAACTGAACAGAAGCATTCTCAGAAACTTCTTTGTGTTGAGTGCATTCAACTCACAGACTTGAACTTACCTGTAGAAAGAGCAGTTTTGAAACACTCTTTTGGTAAAATCTGCAAGTGGTTATTTGGAGCACTTCGAGGCCTGTGCTGGGATATGGAATAACTTCACCTAAAAACTACAGAGAAGCATTCTCAGAAATTTCTTCAAGATGCATTCATTCAACTCACAGAGTTGAACCTTCCTTTTGATAGAACAGTTTTGAAGCACTCTTTGTGTAGAATCTGCAAGAGGATATTTGGAGCGTTTTGAGGCCTATGCTGGAAAAGGAAATATCTTCATCTAAAAACTAGACAGAAGCATCCTCAGAAACTTCTGTGTGATGAGTGCATTCAACTCACAGACTTGAACGTTTCTTTTGATAGAACAGTTTTGAAACATTACGTTTGTAGAATCTGCAAGTGTTTATTCGGAGCACCTTGAGGCCTATGTTGGAAAAGGAAATATCTTCACGTAAAAACTAGAGAGAAGGATTCTCAGAAACTTCTTTGTGATGAGTTCATTCAACTCACAGAGTTGAACCTACCAATTGATAGAGAAGTTTGGAAACACTCTTTTTGTAGAATCTGCAAGTGGATATTTGGAGCCGTTTGAGGCCTATGCTGGAAAAGGAAATATCTTCACATAAAAACTGAACAGAAGCATTCTCAGAAACTTCTTTGTGTTGAGTGCATTCAACTCACAGACTTGAACTTACCTGTAGAAAGAGCAGTTTTGAAACACTCTTTTGGTAAAATCTGCAAGTGGTTATTTGGAGCACTTCGAGGCCTGTGCTGGGATATGGAATATCTTCACCTAAAAACTACAGAGAAGCATTCTCAGAAAGTTCTTGATGACGCATTCATTCAACTCACAGAGTTGAACCTTCCTTTTGATAGAACAGTTTTGAAACACTCTTTTTGTAGAATCTGCAAGAGGATATTTGGAGCGTTTTGAGGCCTATGCTGGAAAAGGAAATATCTTCACCTAAAAACTAGAAAGAAGCATTCTCAGAAACTTCTGTGTGATGAGTGCATTCAACTCACAGACTTGAACGTTTCTTTTGATAGAACAGTTTGGAAACATTACGTTTGTAGAATCTGCAAGTGTTTATTCGGAGCACCTTGAGGCCTATGTTGGAAAAGGAAATATCTTCACGTAAAAACTAGAGAGAAGGATTCTCAGAAACTTCTTTGTGATGAGTTCATTCAACTCACAGAGTTGAACCTACCAATTGATAGAGAAGTTTGGAAACACTCTTTTTGTAGAATCTGCAAGTGGATATTTGGAGCCGTTTGAGGCCTATGCTGGAAAAGGAAATATCTTCACATAAAAACTGAACAGAAGCATTCTCAGAAACTTCTTTGTGTTGAGTGCATTCAACTCACAGACTTGAACTTACCTGTAGAAAGAGCAGTTTTGAAACACTCTTTTGGTAAAATCTGCAAGTGGTTATTTGGAGCACTTCGAGGCCTGTGCTGGGATATGGAATATCTTCACCTAAAAACTACAGAGAAGCATTCTCAGAAAGTTCTTCACGATGCATTCATTCAACTCACAGAGTTGAACCTTCCTTTTGATAGAACAGTTTTGAAACACTCTTTTTGTAGTATCTGCAAGAGGATATTTGGAGCGTTTTGAGGCCTATGCTGGAAAAGGAAATATCTTCACCTAAAAACTAGACAGAAGCATCCTCAGAAACTTCTGTGTGATGAGTGCATTCAACTCACAGACTTGAACGTTTCTTTTGATAGAACAGTTTGGAAACATTACGTTTGTAGAATCTGCAAGTGTTTATTCGGAGCACCTTGAGGCCTATGTTGGAAAAGGAAATATCTTCACATAAACACTAGAGAGAAGGATTCTCAGAAACTTCTTTGTGATGAGTTCATTCAACTCACAGAGTTGAACCTACCAATTGATAGAGAAGTTTGGAAACACTCTTTTTGTAGAATCTGCAAGTGGATATTTGGAGCCGTTTGAGGCCTATGCTGGAAAAGGAAATATCTTCACATAAAAACTGAACAGAAGCATTCTCAGAAACTTCTTTGTGTTGAGTGCATTCAACTCACAGACTTGAACTTACCTGTAGAAAGAGCAGTTTTGAAACACTCTTTTGGTAAAATCTGCAAGTGGTTATTTGGAGCACTTCGAGGCCTGTGCTGGGATATGGAATATCTTCACCTAAAAACTACAGAGAAGCATTCTCAGAAAGTTCTTCACGACGCATTCATTCAACTCACAGAGTTGAACCTTCCTTTTGATAGAACAGTTTTGAAACACTCTTTTTGTAGAATCTGCAAGAGGATATTTGGAGCGTTTTGAGGCCTATGCTGGAAAAGGAAATATCTTCACCTAAAAACTAGACAGAAGCATCCTCAGAAACTTCTGTGTGATGAGTGCATTCAACTCACAGACTTGAACGTTTCTTTTGATAGAACAGTTTTGAAACATTACGTTTGTAGAATCTGCAAGTGTTTATTCGGAGCACCTTGAGGCCTATGTTGGAAAAGGAAAGATCTTCACGTAAAAACTAGAGAGAAGGATTCTCAGAAACTTCTTTGTGATGAGTTCATTCAACTCACAGAGTTGAACCTACCAATTGATAGAGAAGTTTGGAAACACTCTTTTTGTAGAATCTGCAAGTGGATATTTGGAGCCGTTTGAGGCCTATGCTGGAAAAGGAAATATCTTCACATAAAAACTGAACAGAAGCATTCTCAGAAACTTCTTTGTGTTGAGTGCATTCAACTCACAGACTTGAACTTACCTGTAGAAAGAGCAGTTTTGAAACACTCTTTTGGTAAAATCTGCAAGTGGTTATTTGGAGCACTTCGAGGCCTGTGCTGCGATATGGAATATCTTCACCTAAAAACTACAGAGAAGCATTCTCAGAAAGTTCTTCACGATGCATTCATTCAACTCACAGAGTTGAACCTTCCTTTTGATAGAACAGTTTTGAAACACTCTTTTTGTAGAATCTGCAAGAGGATATTTGGAGCGTTTTGAGGCCTATGCTGGAAAAGGAAATATCTTCACCTAAAAACTAGACAGAAGCATTCTCAGAAACTTCTGTGTGATGAGTGCATTCAACTCACAGACTTGAACGTTTCTTTTGATAGAACAGTTTGGAAACATTACGTTTGTAGAATCTGCAAGTGTTTATTCGGAGCACCTTGAGGCCTATGTTGGAAAAGGAAATATCTTCACATAAAAACTAGAGAGAAGGATTCTCAGAAACTTCTTTGTGATGAGTTCATTCAACTCACAGACTGGAACCTACCAATTGATAGAGAAGTTTGGAAACACTCTTTTTGTAGAATCTGCAAGTGGATATTTGGAGCCGTTTGAGGCCTATGCTGGAAAAGGAAATATCTTCACATAAAAACTGAACAGAAGCATTCTCAGAAACTTCTTTGTGTTGAGTGCATTCAACTCACAGACTTGAACTTACCTGTAGAAAGAGCAGTTTTGAAACACTCTTTTGGTAAAATCTGCAAGTGGTTATTTGGAGCACTTCGAGGCCTGTGCTGGGATATGGAATAACTTCACCTAAAAACTACAGAGAAGCATTCTCAGAAATTTCGTCAAGATGCATTCATTCAACTCACAGAGTTGAACCTTCCTTTTCATAGAACAGTTTTGAAACACTCTTTGTGTAGAATCTGCAAGAGGATATTTGGAGCGTTTTGAGGCCTATGCTGGAAAAGGAAATATCTTCATCTAAAAACTAGACAGAAGCATCCTCAGAAACTTCTGTGTGATGAGTGCATTCAACTCACAGACTTGAACGTTTCTTTTGATAGAACAGTTTTGAAACATTACGTTTGTAGAATCTGCAAGTGTTTATTCGGAGCACCTTGAGGCCTATGTTGGAAAAGGAAATATCTTCACGTAAAAACTAGAGAGAAGGATTCTCAGAAACTTCTTTGTGATGAGTTCATTCAACTCACAGAGTTGAACCTACCAATTGATAGAGAAGTTTGGAAACACTCTTTTTGTAGAATCTGCAAGTGGATATTTGGAGCCGTTTGAGGCCTATGCTGGAAAAGGAAATATCTTCACATAAAAACTGAACAGAAGCATTCTCAGAAACTTCTTTGTGTTGAGTGCATTCAACTCACAGACTTGAACTTACCTGTAGAAAGAGCAGTTTTGAAACACTCTTTTGGTAAAATCTGCAAGTGGTTATTTGGAGCACTTCGAGGCCTGTGCTGGGATATGGAATATCTTCACCTAAAAACTACAGAGAAGCATTCTCAGAAAGTTCTTCACGACGCATTCATTCAACTCACAGAGTTGAACCTTCCTTTTGATAGAACAGTTTTGAAACACTCTTTTTGTAGAATCTGCAAGAAGATATTTGGAGCGTTTTGAGGCCTATGCTGGAAAAGGAAATATCTTCACCTAAAAACTAGAAAGAAGCATTCTCAGAAACTTCTGTGTGATGAGTGCATTCAACTCACAGACTTGAACGTTTCTTTTGATAGAACAGTTTGGAAACATTACGTTTGTAGAATCTGCAAGTGTTTATTCGGAGCACCTTGAGGCCTATGTTGGAAAAGGAAATATCTTCACGTAAAAACTAGAGAGAAGGATTCTCAGAAACTTCTTTGTGATGAGTTCATTCAACTCACAGAGTTGAACCTACCAATTGATAGAGAAGTTTGGAAACACTCTTTTTGTAGAATCTGCAAGTGGATATTTGGAGCCGTTTGAGGCCTATGCTGGAAAAGGAAATATCTTCACATAAAAACTGAACAGAAGCATTCTCAGAAACTTCTTTGTGTTGAGTGCATTCAACTCACAGACTTGAACTTACCTGTAGAAAGAGCAGTTTTGAAACACTCTTTTGGTAAAATCTGCAAGTGGATATTTGGAGCACTTCGAGGCCTGTGCTGGGATATGGAATATCTTCACCTAAAAACTACAGAGAAGCATTCTCAGAAAGTTCTTCACGATGCATTCATTCAACTCACAGAGTTGAACCTTCCTTTTGATAGAACAGTTTTGAAACACTCTTTTTGTAGAATCTGCAAGAGGATATTTGGAGCGTTTTGAGGCCTATGCTGGAAAAGGAAATATCTTCACCTAAAAACTAGACAGAAGCATTCTCAGAAACTTCTGTGTGATGAGTGCATTCAACTCACAGACTTGAACGTTTCTTTTGATAGAACAGTTTTGAAACATTACGTTTGTAGAATCTGCAAGTGTTTATTCGGAGCACCTTGAGGCCTATGTTGGAAAAGGAAATATCTTCACATAAAAACTAGAGAGAGGGATTCTCAGAAACTTCTTTGTGATGAGTTCATTCAACTCACAGCGTTGAACCTACCAATTGATAGAGAAGTTTGGAAACACTCTTTTTGTAGAATCTGCAAGTGGATATTTGGAGCCGTTTGAGGCCTATGCTGGAAAAGGAAATATCTTCACATAAAAACTGAACAGAAGCATTCTCAGAAACTTCTTTGTGTTGAGTGCATTCAACTCACAGACTTGAACTTACCTGTAGAAAGAGCAGTTTTGAAACACTCTTTTGGTAAAATCTGCAAGTGGTTATTTGGAGCACTTCGAGGCCTGTGCTGGGATATGGAATATCTTCACCTAAAAACTACAGAGAAGCATTCTCAGAAAGTTCTTCACGATACATTCATTCAACTCACAGAGTTGAACCTTCCTTTTGATAGAACAGTTTTGAAACACTCTTTTTGTAGAATCTGCAAGAGGATATTTGGAGCGTTTTGAGGCCTATGCTGGAAAAGGAAATATCTTCACCTAAAAACTAGACAGAAGCATTCTCAGAAACTTCTGTGTGATGAGTTCATTCAACTCACCGACTTGAACGTTTCTTTTGATAGAACAGTTTTGAAACATTACGTTTGTAGAATCTGCAAGTGTTTATTCGGAGCACCTTGAGGCCTATGTTGGAAAAGGAAATATCTTCACATAAAAACTAGAGAGAAGGATTCTCAGAAACTTCTTTGTGATGAGTTCATTCAACTCACATAGTTGAACCTACCAATTGATAGAGAAGTTTGGAAACACTCTTTTTGTAGAATCTGC
Organism: Pongo abelii; assembly: GCF_028885655.2. Lineage (NCBI taxonomy): Eukaryota > Metazoa > Chordata > Mammalia > Primates > Hominidae > Pongo > Pongo abelii. The sequence goes on from NC_071996.2 coordinate 15,718,954, forward strand.
AAGTGGATATTTGGAGCCGTTTGAGGCCTATGCTGGAAAAGGAAATATCTTCACATAAAAACTGAACGGAAGCATTCTCAGAAACTTCTTTGTGTTGAGTGCATTCAACTCACAGACTTGAACTTACCTGTAGAAAGAGCAGTTTTGAAACACTCTTTTGTTAAAATCTGCAAGTGGTTATTTGGAGCACTTCGAGGCCTGTGCTGGGATACGGAATATCTTCACCTAAAAACTACAGAGAAGCATTCTCAGAAAGTTCTTCAAGATGCATTCATTCAACTCACAGAGTTGAACCTTCCTTTTGATAGAACAGTTTTGAAACACTCTTTTTGTAGTATCTGCAAGAGGATATTTGGAGCGTTTTGAGGCCTATGCTGGAAAAGGAAATATCTTCACCTAAAAACTAGACAGAAGCATTCTCAGAAACTTCTGTGTGATGAGTGCATTCAACTCACAGACTTGAACGTTTCTTTTGATAGAACAGTTTGGAAACATTAGTTTTGTAGAATCTACAAGTGTTTACTCAGAGCACCTTGAGGCCTATGTCGGAAAAGGAAATATCTTCACATAAAAACTAGAGAGAAGGATTCTCAGAAACTTCTTTGTGATGAGTTCATTCAACTCACAGAGTTGAACCTACCAATTGATAGAGAAGTTTGGAAACACTCTTTTTGTAGAATCTGCAAGTGGATATTTGGAGCCGTTTGAGGCCTATGCTGGAAAAGGAAATATCTTCACATAAAAACTGAACAGAAGCATTCTCAGAAACTTCTTTGTGTTGAGTGCATTCAACTCACAGACTTGAACTTACCTGTGGTAAGAGCAGTTTTGAAACACTCTTTTGGAAAAATCTGCAAGTAGTTATTTGGAGCACTTCGAGGCCTGTGCTGGGATATGGAATATCTTCACCTAAAAACTACAGAGAAGCATTCTCAGAAAGTTCTTCAAGATGCATTCATTCAACTCACAGAGTTGAACCTTCCTTTTGATAGAACAGTTTTGAAACACTCTTTTTGTAGAATCTGCAAGAGGATATTTGGAGCGTTTTGAGGCCTATGCTGGAAAAGGAAATATCTTCACCTAAAAACTAGACAGAAGCATTCTCAGAAACTTCTGTGTGATCAGTGCATTCAACTCACAGACTTGAACGTTTCTTTTGATAGAACAGTTTTGAAACATTACGTTTGTAGAATCTGCAAGTGTTTATTCGGAGCACCTTGAGGCCTATGTTGGAAAAGGAAATATCTTCACATAAAAACTAGAGAGAAGGATTCTCAGAAACTTCGTTGTGATGAGTTCATTCAACTCACAGAGTTGAACCTACCAATTGATAGAGAAATTTGGAAACACTCTTTTTGTAGAATCTGCAAGTGGATATTTGGAGCCGTTTGAGGCCTATGCTGGAAAAGGAAATATCTTCACATAAAAACTGAACGGAAGCATTCTCAGAAACTTCTTTGTGTTGAGTGCATTCAACTCACAGACTTGAACTTACCTGTAGAAAGAGCAGTTTTGAAACACTCTTTTGTTAAAATCTGCAAGTGGTTATTTGGAGCACTTCGAGGCCTCTGCTGGGATATGGAATATCTTCACCTAAAAACTACAGAGGAGCATTCTCAGAAAGTTCTTCACGATGCATTCATTCAACTCACAGAGTTGAACCTTCCTTTTGATAGAACAGTTTTGAAACACTCTTTTAGTAGTATCTGCGAGAGGATATTTGGAGCGTTTTGAGGCCTATGCTGGAAAAGGAAATATCTTCACCTAAAAACTAGACAGAAGCATTCTCAGAAACTTCTGTGTGATGAGTGCATTCAACTCACAGACTTGAACGTTTGTTTTGATAGAACAGTTTGGAAACATTACGTTTGTAGAATCTGCAAGTGTTTATTCGGAGCACCTTGAGGCCTATGTTGGAAAAGGAAATATCTTCACATAAAAACTAGAGAGAAGGATTCTCAGAAACTTCTTTGTGATTAGTTCATTCAACTCACAGAGTTGAACCTACCAATTGATAGAGAAGTTTGGAAACACTCTTTTTGTAGAATCTGCAAGTGGATATTTGGAGCCGTTTGAGGCCTATGCTGGAAAAGGAAATATCTTCACATAAAAACTGAACAGAAGCATTCTCAGAAACTTCTTTGTGTTGAGTGCATTCAACTCACAGACTTGAACTTACCTGTAGAAAAAGAAGTTTTGAAACAATCTTTTGGTAAAATCTGCAAGTGGTTATTTGGAGCACTTCGAGGCCTGTGCTGGGATATGGAATATCTTCACCTAAAAACTACAGAGAAGCATTCTCAGAAAGTTCTTCACGACGCATTCATTCAACTCACAGAGTTGAACCTTCCTTTTGATAGAACAGTTTTGAAACACTCTTTTTGTAGAATCTGCAAGAGGATATTTGGAGCGTTTTGAGGCCTATGCTGGAAAAGGAAATATCTTCACCTAAAAACTAGACAGAAGCATTCTCAGAAACTTCTGTGTGATGAGTGCATTCAACTCACAGACTTGAACGTTTCTTTTGATAGAACAGTTTTGAAACATTACGTTTGTAGAATCTGCAAGTGTTTATTCGGAGCACCTTGAGGCCTATGTTGGAAAAGGAAATATCTTCACATAAAAACTAGAGAGAGGGATTCTCAGAAACTTCTTTGTGATGAGTTCATTCAACTCACAGCGTTGAACCTACCAATTGATAGAGAAGTTTGGAAACACTCTTTTTGTAGAATCTGCAAGTGGATATTTGGAGCCGTTTGAGGCCTATGCTGGAAAAGGAAATATCTTCACATAAAAACTGAACAGAAGCATTCTCAGAAACTTCTTTGTGTTGAGTGCATTCAACTCACAGACTTGAACTTACCTGTAGAAAGAGCAGTTTTGAAACACTCTTTTGGTAAAATCTGCAAGTGGTTATTTGGAGCACTTCGAGGCCTGTGCTGGGATATGGAATATCTTCACCTAAAAACTACAGAGAAGCATTCTCAGAAAGTTCTTCACGATACATTCATTCAACTCACAGAGTTGAACCTTCCTTTTGATAGAACAGTTTTGAAACACTCTTTTTGTAGAATCTGCAAGAGGATATTTGGAGCGTTTTGAGGCCTATGCTGGAAAAGGAAATATCTTCACCTAAAAACTAGACAGAAGCATTCTCAGAAACTTCTGTGTGATGAGTTCATTCAACTCACAGACTTGAACGTTTCTTTTGATAGAACAGTTTTGAAACATTACGTTTGTAGAATCTGCAAGTGTTTATTCGGAGCACCTTGAGGCCTATGTTGGAAAAGGAAATATCTTCACATAAAAACTAGAGAGAAGGATTCTCAGAAACTTCTTTGTGATGAGTTCATTCAACTCACATAGTTGAACCTACCAATTGATAGAGAAGTTTGGAAACACTCTTTTTGTAGAATCTGCAAGTGGATATTTGGAGCCGTTTGAGGCCTATGCTGGAAAAGGAAATATCTTCACATAAAAACTGAACGGAAACATTCTCAGAAACTTCTTTGTGTTGAGTGCATTCAACTCACAGACTTGAACTTACCTGTGGTAAGAGCAGTTTTGAAACACTCTTTTGGAAAAATCTGCAAGTAGTTATTTGGAGCACTTCGAGGCCTGTGCTGGGATATGGAATATCTTCACCTAAAAACTACAGAGAAGCATTCTCAGAAAGTTCTTCAAGATGCATTCATTCAACTCACAGAGTTGAACCTTCCTTTTGATAGAACAGTTTTGAAACACTCTTTTTGTAGAATCTGCAAGAGGATATTTGGAGCGTTTTGAGGCCTATGCTGGAAAAGGAAATATCTTCACCTAAAAACTAGACAGAAGCATTCTCAGAAACTTCTGTGTGATGAGTTCATTCAACTCACAGACTTGAACGTTTCTTTTGATAGAACAGCTTTGAAACATTACGTTTGTAGAATCTGCAAGTGTTTATTCGGAGCACCTTGAGGCCTATGTTGGAAAAGGAAATATCTTCACATAAAAACTAGAGAGAAGGATTCTCAGAAACTTCGTTGTGATGAGTTCATTCAACTCACAGAGTTGAACCTACCAATTGATAGAGAAGTTTGGAAACACTCTTTTTGTAGAATCTGCAAGTGGATATTTGGAGCCGTTTGAGGCCTATGCTGGAAAAGGAAATATCTTCACATAAAAACTGAACGGAAGCATTCTCAGAAACTTCTTTGTGTTGAGTGCATTCAACTCACAGACTTGAACTTACCTGTAGAAAGAGCAGTTTTGAAACACTCTTTTGGTAAAATCTGCAAGTGGATATTTGGAGCACTTCGAGGCCGGTGCTGGGATATGGAATATCTTCACCTAAAAACTACAGAGGAGCATTCTCAGAAAGTTCTTCACGATGCATTCATTCAACTCACAGAGTTGAACCTTCCTTTTGATAGAACAGTTTTGAAACACTCTTTTTGTAGAATCTGCAAGAGGATATTTGGAGCGTTTTGAGGCCTATGCTGGAAAAGGAAATATCTTCACCTAAAAACTAGACAGAAGCATTCTCAGAAACTTCTGTGTGATGAGTGCATTCAACTCACAGACTTGAACGTTTCTTTTGATAGAACAGTTTTGAAACATTACGTTTGTAGAATCTGCAAGTGTTTATTCGGAGCACCTTGAGGCCTATGTTGGAAAAGGAAATATCTTCACGTAAAAACTAGAGAGAAGGATTCTCAGAAACTTCTTTGTGATGAGTTCATTCAACTCACAGAGTTGAACCTACCAATTGATAGAGAAGTTTGGAAACACTCTTTTTGTAGAATCTGCAAGTGGATATTTGGAGCCGTTTGAGGCCTATGCTAGAAAAGGAAATATCTTCACATAAAAACTGAACAGAAGCATTCTCAGAAACTTCTTTGTGTTGAGTGCATTCAACTCACAGACTTGAACTTACCTGTAGAAAGAGCAGTTTTGAAACACGCTTTTGGTAAAATCTGCAAGTGGTTATTTGGAGCACTTCGAGGCCTGTGCTGGGATATGGAATATCTTCACCTAAAAACTACAGAGAAGCATTCTCAGACAGTTCTTCACGACGCATTAATTCAACTCACAGAGTTGAACCTTCCTTTTGATAGAACAGTTTTGAAACACTCTTTTTGTAGAATCTGCAAGAGGATATTTGGAGCGTTTTGAGGCCTACGCTGGAAAAGGAAATATCTTCACCTAAAAACTAGACAGAAGCATTCTCAGAAACTTCTGTGTGATGAGTGCATTCAACTCACAGACTTGAACGTTTCTTTTGATAGAACAGTTTTGAAACATTACGTTTGTAGAATCTGCAAGTGTTTATTCGGAGCACCTTGAGGCCTATGTTGGAAAAGGAAATATCTTCACATAAAAACTAGAGAGAAGGATTCTCAGAAACTTCTTTGTGATGAGTTCATTCAACTCACAGAGTTGAACCTACCAATTGATAGAGAAGTTTGGAAACACTCTTTTTGTAGAATCTGCAAGTGGATATTTGGAGCCGTTTGAGGCCTATGCTGGAAAAGGAAATATCTTCACATAAAAACTGAACGGAAGCATTCTCAGAAACATCTTTGTGTTGAGTGCATTCAACTCACAGACTTGAACTTACCTGTAGAAAGAGCAGTTTTGAAACACTCTTTTGGTAAAATCTGCAAGTGGTTATTTGGAGCACTTCGAGGCCTGTGCTGGGTTATGGAATATCTTCACCTAAAAACTACAGAGAAGCATTCTCAGAAAGTTCTTCACGATGCATTCATTCAACTCACAGAGTTGAACCTTCCTTTTGATAGAACAGTTTTGAAACACTCTTTTTGTAGAATCTGCAAGAGGATATTTGGAGCGTTTTGAGGCCTATGCTGGAAAAGGAAATATCTTCACCTAAAAACTAGACAGAAGCATTCTCAGAAACTTCTGTCTGATGAGTGCATTCAACTCACAGACTTGAACGTTTCTTTTGATAGAACAGTTTGGAAACATTAGTTTTGTAGAATCTACAAGTGTTTACTCGGAGCACATTGAGGCCTATGTCGGAAAAGGAAATATCTTCACATAAAAACTAGAGAGAAGGATTCTCAGAAACTTCTTTGTGATGAGTTCATTCAACTCACAGAGTTGAACCTACCAATTGATAGAGAAGTTTGGAAACACTCTTTTTGTAGAATCTGCAAGTGGATATTTGGAGCCGTTTGAGGCCTATGCTGGAAAAGGAAATATCTTCACATAAAAACTGAACAGAAGCATTCTCAGAAACTTCTTTGTGTTGAGTGCATTCAACTCACAGACTTGAACTTACGTGTAGTAAGAGCAGTTTTGAAACACTCTTTTGGAAAAATCTCCAGTAGTTATTTGGAGCACTTCGAGGCCTGTGCTGGGATATGGAATATCTTCACCTAAAAACTACAGAGAAGCATTCTCAGAAAGTTCTTCACGATGCATTCATTCAACTCACAGAGTTGAACCTTCCTTTTGATAGAACAGTTTTGAAACACTCTTTTTGTAGAATCTGCAAGAGGATATTTGGAGCGTTTTGAGGCCTATGCTGGAAAAGGAAATATCTTCACCTAAAAACTAGACAGAAGCATTCTCAGAAACTTCTGTGTGATGAGTGCATTCAACTCACAGACTTGAACGTTTCTTTTGATAGAACAGTTTTGAAACATTACGTTGGTAGAATCTGCAAGTGTTTATTCGGAGCACCTTGAGGCCTATGTTGGAAAAGGAAATATCTTCACATAAAAAGTAGAGAGAAGGATTCTCAGAAACTTCTTTGTGATGAGTTCATTCAACTCACAGAGTTGAACCTACCAATTGATAGAGAAGTTTGGAAACACTCTTTTTGTAGAATCTGCAAGTGGATATTTGGAGCCGTTTGAGGCCTATGCTGGAAAAGGAAATATCTTCACATAAAAACTGAACAGAAGCATTCTCAGAAACTTCTTTGTGTTGAGTGCATTCAACTCACAGACTTGAACTTACCTGTAGAAAAAGAAGTTTTGAAACAATCTTTTGGTAAAATCTGCAAGTGGTTATTTGGAGCACTTCGAGGCCTGTGCTGGGATATGGAATATCTTCACCTAAAAACTAGAGAGAAGCATTCTCAGAAAGTTCTTCATGACGCATTCATTCAACTCACAGAGTTGAACCTTCCTTTTGATAGAACAGTTTTGAAACACTCTTTTTGTAGAATCTGCAAGAGGATATTTGGAGCGTTTTGAGGCCTATGCTGGAAAAGGAAATATCTTCACCTGAAAACTAGACAGAAGCATTCTCAGAAACTTCTGTGTGATGAGTGCATTCAACTCACAGACTTGAACGTTTCTTTTGATAGAACAGTTTTGAAACATTACGTTTGTAGAATCTGCAAGTGTTTATTCGGAGCACCTTGAGGCCTATGTTGGAAAAGGAAATAGCTTCACATAAAAACTAGAGAGAGGGATTCTCAGAAACTTCTTTGTGATGAGTTCATTCAACTCACAGAGTTGAACCTACCAATTGATAGAGAAGTTTGGAAACACTCTTTTTGTAGAATCTGCAAGTGGATATTTGGAGCCGTTTGAGGCCTATGCTGGAAAAGGAAATATCTTCACATAAAAACTGAACAGAAGCATTCTCAGAAACTTCTTTGTGTTGAGTGCATTCAACTCACAGACTTGAACTTACCTGTAGAAAGAGCAGTTTTGAAACACTCTTTTGGTAAAATCTGCAAGTGGTTATTTGGAGCACTTCGAGGCCTGTGCTGGGATATGGAATATCTTCACCTAAAAACTACAGAGAAGCATTCTCAGAAAGTTCTTCACGACGCATTCATTCAACTCACAGAGTTGAACCTTCCTTTTGATAGAACAGTTTTGAAACACTCTTTTTGTAGAATCTGCAAGAGGATATTTGGAGCGTTTTGAGGCCTATGCTGGAAAAGGAAATATCTTCAACTAAAAACTAGACAGAAGCATTCTCAGAAACTTCTGTGTGATGAGTTCATTCAACTCACAGACTTGAACGTTTCATTTGATAGAACAGTTTTGAAACATTACGTTTGTAGAATCTGCAAGTGTTTATTCGGAGCACCTTGAGGCCTATGTTGGAAAAGGAAATATCTTCACGTAAAAACTAGAGAGAAGGATTCTCAGAAACTTCTTTGTGATGAGTTCATTCAACTCACAGAGTTGAACCTACCAATTGATAGAGAAGTTTGGAAACACTCTTTTTGTAGAATCTGCAAGTGGATGTTTTTAGCCGTTTGAGGCCTATGCTAGAAAAGGAAATATCTTCACATAAAAACTGAACAGAAGCATTCTCAGAAACTTCTTTGTGTTGAGTGCATTCAACTCACAGACTTGAACTTACCTGTAGAAAGAGCAGTTTTGAAACACGCTTTTGGTAAAATCTGCAAGTGGTTATTTGGAGCACTTCGAGGCCTGTGCTGGGATATGGAATATCTTCACCTAAAAACTACAGAGAAGCATTCTCAGAAAGTTCTTCATGACGCATTCATTCAACTCACAAAGTTGAACCTTCCTTTTGATAGAACAGTTTTGAAACACTCTTTTTGTAGAATCTGCAAGAGGATATTTGGAGCGTTTTGAGGCCTACGCTGGAAAAGGAAATATCTTCACCTAAAAACTAGACAGAAGCATTCTCAGAAACTTCTGTGTGATGAGTGCGTTCAACTCACAGACTTGAACGTTTCTTTTGATAGAACAGTTTTGAAACATTACGTTTGTAGAATCTGCAAGTGTTTATTCGGAGCACCTTGAGGCCTATGTTGGAAAAGGAAATATCTTCACATAAAAACTAGAGAGAAGGATTCTCAGAAACTTCTTTGTGATGAGTTCATTCAACTCACAGAGTTGAACCTACCAATTGATAGAGAAGTTTGGAAACACTCTTTTTCTAGAATCTGCAAGTGGATATTTGGAGCCGTTTGAGGCCTATGCTGGAAAAGGAAATATCTTCACATAAAAACTGAACAGAAGCATTCTCAGAAACTTCTTTGTGTTGAGTGCATTCAACTCACAGACTTGAACTTACCTGTAGAAAGAGCAGTTTTGAAACACTCTTTTGGTAAAATCTGCAAGTGGTTATTTGGAGCACTTCGAGGCCTGTGCTGGGATATGGAATATCTTCACCTAAAAACTACAGAGAAGCATTCTGAGAAAGTTCTTCACGACGCATTCATTCAACTCACAGAGTTGAACCTTCCTTTTGATAGAACAGTTTTGAAACACTCTTTTTGTAGAATCTGCAAGAGGATATTTGGAGCGTTTTGAGGCCTATGCTGGAAAAGGAAATATCTTCACCTAAAAACTAGACAGAAGCATTCTCAGAAACTTCTGTGTGATGAGTGCATTCAACTCACAGACTTGAACGTTTCTTTTGATAGAACAGTTTTGAAACATTACGTTTGTAGAATCTGCAAGTGTTTATTCGGAGCACCTTGAGGCCTATGTTGGAAAAGGAAATATCTTCACATAAAAACTAGAGAGAGGAATTCTCAGAAACTTCTTTGTGATGAGTTCATTCAACTCACAGAGTTGAACCTACCAATTGATAGAGAAGTTTGGAAACACTCTTTTTGTAGAATCTGCAAGTGGATATTTGGAGCCGTTTGAGGCCTATGCTGGAAAAGGAAATATCTTCACATAAAAACTGAACAGAAGCATTCTCAGAAACTTCTTTGTGTTGAGTGCATTCAACTCACAGACTTGAACTTACCTGTAGAAAGAGCAGTTTTGAAACACTCTTTTGGTAAAATCTGCAAGTGGTTATTTGGAGCACTTCGAGGCCTGTGCTGGGATATGGAATATCTTCACCTAAAAACTACAGAGAAGCATTCTCAGAAAGTTCTTCACGATGCATTCATTCAACTCACAGAGTTGAACCTTCCTTTTGATAGAACAGTTTTGAAACACTCTTTTTGTAGAATCTGCAAGAGGATATTTGGAGCGTTTTGAGGCCTATGCTGGAAAAGGAAATATCTTCACCTAAAAACTAGACAGAAGCATTCTCAGAAACTTCTGTGTGATGAGTGCATTCAACTCACAGACTTGAACGTTTCTTTTGATAGAACAGTTTGGAAACATTAGTTTTGTAGAATCTACAAGTGTTTACTCGGAGCACCTTGAGGCCTATGTCGGAAAAGGAAATATCTTCACATAAAAACTAGAGAGAAGGATTCTCAGAAACTTCTTTGTGATGAGTTCATTCAACTCACAGAGTTGAACCTACCAATTGATAGAGAAGTTTGGAAACACTCTTTTTGTAGAATCTGCAAGTGGATATTTGGAGCCGTTTGAGGCCTATGCTGGAAAAGGAAATATCTTCACATAAAAACTGAACAGAAGCATTCTCAGAAACTTCTTTGTGTTGAGTGCATTCAACTCACAGACTTGAACTTACCTGTAGTAAGAGCAGTTTTGAAACACTCTTTTGGAAAAATCTGCAAGTAGTTATTTGGAGCACTTCGAGGCCTGTGCTGGGATATGGAATATCTTCACCTAAAAACTACAGAGAAGCATTCTCAGAAAGTTCTTCACGATGCATTCATTCAACTCACAGAGTTGAACCTTCCTTTTGATAGAACAGTTTTGAAACACTCTTTTTGTAGAATCTGCAAGAGGATATTTGGAGCGTTTTGAGGCCTATGCTGGAAAAGGAAATATCTTCACCTAAAAACTAGACAGAAGCATTCTCAGAAACTTCTGTGTGATGAGTTCATTCAACTCACAGACTTGAACGTTTCTTTTGATAGAACAGTTTTAAAACATTACGTTTGTAGAATCTGCAAGTGTTTATTCGGAGCACCTTGAGGCCTATGTTGGAAAAGGAAATATCTTCACATAAAAACTAGAGAGAAGGATTCTCAGAAACTTCTTTGTGATGAGTTCATTCAACTCACAGAGTTGAACCTACCAATTGATAGAGAAGTTTGGAAACACTCTTTTTGTAGAATCTGCAAGTGGATATTTGGAGCCGTTTGAGGCCTATGCTGGAAAAGGAAATATCTTCACATAAAAACTGAACGGAAGCATTCTCAGAAACTTCTTTGTGTTGAGTGCATTCAACTCACAGACTTGAACTTACCTGTAGAAAGAGCAGTTTTGAAACACTCTTTTGGTAAAATCTGCAAGTGGTTATTTGGAGCACTTCGAGGCCTGTGCTGGGATATGGAATATCTTCACCTAAAAACTACAGAGGAGCATTCTCAGAAAGTTCTTCACGATGCATTCATTCAACTCACAGAGTTGAACCTTCCTTTTGATAGAACAGTTTTGAAACACTCTTTTTGTAGAATCTGCAAGAGGATATTTGGAGCGTTTTGAGGCCTATGCTGGAAAAGGAAATATCTTCACCTAAAAACTAGACAGAAGCATTCTCAGAAACTTCTGTGTGATGAGTGCATTCAACTCACAGACTTGAACGTTTCTTTTGATAGAACAGTTTTGAAACATTACGTTTGTAGAATCTGCAAGTGTTTATTCGGAGCACCTTGAGGCCTATGTTGGAAAAGGAAATATCTTCACGTAAAAACTAGAGAGAAGGATTCTCAGAAACTTCTTTGTGATGAGTTCATTCAACTCACAGAGTTGAACCTACCAATTGATAGAGAAGTTTGGAAACACTCTTTTTGTAGAATCTGCAAGTGGATATTTTTAGCCGTTTGAGGCCTATGCTAGAAAAGGAAATATCTTCACATAAAAACTGAACAGAAGCATTCTCAGAAACTTCTTTGTGTTGAGTGCATTCAACTCACAGACTTGAACTTACCTGTAGAAAGAGCAGTTTTGAAACACGCTTTTGGTAAAATCTGCAAGTGGTTATTTGGAGCACTTCGAGGCCTGTGCTGGGATATGGAATATCTTCACCTAAAAACTACAGAGAAGCATTCTGAGAAAGTTCTTCACGACGCATTCATTCAACTCACAGAGTTGAACCTTCCTTTTGATAGAACAGTTTTGAAACACTCTTTTTGTAGAATCTGCAAGAGGATATTTGGAGCGTTTTGAGGCCTATGCTGGAAAAGGAAATATCTTCACCTAAAAACTAGACAGAAGCATTCTCAGAAACTTCTGTGTGATGAGTGCATTCAACTCACAGACTTGAACGTTTCTTTTGATAGAACAGTTTTGAAACATTACGTTTGTAGAATCTGCAAGTGTTTATTCGGAGCACCTTGAGGCCTATGTTGGAAAAGGAAATATCTTCACATAAAAACTAGAGAGAGGGATTCTCAGAAACTTCTTTGTGATGAGTTCATTCAACTCACAGAGTTGAACCTACCAATTGATAGAGAAGTTTGGAAACACTCTTTTTGTAGAATCTGCAAGTGGATATTTGGAGCCGTTTGAGGCCTATGCTGGAAAAGGAAATATCTTCACATAAAAACTGAACAGAAGCATTCTCAGAAACTTCTTTGTGTTGAGTGCATTCAACTCACAGACTTGAACTTACCTGTAGAAAGAGCAGTTTTGAAACACTCTTTTGGTAAAATCTGCAAGTGGTTATTTGGAGCACTTCGAGGCCTGTGCTGGGATATGGAATATCTTCACCTAAAAACTACAGAGAAGCATTCTCAGAAAGTTCTTCACGATGCATTCATTCAACTCACAGAGTTGAACCTTCCTTTTGATAGAACAGTTTTGAAACACTCTTTTTGTAGAATCTGCAAGAGGATATTTGGAGCGTTTTGAGGCCTATGCTGGAAAAGGAAATATCTTCACCTAAAAACTAGACAGAAGCATTCTCAGAAACTTCTGTGTGATGAGTGCATTCAACTCACAGACTTGAACGTTTCTTTTGATAGAACAGTTTGGAAACATTAGTTTTGTAGAATCTACAAGTGTTTACTCGGAGCACCTTGAGGCCTATGTCGGAAAAGGAAATATCTTCACATAAAAACTAGAGAGAAGGATTCTCAGAAACTTCTTTGTGATGAGTTCATTCAACTCACAGAGTTGAACCTACCAATTGATAGAGAAGTTTGGAAACACTCTTTTTGTAGAATCTGCAAGTGGATATTTGGAGCCGTTTGAGGCCTATGCTGGAAAAGGAAATATCTTCACATAAAAACTGAACAGAAGCATTCTCAGAAACTTCTTTGTGTTGAGTGCATTCAACTCACAGACTTGAACTTACCTGTAGTAAGAGCAGTTTTGAAACACTCTTTTGGAAAAATCTGCAAGTAGTTATTTGGAGCACTTCGAGGCCTGTGCTGGGATATGGAATATCTTCACCTAAAAACTACAGAGAAGCATTCTCAGAAAGTTCTTCACGATGCATTCATTCAACTCACAGAGTTGAACCTTCCTTTTGATAGAACAGTTTTGAAACACTCTTTTTGTAGAATCTGCAAGAGGATATTTGGAGCGTTTTGAGGCCTATGCTGGAAAAGGAAATATCTTCACCTAAAAACTAGACAGAAGCATTCTCAGAAACTTCTGTGTGATGAGTTCATTCAACTCACAGACTTGAACGTTTCTTTTGATAGAACAGTTTTAAAACATTACGTTTGTAGAATCTGCAAGTGTTTATTCGGAGCACCTTGAGGCCTATGTTGGAAAAGGAAATATCTTCACATAAAAACTAGAGAGAAGGATTCTCAGAAACTTCTTTGTGATGAGTTCATTCAACTCACAGAGTTGAACCTACCAATTGATAGAGAAGTTTGGAAACACTCTTTTTGTAGAATCTGCAAGTGGATATTTGGAGCCGTTTGAGGCCTATGCTGGAAAAGGAAATATCTTCACATAAAAACTGAACGGAAGCATTCTCAGAAACTTCTTTGTGTTGAGTGCATTCAACTCACAGACTTGAACTTACCTGTAGAAAGAGCAGTTTTGAAACACTCTTTTGGTAAAATCTGCAAGTGGTTATTTGGAGCACTTCGAGGCCTGTGCTGGGATATGGAATATCTTCACCTAAAAACTACAGAGGAGCATTCTCAGAAAGTTCTTCACGATGCATTCATTCAACTCACAGAGTTGAACCTTCCTTTTGATAGAACAGTTTTGAAACACTCTTTTTGTAGAATCTGCAAGAGGATATTTGGAGCGTTTTGAGGCCTATGCTGGAAAAGGAAATATCTTCACCTAAAAACTAGACAGAAGCATTCTCAGAAACTTCTGTGTGATGAGTGCATTCAACTCACAGACTTGAACGTTTCTTTTGATAGAACAGTTTTGAAACATTACGTTTGTAGAATCTGCAAGTGTTTATTCGGAGCACCTTGAGGCCTATGTTGGAAAAGGAAATATCTTCACGTAAAAACTAGAGAGAAGGATTCTCAGAAACTTCTTTGTGATGAGTTCATTCAACTCACAGAGTTGAACCTACCAATTGATAGAGAAGTTTGGAAACACTCTTTTTGTAGAATCTGCAAGTGGATATTTTTAGCCGTTTGAGGCCTATGCTAGAAAAGGAAATATCTTCACATAAAAACTGAACAGAAGCATTCTCAGAAACTTCTTTGTGTTGAGTGCATTCAACTCACAGACTTGAACTTACCTCTAGAAAGAGCAGTTTTGAAACACGCTTTTGGTAAAATCTGCAAGTGGTTATTTGGAGCACTTCGAGGCCTGTGCTGGGATATGGAATATCTTCACCTAAAAACTACAGAGAAGCATTCTCAGAAAGTTCTTCACGACGCATTCATTCAACTCACAGAGTTGAACCTTCCTTTTGATAGAACAGTTTTGAAACACTCTTTTTGTAGAATCCGCAAGAGGATATTTGGAGCGTTTTGAGGCCTATGCTGGAAAAGGAAATATCTTCACCTAAAAACTAGACAGAAGCATTCTCAGAAACTTCTGTGTGATGAGTGCATTCAACTCACAGACTTGAACGTTTCTTTTGATAGAACAGTTTTGAAACATTACGTTTGTAGAATCTGCAAGTGTTTATTCGGAGCACTTTGAGGCCTATGTTGGAAAAGGAAATATCTTCACATAAAAACTAGAGAGAGGGATTCTCAGAAACTTCTTTGTGATGAGTTCATTCAACTCACAGAGTTGAACCTACCAATTGATAGAGAAGTTTGGAAACACTCTTTTTGTAGAATCTGCAAGTGGATATTTGGAGCCGTTTGAGGCCTATGCTGGAAAAGGAAATATCTTCACATAAAAACTGAACAGAAGCATTCTCAGAAACTTCTTTGTGTTGAGTGCATTCAACTCACAGACTTGAACTTACCTGTAGAAAGAGCAGTTTTGAAACACTCTTTTGGTAAAATCTGCAAGTGGTTATTTGGAGCACTTCGAGGCCTGTGCTGGGATATGGAATATCTTCACCTAAAAACTACAGAGAAGCATTCTCAGAAAGTTCTTCACGATGCATTCATTCAACTCACAGAGTTGAACCTTCCTTTTGATAGAACAGTTTTGAAACACTCTTTTTGTAGAATCTGCAAGAGGATATTTGGAGCGTTTTGAGGCCTATGCTGGAAAAGGAAATATCTTCACCTAAAAACTAGACAGAAGCATTCTCAGAAACTTCTGTGTGATGAGTGCATTCAACTCACAGACTTGAACGTTTCTTTTGATAGAACAGTTTGGAAACATTAGTTTTGTAGAATCTACAAGTGTTTACTCGGAGCACCTTGAGGCCTATGTCGGAAAAGGAAATATCTTCACATAAAAACTAGAGAGAAGGATTCTCAGAAACTTCTTTGTGATGAGTTCATTCAACTCACAGAGTTGAACCTACCAATTGATAGAGAAGTTTGGAAACACTCTTTTTGTAGAATCTGCAAGTGGATATTTGGAGCCGTTTGAGGCCTATGCTGGAAAAGGAAATATCTTCACATAAAAACTGAACAGAAGCATTCTCAGAAACTTCTTTGTGTTGAGTGCATTCAACTCACAGACTTGAACTTACCTGTAGTAAGAGCAGTTTTGAAACACTCTTTTGGAAAAATCTGCAAGTAGTTATTTGGAGCACTTCGAGGCCTGTGCTGGGATATGGAATATCTTCACCTAAAAACTACAGAGAAGCATTCTCAGAAAGTTCTTCACGATGCATTCATTCAACTCACAGAGTTGAACCTTCCTTTTGATAGAACAGTTTTGAAACACTCTTTTTGTAGAATCTGCAAGAGGATATTTGGAGCGTTTTGAGGCCTATGCTGGAAAAGGAAATATCTTCACCTAAAAACTAGACAGAAGCATTCTCAGAAACTTCTGTGTGATGAGTTCATTCAACCCACAGACTTGAACGTTTCTTTTGATAGAACAGTTTTGAAACATTACGTTTGTAGAATCTGCAAGTGTTTATTCGGAGCACCTTGAGGCCTATGTTGGAAAAGGAAATATCTTCACATAAAAACTAGAGAGAAGGATTCTCAGAAACTTCTTTGTGATGAGTTCATTCAACTCACAGAGTTGAACCTACCAATTGATAGAGAAGTTTGGAAACACTCTTTTTGTAGAATCTGCAAGTGGATATTTGGAGCCGTTTGAGGCCTATGCTGGAAAAGGAAATATCTTCACATAAAAACTGAACGGAAGCATTCTCAGAAACTTCTTTGTGTTGAGTGCATTCAACTCACAGACTTGAACTTACCTGTAGAAAGAGCAGTTTTGAAACACTCTTTTGTTAAAATCTGCAAGTGGTTATTTTGAGCACTTCGAGGCCTGTGCTGGGATATGGAATATCTTCACCTAAAAACTACAGAGGAGCATTCTCAGAAAGTTCTTCATGATGCATTCATTCAACTCACAGAGTTGAACCTTCCTTTTGATAGAACAGTTTTGAAACACTCTTTTTGTAGAATCTGCAAGAGGATATTTGGAGCGTTTTGAGGCCTATGCTGGAAAAGGAAATATCTTCACCTAAAAACTAGACAGAAGCATTCTCAGAAACTTCTGTGTGATGAGTGCATTCAACTCACAGACTTGAACGTTTCTTTTGATAGAACAGTTTTGAAACATTACGTTTGTAGAATCTGCAAGTGTTTATTCGGAGCACCTTGAGGCCTATGTTGGAAAAGGAAATATCTTCACATAAAAACTAGAGAGAGGGATTCTCAGAAACTTCTTTGTGATGAGTTCATTCAACTCACAGAGTTGAACCTACCAATTGATAGAGAAGTTTGGAAACACTCTTTTTGTAGAATCTGCAAGTGGATATTTGGAGCCGTTTGAGGCCTATGCTGGAAAAGGAAATATCTTCACATAAAAACTGAACAGAAGCATTCTCAGAAACTTCTTTGTGTTGAGTGCATTCAACTCACAGACTTGAACTTACCTGTAGAAAGAGCAGTTTTGAAACACTCTTTTGGTAAAATCTGCAAGTGGTTATTTGGAGCACTTCGAGGCCTGTGCTGGGATATGGAATATCTTCACCTAAAAACTACAGAGAAGCATTCTCAGAAAGTTCTTCACGATGCATTCATTCAACTCACAGAGTTGAACCTTCCTTTTGATAGAACAGTTTTGAAACACTCTTTTTGTAGAATCTGCAAGAGGATATTTGGAGCGTTTTGAGGCCTATGCTGGAAAAGGAAATATCTTCACCTAAAAACTAGACAGAAGCATTCTCAGAAACTTCTGTGTGATGAGTTCATTCAACTCACAGACTTGAACGTTTCTTTTGATAGAACAGTTTTGAAACATTACGTTTGTAGAATCTGCAAGTGTTTATTCGGAGCACCTTGAGGCCTATGTTGGAAAAGGAAATATCTTCACATAAAAACTAGAGAGAAGGATTCTCAGAAACTTCTTTGTGATGAGTTCATTCAACTCACAGAGTTGAACCTACCAATTGATAGAGAAGTTTGGAAACACTCTTTTTGTAGAATCTGCAAGTGGATATTTGGAGCCGTTTGAGGCCTATGCTGGAAAAGGAAATATCTTCACATAAAAACTGAACGGAAGCATTCTCAGAAACTTCTTTGTGTTGAGTGCATTCAACTCACAGACTTGAACTTACCTGTAGAAAGAGCAGTTTTGAAACACTCTTTTGGTAAAATCTGCAAGTGGTTATTTGGAGCACTTCGAGGCCTGTGCTGGGATATGGAATATCTTCACCTAAAAACTACAGAGGAGCATTCTCAGAAAGTTCTTCACGATGCATTCATTCAACTCACAGAGTTGAACCTTCCTTTTGATAGAACAGTTTTGAAACACTCTTTTTGTAGAATCTGCAAGAGGATATTTGGAGCGTTTTGAGGCCTATGCTGGAAAAGGAAATATCTTCACCTAAAAACTAGACAGAAGCATTCTCAGAAACTTCTGTGTGATGAGTGCATTCAACTCACAGACTTGAACGTTCCTTTTGATAGAACAGTTTTGAAACATTATGTTTGTAGAATCTGCAAGGGTTTATTCGGAGCACCTTGAGGCCTATGTTGGAAAAGGAAATATCTTCACGTAAAAACTAGAGAGAAGGATTCTCAGAAACTTCTTTGTGATGAGTTCATTCAACTCACAGAGTTGAACCTACCAATTGATAGAGAAGTTTGGAAACACTCTTTTTGTAGAATCTGCAAGTGGATATTTGGAGCCGTTTGAGGCCTATGCTAGAAAAGGAAATATCTTCACATAAAAACTGAACAGAAGCATTCTCAGAAACTTCTTTGTGTTGAGTGCATTCAACTCACAGACTTGAACTTACCTGTAGAAAGAGCAGTTTTGAAACACTCTTTTGGTAAAATCTGCAAGTGGTTATTTGGAGCACTTCGAGGCCTGTGCTGG
This sequence comes from Pongo abelii, assembly GCF_028885655.2. NCBI lineage: Eukaryota > Metazoa > Chordata > Mammalia > Primates > Hominidae > Pongo > Pongo abelii. Next base: position 15,737,628 of record NC_071996.2, read on the forward strand.
GATATGGAATATCTTCACCTAAAAACTACAGAGAAGCATTCTCAGAAAGTTCTTCACGACGCATTCATTCAACTCACAGAGTTGAACCTTCCTTTTGATAGAACAGTTTTGAAACACTCTTTTTGTAGAATCTGCAAGAGGATATTTGGAGCGTTTTGAGGCCTACGCTGGATAAGGAAATATCTTCACCTAAAAACTAGACAGAAGCATTCTCAGAAACTTCTGTGTGATGAGTGCATTCAACTCACAGACTTGAACGTTTCTTTTGATAGAACAGTTTTGAAACATTACGTTTGTAGAATCTGCAAGTGTTTATTCGGAGCACCTTGAGGCCTATGTTGGAAAAGGAAATATCTTCACATAAAAACTAGAGAGAAGGATTCTCAGAAACTTCTTTGTGATGAGTTCATTCAACTCACAGAGTTGAACCTACCAATTGATAGAGAAGTTTGGAAACACTCTTTTTGTAGAATCTGCAAGTGGATATTTGGAGCCGTTTGAGGCCTATGCTGGAAAAGGAAATATCTTCACATAAAAACTGAACAGAAGCATTCTCAGAAACTTCTTTGTGTTGAGTGCATTCAACTCACAGACTTGAACTTACCTGTAGAAAAAGAAGTTTTGAAACAATCTTTTGGTAAAATCTGCAAGTGGTTATTTGGAGCACTTCGAGGCCTGTGCTGGGATATGGAATATCTTCACCTAAAAACTACAGAGAAGCATTCTCAGAAAGTTCTTCACGACGCATTCATTCAACTCACAGAGTTGGACCTTCCTTTTGATAGAACAGTTTTGAAACACTCTTTTTGTAGAATCTGCAAGAGGATATTTGGAGCGTTTTGAGGCCTATGCTGGAAAAGGAAATATCTTCACCTAAAAACTAGACAGAAGCATTCTCAGAAACTTCTGTGTGATGAGTGCATTCAACTCACAGACTTGAACGTTTCTTTTGATAGAACAGTTTTGAAACATTACGTTTGTAGAATCTGCAAGTGTTTATTCGGAGCACCTTGAGGCCTATGTTTTAAAAGGAAATATCTTCACATAAAAACTAGAGAGAGGGATTCTCAGAAACTTCTTTGTGATGAGTTCATTCAACTCACAGAGTTGAACCTACTAATTGATAGAGAAGTTTGGAAACACTCTTTTTGTAGAATCTGCAAGTGGATATTTGGAGCCGTTTGAGGCCTATGCTGGAAAAGGAAATATCTTCACATAAAAACTGAACAGAAGCATTCTCAGAAACTTCTTTGTGTTGAGTGCATTCAACTCACAGACTTGAACTTACCTGTAGAAAGAGCAGTTTTGAAACACTCTTTTGGTAAAATCTGCAAGTGGTTATTTGGAGCACTTCGAGGCCTGTGCTGGGATATGGAATATCTTCACCTAAAAACTACAGAGAAGCATTCTCAGAAAGTTCTTCACGATGCATTCATTCAACTCACAGAGTTGAACCTTCCTTTTGATAGAACAGTTTTGAAACACTCTTTTTGTAGAATCTGCAACAGGATATTTGGAGCGTTTTGAGGCCTATGCTGGAAAAGGAAATATCTTCACCTAAAAACTAGACAGAAGCATTCTCAGAAACTTCTGTGTGATGAGTGCATTCAACTCACAGACTTGAACGTTTCTTTTGATAGAACAGTTTGGAAACATTACGTTTGTAGAATCTGCAAGTGTTTATTCGGAGCACCTTGAGGCCTATGTTGGAAAAGGAAATATCTTCACATAAAAACTAGAGAGAAGGATTCTCAGAAACTTCTTTGTGATGAGTTCATTCAACTCACAGAGTTGAACCTACCAATTGATAGAGAAGTTTGGAAACACTCTTTTTGTAGAATCTGCAAGTGGATATTTGGAGCCGTTTGAGGCCTATGCTGGAAAAGGAAATATCTTCACATAAAAACTGAACGGAAGCATTCTCAGAAACTTCTTTGTGTTGAGTGCATTCAACTCACAGACTTGAACTTACCTGTAGAAAGAGCAGTTTTGAAACACTCTTTTGTTAAAATCTGCAAGTGGTTATTTGGAGCACTTCGAGGCCTGTGCTGGGATATGGAATATCTTCACCTAAAAACTACAGAGGAGCATTCTCAGAAAGTTCTTCACGATGCATTCATTCAACTCACAGAGTTGAACCTTCCTTTTGATAGAACAGTTTTGAAACACTCTTTTTGTAGAATCTGCAAGAGGATATTTGGAGCGTTTTGAGGCCTATGCTGGAAAAGGAAATATCTTCACCTAAAAACTAGACAGAAGCATTCTCAGAAACTTCTGTGTGATGAGTGCATTCAACTCACAGACTTGAACGTTTCTTTTGATAGAACAGTTTTGAAACATTACGTTTGTAGAATCTGCAAGTGTTTATTCGGAGCACCTTGAGGCCTATGTTGGAAAAGGAAATATCCTCACGTAAAAACTAGAGAGAAGGATTCTCAGAAACTTCTTTGTGATGAGTTCATTCAACTCACAGAGTTGAACCTACCAATTGATAGAGAAGTTTGGAAACACTCTTTTTGTAGAATCTGCAAGTGGATATTTGGAGCCGTTTGAGGCCTATGCTAGAAAAGGAAATATCTTCACATAAAAACTGAACAGAAGCATTCTCAGAAACTTCTTTGTGTTGAGTGCATTCAACTCACAGACTTGAACTTACCTGTAGAAAGAGCAGTTTTGAAACACGCTTTTGGTAAAATCTGCAAGTGGTTATTTGGAGCACTTCGAGGCCTGTGCTGGGATATGGAATATCTTCACCTAAAAACTACAGAGAAGCATTGTCAGAAAGTTCTTCACGATGCATTCATTCAACTCACAGAGTTGAACCTTCCTTTTGATAGAACAGTTTTGAAACACTCTTTTTGTAGAATCTGCAAGAGGATATTTGGAGCGTTTTGAGGCCTATGCTGGAAAAGGAAATATCTTCACCTAAAAACTAGACAGAAGCATTCTCAGAAACTTCTGTGTGATGAGTGCATTCAACTCACAGACTTGAACGTTTCTTTTGATAGAACAGTTTGGAAACATTACTTTCGTAGAATCTACAAGTGTTTACTCGGAGCACCTTGAGGCCTATGTCGGAAAAGGAAATATCTTCATATAAAAACTAGAGAGAAGGATTCTCAGAATCTTCTTTGTGATGAGTTCATTCAACTCACAGAGTTGAACCTACCAATTGATAGAGAAGTTTGGAAACACTCTTTTTGTAGAATCTGCAAGTAGATATTTGGAGCCGTTTGAGGTCTATGCTGGAAAAGGAAATATCTTCACATAAAAACTGAACGGAAGCATTCTCAGAAACTTCTTTGTGTTGAGTGCATTCAACTCACAGACTTCAACTTACCTGTAGAAAGAGCAGTTTTGAAACACTCTTTTGGTAAAATCTGCAAGTGGTTATTTGGAGCACTTCGAGGCATGTGCTGGGATACGGAATATCTTCACCTAAAAACTACAGAGAAGCATTCTCAGAAAGTTCTTCACGATGCATTCATTCAACTCACAGAGTTGAACCTTCCTTTTGATAGAACAGTTTTGAAACACTCTTTTTGTAGAATCTGCGAGAGGTTATTTGGAGCGTTTTGAGGCCTATGCTGGAAAAGGAAATATCTTCACCTAAAAACTAGACAGAAGCATTCTCAGAAACTTCTGTGTGATGAGTGCATTCAACTCACAGTCTTGAACGTTTCTTTTGATAGAACAGTTTGGAAACATTACGTTTGTAGAATCTGCAAGTGTTTATTTGGAGCACCTTGAGGCCTATGTTGGAAAAGGAAATATCTTCACATAAAAACTAGAGAGAAGGATTCTCAGAAACTTCTTTGTGATGAGTTCATTCAACTCACAGAGTTGAACCTACCAATTGATAGAGAAGTTTGGAAACACTCTTTTTGTAGAATCTGCAAGTGGATATTTGGAGCCGTTTGAGGCCTATGCTGGAAAAGGAAATATCTTCACATAAAAACTGAACAGAAGCATCATCAGAAACTTCTTTGTGTTGAGTGCATTCAACTCACAGACTTGAACTTACCTGTAGAAAGAGCAGTTTTGAAACACTCTTTTGGTAAAATCTGCAAGTGGTTATTTGGAGCACTTCGAGGCCAGTGCTGGGATATGGAATATCTTCACCTAAAAACTACAGAGAAGCATTCTCAGAAAGTTCTTCACGATGCATTCATTCAACTCACAGAGTTGAACCTTCCTGTTGATAGAACAGTTTTGAAACACTCTTTTAGTAGTATCTGCGAGAGGATATTTGGAGCGTTTTGAGGCCTATGCTGGAAAAGGAAATATCTTCCCCTAAAAACTAGACAGAAGCATTCTCAGAAACTTCTGTGTGATGAGTGCATTCAACTCACAGACTGGAACGTTTGTTTTGATAGAACAGTTTGGAAACATTACGTTTGTAGAATCTGCAAGTGTTTATTCGGAGCACCTTGAGGCCTATGTTGGAAAAGGAAATATCTTCACATAAAAACTAGAGAGAAGGATTCTCAGAAACTTCTTTGTGATTAGTTCATTCAACTCACAGAGTTGAACCTACCAATTGATAGAGAAGTTTGGAAACACTCTTTTTGTAGAATCTGCAAGTGGATATTTGGAGCCGTTTGAGGTCTATGCTGGAAAAGGAAATATCTTCACATAAAAACTGAACGGAAGCATTCTCAGAAACTTCTTTGTGTTGAGTGCATTCAACTCACAGACTTCAACTTACCTGTAGAAAGAGCAGTTTTGAAACACTCTTTTGGTAAAATCTGCAAGTGGTTATTTGGAGCACTTCGAGGCCTGTGCTGGGATATGGAATATCTTCACCTAAAAACTACAGAGAAGCATTCTCAGAAAGTTCTTCACGATGCATTCATTCAACTCACAGAGTTGAACCTTCCTTTTGATAGAACAGTTTTGAAACACTCTTTTTGTAGAATCTGCAAGAGGATATTTGGAGCGTTTTGAGGCCTATGCTGGAAAAGGAAATATCTTCACCTAAAAACTAGACAGAAGCATTCTAAGAAACTTCTGTGTGATGAGTGCATTCAACTCACAGACTTGAACGTTTCTTTTGATAGAACAGTTTGGAAACATTACGTTTGTAGAATCTGCAAGTGTTTATTCGGAGCACCTTGAGGCCTATGTTGGAAAAGGAAATATCTTCACATAAAAACTAGAGAGAAGGATTCTCAGAAACTTCTTTGTGATGAGTTCATTCAACTCACAGAGTTGAACCTACCAATTGATAGAGAAGTTTGGAAACACTCTTTTTGTAGAGTCTGCAAGTGGATATTTGGAGCCGTTTGAGGCCTATGCTGGAAAAGGAAATATCTTCACATAAAAACTGAACGGAAGCATTCTCAGAAACTTCTTTGTGTTGAGTGCATTCAACTCACAGACTTGAACTTACCTGTAGAAAGAGCAGTTTTGAAACACTCTTTTGTTAAAATCTGCAAGTGGTTATTTGGAGCACTTCGAGGCCTGTGCTGGGATATGGAATATCTTCACCTAAAAACTACAGAGGAGCATTCTCAGAAAGTTCTTCACGATGCATTCATTCAACTCACAGAGTTGAACCTTCCTTTTGATAGAACAGTTTTGAAACACTCTTTTTGTAGAATCTGCAAGAGGATATTTGGAGCGTTTTGAGGCCTATGTTGGAAAAGGAAATATCTTCACCTAAAAACTAGACAGAAGCATTCTCAGAAACTTCTGTGTGATGAGTGCATTCAACTCACAGACTTGAACGTTTCTTTTGATAGAACAGTTTTGAAACATTACGTTTGTAGAATCTGCAAGTGTTTATTCGGAGCACCTTGAGGCCTATGTTGGAAAAGGAAATATCCTCACGTAAAAACTAGAGAGAAGGATTCTCAGAAACTTCTTTGTGATGAGTTCATTCAACTCACAGAGTTGAACCTACCAATTGATAGAGAAGTTTGGAAACACTCTTTTTGTAGAATCTGCAAGTGGATATTTGGAGCCGTTTGAGGCCTATGCTAGAAAAGGAAATATCTTCACATAAAAACTGAACAGAAGCATTCTCAGAAACTTCTTTGTGTTGAGTGCATTCAACTCACAGACTTGAACTTACCTGTAGAAAGAGCAGTTTTGAAACACGCTTTTGGTAAAATCTGCAAGTGGTTATTTGGAGCAATTCGAGGCCTGTGCTGGGATATGGAATATCTTCACCTAAAAACTACAGAGAAGCATTCTCAGAAAGTTCTTCACGACGCATTCATTCAACTCACAGAGTTGAACCTTCATTTTGATAGAACAGTTTTGAAACACTCTTTTTGTAGAATCTGCAAGAGGATATTTTGAGCGTTTTGAGGCCTACGCTGGAAAAGGAAATATCGTCACCTAAAAACTAGACAGAAGCATTCTCAGAAACTTCTGTGTGATGAGTGCATTCAACTCACAGACTTGAACGTTTCTTTTGATAGAACAGTTTTGAAACATTACGTTTGTAGAATCTGCAAGTGTTTATTCGGAGCACCTTGAGGCCTATGTTGGAAAAGGAAATCTCTTCACATAAAAACTAGAGAGAAGGATTCTCAGAAACTTCTTTGTGATGAGTTCATTCAACTCACAGAGTTGAACCTACCAATTGATAGAGAAGTTTGGAAACACTCTTTTTGTAGAATCTGCAAGTGGATATTTGGAGCCGTTTGAGGCCTATGCTGGAAAAGGAAATATCTTCACATAAAAACTGAACAGAAGCATTCTCAGAAACTTCTTTGTGTTGAGTGCATTCAACTCACAGACTTGAACTTACCTGTAGAAAAAGAAGTTTTGAAACAATCTTTTGGTAAAATCTGCAAGTGGTTATTTGGAGCACTTCGAGGCCTGTGCTGGGATATGGAATATCTTCACCTAAAAACTACAGAGAAGCATTCTCAGAAAGTTCTTCACGATGCATTCATTCAACTCACAGAGTTGAACCTTCCTTTTGATAGAACAGTTTTGAAACACTCTTTTTGTAGAATCTGCAAGAGGATATTTGGAGCGTTTTGAGGCCTATGCTGGAAAAGGAAATATCTTCACCTAAAAACTAGACAGAAGCATTCTCAGAAACTTCTGTGTGATGAGTGCATTCAACTCACAGACTTGAACGTTTCTTTTGATAGAACAGTTTTGAAACATTACGTTTGTAGAATCTGCAAGTGTTTATTCGGAGCACCTTGAGGCCTATGTTTGAAAAGGAAATATCCTCACGTAAAAACTAGAGAGAAGGATTCTCAGAAACTTCTTTGTGATGAGTTCATTCAACTCACAGAGTTGAACCTACCAATTGATAGAGAAGTTTGGAAACACTCTTTTTGTAGAATCTGCAAGTGGATATTTGGAGCCGTTTGAGGCCTATGCTAGAAAAGGAAATATCTTCACATAAAAACTGAACAGAAGCATTCTCAGAAACTTCTTTGTGTTGAGTGCATTCAACTCACAGACTTGAACTTACCTGTAGAAAGAGCAGTTTTGAAACACGCTTTTGGTAAAATCTGCAAGTGGTTATTTGGAGCACTTCGAGGCCTGTGCTGGGATATGGAATATCTTCACCTAAAAACTACAGAGAAGCATTCTCAGAAAGTTCTTCACGACGCATTCATTCAACTCACAGTGTTGAACCTTCATTTTGATAGAACAGTTTTGAAACACTCTTTTTGTAGAATCTGCAAGAGGATATTTTGAGCGTTTTGAGGCCTACGCTGGAAAAGGAAATATCTTCACCTAAAAACTAGACAGAAGCATTCTCAGAAACTTCTGTGTGATGAGTGCATTCAACTCACAGACTTGAACGTTTCTTTTGATAGAACAGTTTTGAAACATTACGTTTGTAGAATCTGCAAGTGTTTATTCGGAGCACCTTGAGGCCTATGTTGGAAAAGGAAATCTCTTCACATAAAAACTAGAGAGAAGGATTCTCAGAAACTTCTTTGTGATGAGTTCATTCAACTCACAGAGTTGAACCTACCAATTGATAGAGAAGTTTGGAAACACTCTTTTTGTAGAATCTGCAAGTGGATATTTGGAGCCGTTTGAGGCCTATGCTGGAAAAGGAAATATCTTCACATAAAAACTGAACAGAAGCATTCTCAGAAACTTCTTTGTGTTGAGTGCATTCAACTCACAGACTTGAACTTACCTGTAGAAAAAGAAGTTTTGAAACAATCTTTTGGTAAAATCTGCAAGTGGTTATTTGGAGCACTTCGAGGCCTGTGCTGGGATATGGAATATCTTCACCTAAAAACTACAGAGAAGCATTGTCAGAAAGTTCTTCACGATGCATTCATTCAACTCACAGAGTTGAACCTTCCTTTTGATAGAACAGTTTTGAAACACTCTTTTTGTAGAATCTGCAAGAGGATATTTGGAGCGTTTTGAGGCCTATGCTGGAAAAGGAAATATCTTCACCTAAAAACTAGACAGAAGCATTCTCAGAAACTTCTGTGTGATGAGTGCATTCAACTCACAGACTTGAACGTTTCTTTTGATAGAACAGTTTGGAAACATTACTTTCGTAGAATCTACAAGTGTTTACTCGGAGCACCTTGAGGCCTATGTCGGAAAAGGAAATATCTTCATATAAAAACTAGAGAGAAGGATTCTCAGAATCTTCTTTGTGATGAGTTCATTCAACTCACAGAGTTGAACCTACCAATTGATAGAGAAGTTTGGAAACACTCTTTTTGTAGAATCTGCAAGTAGATATTTGGAGCCGTTTGAGGTCTATGCTGGAAAAGGAAATATCTTCACATAAAAACTGAACGGAAGCATTCTCAGAAACTTCTTTGTGTTGAGTGCATTCAACTCACAGACTTCAACTTACCTGTAGAAAGAGCAGTTTTGAAACACTCTTTTGGTAAAATCTGCAAGTGGTTATTTGGAGCACTTCGAGGCATGTGCTGGGATACGGAATATCTTCACCTAAAAACTACAGAGAAGCATTCTCAGAAAGTTCTTCACGATGCATTCATTCAACTCACAGAGTTGAACCTTCCTTTTGATAGAACAGTTTTGAAACACTCTTTTTGTAGAATCTGCGAGAGGTTATTTGGAGCGTTTTGAGGCCTATGCTGGAAAAGGAAATATCTTCACCTAAAAACTAGACAGAAGCATTCTCAGAAACTTCTGTGTGATGAGTGCATTCAACTCACAGTCTTGAACGTTTCTTTTGATAGAACAGTTTGGAAACATTACGTTTGTAGAATCTGCAAGTGTTTATTTGGAGCACCTTGAGGCCTATGTTGGAAAAGGAAATATCTTCACATAAAAACTAGAGAGAAGGATTCTCAGAAACTTCTTTGTGATGAGTTCATTCAACTCACAGAGTTGAACCTACCAATTGATAGAGAAGTTTGGAAACACTCTTTTTGTAGAATCTGCAAGTGGATATTTGGAGCCGTTTGAGGCCTATGCTGGAAAAGGAAATATCTTCACATAAAAACTGAACAGAAGCATCATCAGAAACTTCTTTGTGTTGAGTGCATTCAACTCACAGACTTGAACTTACCTGTAGAAAGAGCAGTTTTGAAACACTCTTTTGGTAAAATCTGCAAGTGGTTATTTGGAGCACTTCGAGGCCTGTGCTGGGATATGGAATATCTTCACCTAAAAACTACAGAGAAGCATTCTCAGAAAGTTCTTCACGATGCATTCATTCAACTCACAGAGTTGAACCTTCCTGTTGATAGAACAGTTTTGAAACACTCTTTTAGTAGTATCTGCGAGAGGATATTTGGAGCGTTTTGAGGCCTATGCTGGAAAAGGAAATATCTTCCCCTAAAAACTAGACAGAAGCATTCTCAGAAACTTCTGTGTGATGAGTGCATTCAACTCACAGACTGGAACGTTTGTTTTGATAGAACAGTTTGGAAACATTACGTTTGTAGAATCTGCAAGTGTTTATTCGGAGCACCTTGAGGCCTATGTTGGAAAAGGAAATATCTTCACATAAAAACTAGAGAGAAGGATTCTCAGAAACTTCTTTGTGATTAGTTCATTCAACTCACAGAGTTGAACCTACCAATTGATAGAGAAGTTTGGAAACACTCTTTTTGTAGAATCTGCAAGTGGATATTTGGAGCCGTTTGAGGTCTATGCTGGAAAAGGAAATATCTTCACATAAAAACTGAACGGAAGCATTCTCAGAAACTTCTTTGTGTTGAGTGCATTCAACTCACAGACTTCAACTTACCTGTAGAAAGAGCAGTTTTGAAACACTCTTTTGGTAAAATCTGCAAGTGGTTATTTGGAGCACTTCGAGGCCTGTGCTGGGATATGGAATATCTTCACCTAAAAACTACAGAGAAGCATTCTCAGAAAGTTCTTCACGATGCATTCATTCAACTCACAGAGTTGAACCTTCCTTTTGATAGAACAGTTTTGAAACACTCTTTTTGTAGAATCTGCAAGAGGATATTTGGAGCGTTTTGAGGCCTATGCTGGAAAAGGAAATATCTTCACCTAAAAACTAGACAGAAGCATTCTCAGAAACTTCTGTGTGATGAGTGCATTCAACTCACAGACTTGAACGTTTCTTTTGATAGAACAGTTTGGAAACATTACGTTTGTAGAATCTGCAAGTGTTTATTCGGAGCACCTTGAGGCCTATGTTGGAAAAGGAAATATCTTCACATAAAAACTAGAGAGAAGGATTCTCAGAAACTTCTTTGTGATGAGTTCATTCAACTCACAGAGTTGAACCTACCAATTGATAGAGAAGTTTGGAAACACTCTTTTTGTAGAGTCTGCAAGTGGATATTTGGAGCCGTTTGAGGCCTATGCTGGAAAAGGAAATATCTTCACATAAAAACTGAACGGAAGCATTCTCAGAAACTTCTTTGTGTTGAGTGCATTCAACTCACAGACTTGAACTTACCTGTAGAAAGAGCAGTTTTGAAACACTCTTTTGTTAAAATCTGCAAGTGGTTATTTGGAGCACTTCGAGGCCTGTGCTGGGATATGGAATATCTTCACCTAAAAACTACAGAGGAGCATTCTCAGAAAGTTCTTCACGATGCATTCATTCAACTCACAGAGTTGAACCTTCCTTTTGATAGAACAGTTTTGAAACACTCTTTTTGTAGAATCTGCAAGAGGATATTTGGAGCGTTTTGAGGCCTATGTTGGAAAAGGAAATATCTTCACCTAAAAACTAGACAGAAGCATTCTCAGAAACTTCTGTGTGATGAGTGCATTCAACTCACAGACTTGAACGTTTCTTTTGATAGAACAGTTTTGAAACATTACGTTTGTAGAATCTGCAAGTGTTTATTCGGAGCACCTTGAGGCCTATGTTGGAAAAGGAAATATCCTCACGTAAAAACTAGAGAGAAGGATTCTCAGAAACTTCTTTGTGATGAGTTCATTCAACTCACAGAGTTGAACCTACCAATTGATAGAGAAGTTTGGAAACACTCTTTTTGTAGAATCTGCAAGTGGATATTTGGAGCCGTTTGAGGCCTATGCTAGAAAAGGAAATATCTTCACATAAAAACTGAACAGAAGCATTCTCAGAAACTTCTTTGTGTTGAGTGCATTCAACTCACAGACTTGAACTTACCTGTAGAAAGAGCAGTTTTGAAACACGCTTTTGGTAAAATCTGCAAGTGGTTATTTGGAGCAATTCGAGGCCTGTGCTGGGATATGGAATATCTTCACCTAAAAACTACAGAGAAGCATTCTCAGAAAGTTCTTCACGACGCATTCATTCAACTCACAGAGTTGAACCTTCATTTTGATAGAACAGTTTTGAAACACTCTTTTTGTAGAATCTGCAAGAGGATATTTTGAGCGTTTTGAGGCCTACGCTGGAAAAGGAAATATCGTCACCTAAAAACTAGACAGAAGCATTCTCAGAAACTTCTGTGTGATGAGTGCATTCAACTCACAGACTTGAACGTTTCTTTTGATAGAACAGTTTTGAAACATTACGTTTGTAGAATCTGCAAGTGTTTATTCGGAGCACCTTGGGGCCTAGGTTGGAAAAGGAAATATCTTCACGTAAAAACTAGAGAGAAGGATTCTCAGAAACTTCTTTGTGATGAGTTCATTCAACTCACAGAGTTGAACCTACCAATTGATAGAGAAGTTTGGAAACACTCTTTTTGTAGAATCTGCAAGTGGATATTTGGAGCCGTTTGAGGCCTATGCTAGAAAAGGAAATATCTTCACATAAAAACTGAACAGAAGCATTCTCAGAAACTTCTTTGTGTTGAGTGCATTCAACTCACAGACTTGAACATACCTGTAGAAAGAGCAGTTTTGAAACACGCTTTTGGTAAAATCTGCAAGTGGTTATTTGGAGCACTTCGAGGCCTGTGCTGGGATATGGAATATCTTCACCTAAAAACTACAGAGAAGCATTCTCAGAAAGTTCTTCACGACGCATTCATTCAACTCACAGAGTTGAACCTTCCTTTTGATAGAACAGTTTTGAAACACTGTTTTTGTAGAATCTGCAAGAGGATATTTGGAACGTTTTGAGGCCTATGCTGGAAAAGGAAATATCTTCACCTAAAAACTAGACAGAAGCATTCTCAGAAACTTCTGTGTGATGAGTGCATTCAACTCACAGACTTGAACGTTTCTTTTGATAGAACAGTTTTGAAACCTTACGTTTGTAGAATCTGCAAGTGTTTATTCGGAGCACCTTGAGGCCTATGTTGGAAAAGGAAAGATCTTCACATTAAAACTAGAGAGAAGGATTCTCAGAAACTTCTTTGTGACGAGTTCATTCAACTCACAGAGTGGAACCTACCAATTGACAGAGAAGTTTGGAAACACTCTTTTTGTAGAATCTGCAAGTGGATATTTGGAGCCGTTTGAGGCCTATGCTGGAAAAGGAAATATCTTCACATAAAAACTGAACAGAAGCATTCTCAGAAACTTCTTTGTGTTGAGTGCATTCAACTCACAGACTTGAACTTACCTGTAGAAAGAGCAGCTTTGAAACACTCTTTTGGTAAAATCTGCAAGTGGTTATTTGGAGCACCTCGAGGCCTGTGCTGGGATATGGAATATCTTCACCTAAAAACTACAGAGAAGCATTCTCAGAAAGTTCTTCACGACGCATTCATTCAACTCACAGAGTTGAACCTTCCTTTTGATAGAACAGTTTTGAAATACTCTTTTTGTAGAATCTGCGAAAGGATATTTGGAGCGTTTTGAGGCCTATGCTGGAAAAGGAAATATCTTCACCTAAAAACTAGACAGAAGCCTTCTCAGAAACTTCTGTGTGATGAGTGCATTCAACTCACAGACTTGAACGTTTCTTTTGATAGAACAGTTTGGAAACATTACGTTTGTAGAATCTGCAAGTGTTTATTCGGAGCACCTTGAGGCCTATGTTGGAAAAGGAAATATCTTCACATAAAAACTAGAGAGAAGGATTCTCAGAAACTTCTTTGTGATGAGTTCATTCAACTCACAGAGTTGAACCTACCAATTGATAGAGAAGTTTGGAAACACTCTTTTTGTAGAATCTGCAAGTGGATATTTGGAGCCGTTTGAGGCCTATGCTAGAAAAGGAAATATCTTCACATAAAAACTGAACAGAAGCATTCTCAGAAACTTCTTTGTGTTGAGTGCATTCAACTCACAGACTTGAACTTACCTGTAGAAAGAGCAGTTTTGAAACACTCTTTTGGTAAAATCTGCAAGTGGTTATTTGGAGCACTTCGAGGCCTGTGCTGGGATATGGAATATCTTCACCTAAAAACTACAGAGAAGCATTCTCAGAAAGTTCTTCACGACGCATTCATTCAACTCACAGAGTTGAACCTTCATTTTGATAGAACAGTTTTGAAACACTCTTTTTGTAGAATCTGCAAGAGGATATTTTGAGCGTTTTGAGGCCTACGCTGGAAAAGGAAATATCTTCACCTAAAAACTAGACAGAAGCATTCTCAGAAACTTCTGTGTGATGAGTGCATTCAACTCACAGACTTGAACGTTTCTTTTGATAGAACAGTTTTGAAACATTACGTTTGTAGAATCTGCAAGTGTTTATTCGGAGCACCTTGAGGCCTATGTTGGAAAAGGAAATCTCTTCACATAAAAACTAGAGAGAAGGATTCTCAGAAACTTCTTTGTGATGAGTTCATTCAACTCACAGAGTTGAACCTACCAATTGATAGAGAAGTTTGGAAACACTCTTTTTGTAGAATCTGCAAGTGGATATTTGGAGCCGTTTGAGGCCTATGCTGGAAAAGGAAATATCTTCACATAAAAACTGAACAGAAGCATTCTCAGAAACTTCTTTGTGTTGAGTGCATTCAACTCACAGACTTGAACTTACCTGTAGAAAAAGAAGTTTTGAAACAATCTTTTGGTAAAATCTGCAAGTCGTTATTTGGAGCACTTCGAGGCCTGTGCTGGGATATGGAATATCTTCACCTAAAAACTACAGAGAAGCATTCTCAGAAAGTTCTTCACGACACATTCATTCAACTCACAGAGTTGAACCTTCCTTTTGATAGAACAGTTTTGAAACACTCTTTTTGTAGAATCTGCAAGAGGATATTTGGAGCGTTTTGAGGCCTATGCTGGAAAAGGAAATATCTTCACCTAAAAACTAGACAGAAGCATTCTCAGAAACTTCTGTGTGATGAGTGCATTCAACTCACAGACTTGAACGTTTCTTTTGATAGAACAGTTTTGAAACCTTACGTTTGTAGAATCTGCAAGTGTTTATTCGGAGCACCTTGAGGCCTATGTTGGAAAAGGAAATATCTTCACATTAAAACTAGAGAGAAGGATTCTCAGAAACTTCTTTGTGACGAGTTCATTCAACTCACAGAGTGGAACCTACCAATTGACAGAGAAGTTTGGAAACACTCTTTTTGTAGAATCTGCAAGTGGATATTTGGAGCCGTTTGAGGCCTATGCTGGAAAAGGAAATATCTTCACATAAAAACTGAACAGAAGCATTCTCAGAAACTTCTTTGTGTTGAGTGCATTCAGCTCACAGACTTGAACTTACCTGTAGAAAGAGCAGCTTTGAAACACTCTTTTGGTAAAATCTGCAAGTGGTTATTTGGAGCACCTCGAGGCCTGTGCTGGGATATGGAATATCTTCACCTAAAAACTACAGAGAAGCATTCTCAGAAAGTTCTTCACGACGCATTCATTCAACTCACAGAGTTGAACCTTCTTTTTGATAGAACAGTTTTGAAACACTCTTTTTGTAGAATCTGCAAAAGGATATTTGGAGCGTTTTGAGGCCTATGCTGGAAAAGGAAATATCTTCACCTAAAAACTAGACAGAAGCATTCTCAGAAACTTCTGTGTGATGAGTGCATTCAACTCACAGACTTGAACGTTTCTTTTGATAGAACAGTTTGGAAACATTACGTTTGTAGAATCTGCAAGTGTTTATTCGGAGCACCTTGAGGCCTATGTTGGAAAAGGAAATATCTTCACATAAAAACTAGAGAGAAGGATTCTCAGAAACTTCTTTGTGATGAGTTCATTCAACTCACAGAGTTGAACCTACCAATTGATAGAAAAGTTTGGAAACACTCTTTTTGTAGAATCTGCAAGTGGATATTTGGAGCCGTTTGAGGCCTATGCTGGAAAAGGAAATATCTTCACATAAAAACTGAACAGAAGCATTCTCAGAAACTTCTTTGTGTTGAGTGCATTCAACTCACAGACTTGAACTTACCTGTAGAAAGAGCAGTTTTGAAACACTCTTTTGGTAAAATCTGCAAGTGGTTATTTGGAGCACTTCGAGGCCTGTGCTGGGATATGGAATATCTTCACCTAAAAACTACAGAGAAGCATTCTCAGAAAGTTCTTCACGATGCATTCATTCAACTCACAGAGTTGAACCTTCCTTTTGATAGAACAGTTTTGAAACACTCTTTTTGTAGAATCTGCAAGAGGATATTTGGAGCGTTTTGAGGCCTATGCTGGAAAAGGAAATATCTTCACCTAAAAACTAGACAGAAGCATTCTCAGAAACTTCTGTGTGATGAGTGCATTCAACTCACAGACTTCGATGTTTCTTTTGATAGAACAGTTTGGAAACATTACGTTTGTAGAATCTGCAAGTGTTTATTCGGAGCACCTTGAGGCCTATGTTGGAAAAGGAAATATCTTCACATAAAAACTAGAGAGAAGGATTCTCAGAAACTTCTTTGTGATGAGTTCATTCAACTCACAGAGTTGAACCTACCAATTGATAGAGAAGTTTGGAAACACTCTTTTTGTAGAATCTGCAAGTGGATATTTGGAGCCGTTTGAGGCCTACGCTGGAAAAGGAAATATCTTCACATAAAAACTGAACAGAAGCATTCTCAGAAACTTCTTTGTGTTGAATGCATTCAACTCACAGACTTGAACTTACCTATAGAAAGAGCAGTTTTGAAGCACTCTTTTGGTAAAATCTGCAAGTGGTTATTTGGAGCACTTCGAGGCCTGTGCTGGGATATGGAATATCTTCACCTAAAAACTACAGAGAAGCATTCTCAGAAAGTTCTTCACGATGCAATCATTCAACTCACAGAGTTGAACCTTCCTTTTGATAGAACAGTTTTGAAACACTCTTTTTGTACTATCTGCAAGAGGATATTTGGAGCGTTTTGAGGCCTATGCTGGAAAAGGAAATATCTTCACCTAAAAACTAGACAGAAGCATCCTCAGAAACTTCTGTGTGATGAGTGCATTCAACTCACAGACTTGAATGTTTCTTTTGATAGAACAGTTTTGAAACATTACGTTTGTTGAATCTGCAAGTGTTTATTCGGAGCACCTTGAGGCCTATGTTGGAAAAGGAAATATCTTCACATAAAAACTAGAGAGAAGGATTCTCAGAAACTTCTTTGTGATGAGTTCATTCAACTCACAGAGTTGAACCTACCAATTGATAGAGAAGTTTGGAAACACTCTTTTTGTAGAATCTGCAAGTGGATATTTGGAGCCGTTTGAGGCCTATGCCGGAAAAGGAAACATCTTCACATAAAAACTGAACAGAAGCATTCTCAGAAACTTCTTTGTGTTGAATGCATACAACTCACAGACTTGAACTTACCTATAGAAAGAGCAGTTTTGAAACACTCTTTTGGTAAAATCTGCAAGTGGTTATTTGGAGCACTTCGAGGCCTGTGCTGGGATGTGGAATATCTTCACCTAAAAACTACAGAGAAGCATTCTCAGAAAGTTCTTCACGATGCATTCATTCAACTCACAGAGTTGAACCTTCCTTTTGATAGAACAGTTTTGAAACACTCTTTTTGTAGAATCTGCAAGAGGATATTTGGAGCGTTTTGAGGCCTATGCTGGAAAAGGAAATATCTTCACCTAAAAACTAGACAGAAGCATTCTCAGAAACTTCTGTGTGATGAGTGCATTCAACTCACAGACTTGAACGTTTGCTTTGATAGAACAGTTTGGAAACATTACGTTTGTAGAATCTGCAATGTTTATTCGGAGCACCTTGAGGCCTATGTTGGAAAATGAAATATCTTCACGTAAAAACTAGAGAGAAGGATTCTCAGAAACTTCTTTGTGATGAGTTCATTCAACTCACAGTGTTGAACCTACCAATTGATAGAGAAGTTTGGAAACACTCTTTTTGTAGAATCTGCAAGTGGATATTTGGAGCCGTTTGAGGCCTACGCTGGAAAAGGAAATATCTTCACATAAAAACTGAACAGAAGCATTCTCAGAAACTTCTTTGTGTTGAGTGCATTCAACTCACAGACTTGAACTTACCTGTAGAAAGAGCAGTTTTGAAACACTCTTTTGGTAAAATCTGCAAGTGGTTATTTGGAGCACTTCAAGGCCTGTGCTGGGATATGGAATATCTTCACCTAAAAACTACAGAGAAGCATTCTCAGAAAGTTCTTCACGATGCATTCATTCAACTCACAGAGTTGAACCTTCCTTTTGATAGAACAGTTTTGAAACACTCTTTTTGTAGAATCTGCAAGAGGATATTTGGAGCGTTTTGAGGCCTATGCTGGAAAAGGAAATATCTTCACCTAAAAACTAGACAGAAGCATTCTCAGAAACTTCTGTGTGATGAGTGCATTCAACTCACAGACTTGAACGTTTCTTTTGATAGAACAGTTTGGAAACATTACGTTTGTAGGATCTGCAAGTGTTTATTCGGAGCACCTTGAGGCCTATGTTGGAAAAGGAAATATCTTCACATAAAAACTAGAGAGAAGGATTCTCAGAAACTTCTTTGTGATGAGTTCATTCAACTCACAGAGTTGAACCTACCAATTGATAGAGAAGTTTGGAAACACTCTTTTTGTAGAATCTGCAAGTGGATATTTGGAGCCGTTTGAGGCCTATGCTGGAAAAGGAAATATCTTCACATAAAAACTGAACAGAAGCATTCTCAGAAACTTCTTTGTGTTGAGTGCATTCAACTCACAGACTTGAACTTACCTGTAGAAAGAGCAGTTTTGAAACACTCTTTTGGAAAAATCTGCAAGTGGTTATTTGGAGCACTTCGAGGCCTGTGCTGGGATATGGAATATCTTCACCTAAAAACTACAGAGAAGCATTCTCAGAAAGTTCTTCACGATGCATTCATTCAACTCACAGAGTTGAACCTTCCTTTTGATAGAACAGTTTTGAAACACTCTTTTTGTAGTATCTGCGAGAGGATATTTGGAGCGTTTTGAGGCCTATGCTGGAAAAGGAAATATCTTCACCTAAAAACTAGACAGAAGCATTCTCAGAAACTTCTGTGTGATGAGTGCATTCAACTCACAGACTTGAACGTTTGTTTTGATAGAACAGTTTGGAAACATTACGTTTGTAGAATCTGCAAGTGTTTATTCGGAGCACCTTGAGGCCTATGTTGGAAAATGAAATATCTTCACGTAAAAACTAGAGAGAAGGATTCTCAGAAACTTCTTTGTGATGAGTTCATTCAACTCACAGAGTTGAACCTACCAATTGATAGAGAAGTTTGGAAACACTCTTTTTGTAGAATCTGCAAGTGGATATTTGGAGCCGTTTGAGGCCTACGCTGGAAAAGGAAATATCTTCACATAAAAACTGAACAGAAGCATTCTCAGAAACTTCTTTGTGTTGAGTGCATTCAACTCACAGACTTGAACTTACCTGTAGAAAGAGCAGTTTTGAAACACTCTTTTGGTAAAATCTGCAAGTGGTTATTTGGAGCACTTCGAGGCCTGTGCTGGGATATGGAATATCTTCACCTAAAAACTACAGAGAAGCATTCTCAGAAAGTTCTTCACGATGCATTCATTCAACTCACAGAGTTGAACCTTCCTTTTGATAGAACAGTTTTGAAACACTCTTTTTGTAGAATCTGCAAGAGGATATTTGGAGCGTTTTGAGGCCTATGCTGGAAAAGGAAATATCTTCACCTAAAAACTAGACAGAAGCATTCTCAGAAACTTCTGTGTGATGAGTGCATTCAACTCACAGACTTGAACGTTTCTTTTGATAGAACAGTTTGGAAACATTACGTTTGTAGGATCTGCAAGTGTTTATTCGGAGCACCTTGAGGCCTATGTTGGAAAAGGAAATATCTTCACATAAAAACTAGAGAGAAGGATTCTCAGAAACTTCTTTGTGATGAGTTCATTCAACTCACAGAGTGGAACCTACCAATTGATAGAGAAGTTTGGAAAAACTCTTTTTGTAGAATCTGCAAGTGGATATTTGGAGCCGTTTGAGGCCTATGCTGGAAAAGGAAATATCTTCACATAAAAACTGAACAGAAGCATTCTCAGAAACTTCTTTGTGTTGAGTGCATTCAACTCACAGACTTGAACTTACCTGTAGAAAGAGCAGTTTTGAAACACTCTTTTGGTAAAATCTGCAAGTGGTTATTTGGAGCACTTCAAGGCCTGTGCTGGGATATGGAATATCTTCACCTAAAAACTACAGAGAAGCATTCTCAGAAAGTTCTTCACGATGCATTCATTCAACTCACAGAGTTGAACCTTCCTTTTGATAGAACAGTTTTGAAACACTCTTTTTGTAGAATCTGCAAGAGGATATTTGGAGCGTTTTGAGGCCTATGCTGGAAAAGGAAATATCTTCACCTAAAAACTAGACAGAAGCATTCTCAGAAACTTCTGTGTGATGAGTGCATTCAACTCACAGACTTGAAGGTTTCTTTTGATAGAACAGTTTGGAAACATTACGTTTGTAGGATCTGCAAGTGTTTATTCGGAGCACCTTGAGGCCTATGTTGGAAAAGGAAATATCTTCACATAAAAACTAGAGAGAAGGATTCTCAGAAACTTCTTTGTGATGAGTTCATTCAACTCACAGTGTTGAACCTACCAATTGATAGAGAAGTTTGGAAACACTCTTTTTGTAGAATCTGCAAGTGGATATTTGGAGCCGTTTGAGGCCTATGCTGGAAAAGGAAATATCTTCACATAAAAACTGAACAGAAGCATTCTCAGAAACTTCTTTGTGTTGAGTGCATTCAACTCACAGACTTGAACTTAGCTGTAGAAAGAGCAGTTTTGAAACACTCTTTTGGTAAAATCTGCAAGTGGTTATTTGGAGCACTTCGAGGCCTGTGCTGGGATATGGAATATCTTCACCTAAAAACTACAGAGAAGCATTCTCAGAAAGTTCTTCACGATGCATTCACTCAACTCACAGAGTTGAACCTTCCTTTTGATAGAACAGTTTTGAAACACTCTTTTTGTAGTATCTGCGAGAGGATATTTGGAGCGTTTTGAGGCCTATGCTGGAAAAGGAAATATCTTCACCTAAAAACTAGACAGAAGCATTCTCAGAAACTTCTGTGTGATGAGTGCATTCAACTTACAGACTTGAACGTTTGTTTTGATAGAACAGTTTGGAAACATTACGTTTGTAGAATCTGCAAGTGTTTATTCGGAGCACCTTGAGGCCTATGTTGGAAAAGGAAATATCTTCACATAAAAACTAGAGAGAAGGATTCTCAGAAACTTCTTTGTGACGAGTTAATTCAACTCACAGAGTGGAACCTACCAATTGATAGAGAAGTTTGGAAACAATCTTTTTGTAGAATCTGCAAGTGGATATTTGGAGCCGTTTGAGGCCTATGCTGGAAAAGGAAATATCTTCACATAAAAACTGAAGAGAAGCATTCTCAGAAACTTCTTTGTGTTGAGTGCATTCAACTCACAGACTTGAACTTACCTGTAGAAAGAGCAGTTTTGAAACACTCTTTTGGTAAAATCTGCAAGTGGTTATTTGGAGCACCTCGAGGCCTGTGCTGGGATATGGAATATCTTCACCTAAAAACTACAGAGAAGCATTCTCAGAAAGTACTTCATGACGCATTCATTCAACTCACAGAGTTGAACCTTCCTTTTGATAGAACAGTTTTGAAACACTCTTTTTGTAGAATCTGCAAGAGGATATTTGGAGCGTTTTGAGGCCTATGCTGGAAAAGGAAATATCTTCACCTAAAAACTAGACAGAAGCATTCTCAGAAACTTCTGTGTGATGAGTGCATTCAACTCACAGACTTGAACGTTTCTTTTGATAGAACAGTTTGGAAACATTACGTTTGTAGAATCTGCAAGTGTTTATTCGGAGCACCTTGAGGCCTATGTTGGAAAAGGAAATATCTTCACGTAAAAACTAGAGAGAAGGATTCTCAGAAACTTCCTTGTGATGAGTTCATTCAACTCACAGATTTGAACCTACCAATTGATAGAGAAGTTTGGAAACACTCTTTTTGTAGAATCTGCAAGTGGATATTTGGAGCCGTTTGAGGCCTATGCTGGAAAAGGAAACATCTTCACATAAAAACTGAACAGAAGCATTCTCAGAAACTTCTTTGTGTTGAATGCATTCAACTCACAGACTTTAACTTACCTATAGAAAGAGCAGTTTTGAAACACTCTTTTGGTAAAATCTGCAAGTGGTTATTTGGAGCACTTCGAGGCCTGTGCTGGGATATGGAATATCTTCACCTAAAAACTACAGAGAAGCATTCTCAGAAAGTTCTTCACGATGCATTCATTCAACTCACAGAGTTGAACCTTCCTTTTGATAGAACAGTTTTGAAACACTCTTTTTGTAGAATCTGCAAGAGGATATTTGGAGCGTTTTGAGGCCTATGCTGGAAAAGGAAATATCTTCACCTAAAAACTAGACAGAAGCATCCTCAGAAACTTCTGTGTGATGAGTGCATTCAACTCACAGACTTGAATGTTTCTTTTGATAGAACAGTTTTGAAACATTACGTTTGTTGAATCTGCAAGTGTTTATTCGGAGCACCTTGAGGCCTATGTTGGAAAAGGAAATATATTCACATAAAAACTAGAGAGAAGGATTCTCAGAAACTTCTTTGTGATGAGTTCATTCAACTCACAGAGTTGAACCTACCAATTGATAGAGAAGTTTGGAAACACTCTTTTTGTAGAATCTGCAAGTGGATATTTGGAGCCGTTTGAGGCCTATGCTGGAAAAGGAAATATCTTCACATAAAAACTGAACAGAAGCATTCTCAGAAACTTCTTTGTGTTGAGTGCATTCAACTCACAGACTTGAACTTACCTGTAGAAAGAGCAGTTTTGAAACACTCTTTTGGTAAAATCTGCAAGTGGTTATTTGGAGCACTTCGAGGCCTGTGCTGGGATATGGAATATCTTCACCTAAAAACTACAGAGAAGCATTCTCAGAAAGTTCTTCACGATGCATTCATTCAACTCACAGAGTTGAACCTTCCTTTTGATAGAACAGTTTTGAAACACTCTTTTTGTAGTATCTGCGAGAGGATATTTGGAGCGTTTTGAGGCCTATGCTGGAAAAGGAAATATCTTCACCTAAAAACTAGACAGAAGCATTCTCAGAAACTTCTGTGTGATGAGTGCATTCAACTCACAGACTTGAACGTTTGTTTTGATAGAACAGTTTGGAAACATTACGTTTGTAGAATCTGCAAGTGTTTATTCGGAGTACCTTGAGGCCTATGTTGGAAAAGGAAATATCTTCACATAAAAACTAGAGAGAAGGATTCTCAGAAACTTCTTTTTGATTAGTTCATTCAACTCACAGAGTTGAACCTACCAATTGATAGAGAAGTTTGGAAACACTCTTTTTGTAGAATCTGCAAGTGGATATTTGGAGCCGTTTGAGGCCTATGCTGGAAAAGGAAATATCTTCACATAAAAACTGAACAGAAGCATTCTCAGAAACTTCTTTGTGTTGAGTGCATTCAACTCACAGACTTGAACTTACCTGTAGAAAGAGCAGTTTTGAAACACTCTTTTGGTAAAATCTGCAAGTGGTTATTTGGAGCACTTCGAGGCCTGTGCTGGGATATGGAATATCTTCACCTAAAAACTACAGAGAAGCATTCTCAGAAAGTTCTTCACGATGCATTCATTCAACTCACAGAGTTGAACCTTCCTTTTGATAGAACAGTTTTGAAACACTCTTTTTGTAGAATCTGCGAGAGGATATTTGGAGCGTTTTGAGGCCTATGCTGGAAAAGGAAATATCTTCACCTAAAAACTAGACAGAAGCATTCTCAGAAACTTCTGTGTGATGAGTGCATTCAACTCACAGACTTGAACGTTTGTTTTGATAGAACAGTTTGGAAACATTACGTTTGTAGAATCTGCAAGTGTTTATTCGGAGCACCTTGAGGCCTATGTTGGAAAAGGAAATATCTTCACATAAAAACTAGAGAGAAGGATTCTCAGAAACTTCCTTGTGATGAGTTCATTCAACTCACAGATTTGAACCTACCAATTGATAGAGAAGTTTGGAAACACTCTTTTTGTAGAATCTGCAAGTGGATATTTGGAGCCGTTTGATGCCAAGGCTGGAAAAGGAAACATCTTCACATAAAAACTGAACAGAAGCATTCTCAGAAACTTCTTTGTGTTGAATGCATTCAACTCACGGACTTGAACTTACCTATAGAAAGAGCAGTTTTGAAACACACTTTTGGTAAAATCTGCAAGTGGTTATTTGGAGCACTTCGAGGCCTGTGCTGGGATATGGAATATCTTCACCTAAAAACTACAGAGAAGCATTCTCAGAAAGTTCTTCACGATGCATTCATTCAACTCACAGAGTTGAACCTTCCTTTTGATAGAACAGTTTTGAAACACTCTTTTTGTAGAATCTGCTAGAGGATATTTGGAGCGTTTTGAGGCCTATGCTGGAAAAGGAAATATCTTCACCTAAAAACTAGACAGAAGCATTCTCAGAAACTTCTGTGTGATGAGTGCATTCAACTCACAGACTTGAACGTTTCTTTTGATAGAACAGTTTGGAAACATTACGTTTGTAGAATCTGCAAGTGTTTATTCGGAGCACCTTGAGGCCTATGTTGGAAAAGGAAATATCTTCACGTAAAAACTAGAGAGAAGGATTCTCAGAAACTTCTTTGTGATGAGTTCATTCAACTCACAGAGTTGAACCTACCAATTGATGGAGAAGTTTGGAAACACTCTTTTTGTAGAATCTGCAAGTGGATATTTGGAGCCGTTTGAGGCCTACGCTGGAAAAGGAAATATCTTCACATAAAAACTGAACAGAAGCATTCTCAGAAACTTCTTTCTGTTGAGTGCATTCAACTCACAGACTTGAACTTACCTGTAGAAAGAGCAGTTTTGAAACACTCTTTTGGTAAAATCTGCAAGTGGTTATTTGGAGCACTTCAAGGCCTGTGCTGAGATATGGAATATCTTCACCTAAAAACTACAGAGAAGCATTCTCAGAAAGTTCTTCACGATGCATTCATTCAACTCACAGAATTGAACCTTCCTTTTGATAGAACAGTTTTGAAACACTCTTTTTGTAGAATCTGCAAGAGGATATTTGGAGCGTTTTGAGGCCTATGCTGGAAAAGGAAATATCTTCACCTAAAAACTAGACAGAAGCATTCTCAGAAACTTCTGTGTGATGAGTGCATTCAACTCACAGACTTGAACGTTTGTTTTGATAGAACAGTTTTGAAACCTTACGTTTGTAGAATCTGCAAGTGTTTATTCGGAGCACCTTGAGGCCTATGTTGGAAAAGGAAATATCTTCACATTAAAACTAGAGAGAAGGATTCTCAGAAACTTCTTTGTGACGAGTTCATTCAACTCACAGAGTGGAACCTACCAATTGATAGAGAAGTTTGGAAACACTCTTTTTGTAGAATCTGCAAGTGGATATTTGGAGCCGTTTGAGGCCTATGCTGGAAAAGGAAATATCTTCACATAAAAACTGAAGAGAAGCATTCTCAGAAACTTCTTTGTGTTGAGTGCATTCAACTCACAGACTTGAACTTACCTGTAGAAAGAGCAGTTTTGAAACACTCTTTTGGTAAAATCTGCAAGTGGTTATTTGGAGCACCTCGACGCCTGTGCTGGGATATGGAATATCTTCACCTAAAAACTACAGAGAAGCATTCTCAGAAAGTTCTTCACGACGCATTCATTCAACTCACAGAGTTGAACCTTCCTTTTGATAGAACAGTTTTGAAACACTCTTTTTGTAGAATCTGCAAGAGGATATTTGGAGCGTTTTGAGGCCTATGCTGGAAAAGGAAATATTTTCACCTAAAAACTAGACAGAAGCATTCTCAGAAACTTCTGTGTGATGAGTGCATTCAACTCACAGACTTGAACGTTTCTTTTGATAGAACAGTTTGGAAACATTACGTTTGTAGAATCTGCAAGTGTTTATTCGGAGTACCTTGAGGCCTATGTTGGAAAAGGAAATATCTTCACATAAAAACTAGAGAGAAGGATTCTCAGAAACTTCCTTGTGATGAGTTCATTCAACTCACAGATTTGAACCTACCAATTGATAGAGAAGTTTGGAAACACTCTTTTTGTAGAATCTGCAAGTGGATATTTGGAGCCGTTTGAGGCCTATGCTGGAAAAGGAAACATCTTCACATAAAAACTGAACAGAAGCGTTCTCAGAAACTTCTTTGTGTTGAATGCATTCAACTCACAGACTTGAACTTACCTATAGAAAGAGCAGTTTTGAAACACTCTTTTGGTAAAATCTGCAAGTGGTTATTTGGAGCACTTCGAGGCCTGTGCTGGGATATGGAATATCTTCACCTAAAAACTACAGAGAAGCATTCTCAGAAAGTTCTTCACGATGCATTCATTCAACTCACAGAGTTGAACCTTCCTTTTGATAGAACAGTTTTGAAACACTCTTTTTGTAGAATCTGCAAGAGGATATTTGGAGCGTTTTGACGCCTATGCTGGAAAAGGAAATATCTTCACCTAAAAACTAGACAGAAGCATTCTCAGAAACTTCTGTGTGATGAGTGCATTCAACTCACAGACTTGAACGTTTCTTTTGATAGAACAGTTTGGAAACATTACGTTTGTAGGATCTGCAAGTGTTTATTCGGAGCACCTTGAGGCCTATGTTGGAAAAGGAAATATATTCACATAAAAACTAGAGAGAAGGATTCTCAGAAACTTCTTTGTGATGAGTTCATTCAACTCACAGAGTGGAACCTACCAATTGATAGAGAAGTTTGGAAAAACTCTTTTTGTAGAATCTGCAAGTGGATATTTGGAGCCGTTTGAGGCCTATGCTGGAAAAGGAAATATCTTCACATAAAAACTGAACAGAAGCATTCTCAGAAACTTCTTTGTGTTGAGTGCATTCAACTCACAGACTTGAACTTACCTGTAGAAAGAGCAGTTTTGAAACACTCTTTTGGTAAAATCTGCAAGTGGTTATTTGGAGCACTTCAAGGCCTGTGCTGGGATATGGAATATCTTCACCTAAAAACTACAGAGAAGCATTCTCAGAAAGTTCTTCACGATGCATTCATTCAACTCACAGAGTTGAACCTTCCTTTTGATAGAACAGTTTTGAAACACTCTTTTTGTAGAATCTGCAAGAGGATATTTGGAGCGTTTTGAGGCCTATGCTGGAAAAGGAAATATCTTCACCTAAAAACTAGACAGAAGCATTCTCAGAAACTTCTGTGTGATGAGTGCATTCAACTCACAGACTTGAAGGTTTCTTTTGATAGAACAGTTTGGAAACATTACGTTTGTAGGATCTGCAAGTGTTTATTCGGAGCACCTTGAGGCCTATGTTGGAAAAGGAAATATCTTCACATAAAAACTAGAGAGAAGGATTCTCAGAAACTTCTTTGTGATGAGTTCATTCAACTCACAGAGTTGAACCTACCAATTGATAGAGAAGTTTGGAAACACTCTTTTTGTAGAATCTGCAAGTGGATATTTGGAGCCGTTTGAGGCCTATGCTGGAAAAGGAAATATCTTCACATAAAAACTGAACAGAAGCATTCTCAGAAACTTCTTTGTGTTGAGTGCATTCAACTCACAGACTTGAACTTACCTGTAGAAAGAGCAGTTTTGAAACACTCTTTTGGTAAAATCTGCAAGTGGTTATTTGGAGCACTTCGAGGCCTGTGCTGGGATATGGAATATCTTCACCTAAAAACTACAGAGAAGCATTCTCAGAAAGTTCTTCACGATGCATTCACTCAACTCACAGAGTTGAACCTTCCTTTTGATAGAACAGTTTTGAAACACTCTTTTTGTAGTATCTGCGAGAGGATATTTGGAGCGTTTTGAGGCCTATGCTGGAAAAGGAAATATCTTCACCTAAAAACTAGACAGAAGCATTCTCAGAAACTTCTGTGTGATGAGTGCATTCAACTTACAGACTTGAACGTTTGTTTTGATAGAACAGTTTGGAAACATTACGTTTGTAGAATCTGCAAGTGTTTATTCGGAGCACCTTGAGGCCTATGTTGGAAAAGGAAATATCTTCACATAAAAACTAGAGAGAAGGATTCTCAGAAACTTCTTTGTGACGAGTTAATTCAACTCACAGAGTGGAACCTACCAATTGATAGAGAAGTTTGGAAACAATCTTTTTGTAGAATCTGCAAGTGGATATTTGGAGCCGTTTGAGGCCTATGCTGGAAAAGGAAATATCTTCACATAAAAACTGAAGAGAAGCATTCTCAGAAACTTCTTTGTGTTGAGTGCATTCAACTCACAGACTTGAACTTACCTGTAGAAAGAGCAGCTTTGAAACACTCTTTTGGTAAAATCTGCAAGTGGTTATTTGGAGCACCTCGAGGCCTGTGCTGGGATATGGAATATCTTCACCTAAAAACTACAGAGAAGCATTCTCAGAAAGTACTTCACGACGCATTCATTCAACTCACAGAGTTGAACCTTCCTTTTGATAGAACAGTTTTGAAACACTCTTTTTGTAGAATCTGCAAGAGGATATTTGGAGCGTTTTGAGGCCTATGCTGGAAAAGGAAATATCTTCACCTAAAAACTAGACAGAAGCATTCTCAGAAACTTCTGTGTGATGAGTGCATTCAACTCACAGACTTGAACGTTTCTTTTGATAGAACAGTTTGGAAACATTACGTTTGTAGAATCTGCAAGTGTTTATTCGGAGCACCTTGAGGCCTATGTTGGAAAAGGAAATATCTTCACGTAAAAACTAGAGAGAAGGATTCTCAGAAACTTCCTTGTGATGAGTTCATTCAACTCACAGATTTGAACCTACCAATTGATAGAGAAGTTTGGAAACACTCTTTTTGTAGAATCTGCAAGTGGATATTTGGAGCCGTTTGAGGCCTATGCTGGAAAAGGAAACATCTTCACATAAAAACTGAACAGAAGCATTCTCAGAAACTTCTTTGTGTTGAATGCATTCAACTCACAGACTTTAACTTACCTATAGAAAGAGCAGTTTTGAAACACTCTTTTGGTAAAATCTGCAAGTGGTTATTTGGAGCACTTCGAGGCCTGTGCTGGGATATGGAATATCTTCACCTAAAAACTACAGAGAAGCATTCTCAGAAAGTTCTTCACGATGCATTCATTCAACTCACAGAGTTGAACCTTCCTTTTGATAGAACAGTTTTGAAACACTCTTTTTGTAGAATCTGCAAGAGGATATTTGGAGCGTTTTGAGGCCTATGCTGGAAAAGGAAATATCTTCACCTAAAAACTAGACAGAAGCATCCTCAGAAACTTCTGTGTGATGAGTGCATTCAACTCACAGACTTGAATGTTTCTTTTGATAGAACAGTTTTGAAACATTACGTTTGTTGAATCTGCAAGTGTTTATTCGGAGCACCTTGAGGCCTATGTTGGAAAAGGAAATATATTCACATAAAAACTAGAGAGAAGGATTCTCAGAAACTTCTTTGTGATGAGTTCATTCAACTCACAGAGTTGAACCTACCAATTGATAGAGAAGTTTGGAAACACTCTTTTTGTAGAATCTGCAAGTGGATATTTGGAGCCGTTTGAGGCCTATGCTGGAAAAGGAAATATCTTCACATAAAAACTGAACAGAAGCATTCTCAGAAACTTCTTTGTGTTGAGTGCATTCAACTCACAGACTTGAACTTACCTGTAGAAAGAGCAGTTTTGAAACACTCTTTTGGTAAAATCTGCAAGTGGTTATTTGGAGCACTTCGAGGCCTGTGCTGGGATATGGAATATCTTCACCTAAAAACTACAGAGAAGCATTCTCAGAAAGTTCTTCACGATGCATTCATTCAACTCACAGAGTTGAACCTTCCTTTTGATAGAACAGTTTTGAAACACTCTTTTTGTAGTATCTGCGAGAGGATATTTGGAGCGTTTTGAGGCCTATGCTGGAAAAGGAAATATCTTCACCTAAAAACTAGACAGAAGCATTCTCAGAAACTTCTGTGTGATGAGTGCATTCAACTCACAGACTTGAACGTTTGTTTTGATAGAACAGTTTGGAAACATTACGTTTGTAGAATCTGCAAGTGTTTATTCGGAGCACCTTGAGGCCTATGTTGGAAAAGGAAATATCTTCACATAAAAACTAGAGAGAAGGATTCTCAGAAACTTCTTTTTGATTAGTTCATTCAACTCACAGAGTTGAACCTACCAATTGATAGAGAAGTTTGGAAACACTCTTTTTGTAGAATCTGCAAGTGGATATTTGGAGCCGTTTGAGGCCTATGCTGGAAAAGGAAATATCTTCACATAAAAACTGAACAGAAGCATTCTCAGAAACTTCTTTGTGTTGAGTGCATTCAACTCACAGACTTGAACTTACCTGTAGAAAGAGCAGTTTTGAAACACTCTTTTGGTAAAATCTGCAAGTGGTTATTTGGAGCACTTCGAGGCCTGTGCTGGGATATGGAATATCTTCACCTAAAAACTACAGAGAAGCATTCTCAGAAAGTTCTTCACGATGCATTCATTCAACTCACAGAGTTGAACCTTCCTTTTGATAGAACAGTTTTGAAACACTCTTTTTGTAGAATCTGCGAGAGGATATTTGGAGCGTTTTGAGGCCTATGCTGGAAAAGGAAATATCTTCACCTAAAAACTAGACAGAAGCATTCTCAGAAACTTCTGTGTGATGAGTGCATTCAACTCACAGACTTGAACGTTTGTTTTGATAGAACAGTTTGGAAACATTACGTTTGTAGAATCTGCAAGTGTTTATTCGGAGCACCTTGAGGCCTATGTTGGAAAAGGAAATATCTTCACATAAAAACTAGAGAGAAGGATTCTCAGAAACTTCCTTGTGATGAGTTCATTCAACTCACAGATTTGAACCTACCAATTGATAGAGAAGTTTGGAAACACTCTTTTTGTAGAATCTGCAAGTGGATATTTGGAGCCGTTTGATGCCAAGGCTGGAAAAGGAAACATCTTCACATAAAAACTGAACAGAAGCATTCTCAGAAACTTCTTTGTGTTGAATGCATTCAACTCACGGACTTGAACTTACCTATAGAAAGAGCAGTTTTGAAACACACTTTTGGTAAAATCTGCAAGTGGTTATTTGGAGCACTTCGAGGCCTGTGCTGGGATATGGAATATCTTCACCTAAAAACTACAGAGAAGCATTCTCAGAAAGTTCTTCACGATGCATTCATTCAACTCACAGAGTTGAACCTTCCTTTTGATAGAACAGTTTTGAAACACTCTTTTTGTAGAATCTGCTAGAGGATATTTGGAGCGTTTTGAGGCCTATGCTGGAAAAGGAAATATCTTCACCTAAAAACTAGACAGAAGCATTCTCAGAAACTTCTGTGTGATGAGTGCATTCAACTCACAGACTTGAACGTTTCTTTTGATAGAACAGTTTGGAAACATTACGTTTGTAGAATCTGCAAGTGTTTATTCGGAGCACCTTGAGGCCTATGTTGGAAAAGGAAATATCTTCACGTAAAAACTAGAGAGAAGGATTCTCAGAAACTTCTTTGTGATGAGTTCATTCAACTCACAGAGTTGAACCTACCAATTGATGGAGAAGTTTGGAAACACTCTTTTTGTAGAATCTGCAAGTGGATATTTGGAGCCGTTTGAGGCCTACGCTGGAAAAGGAAATATCTTCACATAAAAACTGAACAGAAGCATTCTCAGAAACTTCTTTCTGTTGAGTGCATTCAACTCACAGACTTGAACTTACCTGTAGAAAGAGCAGTTTTGAAACACTCTTTTGGTAAAATCTGCAAGTGGTTATTTGGAGCACTTCAAGGCCTGTGCTGAGATATGGAATATCTTCACCTAAAAACTACAGAGAAGCATTCTCAGAAAGTTCTTCACGATGCATTCATTCAACTCACAGAATTGAACCTTCCTTTTGATAGAACAGTTTTGAAACACTCTTTTTGTAGAATCTGCAAGAGGATATTTGGAGCGTTTTGAGGCCTATGCTGGAAAAGGAAATATCTTCACCTAAAAACTAGACAGAAGCATTCTCAGAAACTTCTGTGTGATGAGTGCATTCAACTCACAGACTTGAACGTTTGTTTTGATAGAACAGTTTTGAAACCTTACGTTTGTAGAATCTGCAAGTGTTTATTCGGAGCACCTTGAGGCCTATGTTGGAAAAGGAAATATCTTCACATTAAAACTAGAGAGAAGGATTCTCAGAAACTTCTTTGTGACGAGTTCATTCAACTCACAGAGTGGAACCTACCAATTGATAGAGAAGTTTGGAAACACTCTTTTTGTAGAATCTGCAAGTGGATATTTGGAGCCGTTTGAGGCCTATGCTGGAAAAGGAAATATCTTCACATAAAAACTGAAGAGAAGCATTCTCAGAAACTTCTTTGTGTTGAGTGCATTCAACTCACAGACTTGAACTTACCTGTAGAAAGAGCAGTTTTGAAACACTCTTTTGGTAAAATCTGCAAGTGGTTATTTGGAGCACCTCGACGCCTGTGCTGGGATATGGAATATCTTCACCTAAAAACTACAGAGAAGCATTCTCAGAAAGTTCTTCACGACGCATTCATTCAACTCACAGAGTTGAACCTTCCTTTTGATAGAACAGTTTTGAAACACTCTTTTTGTAGAATCTGCAAGAGGATATTTGGAGCGTTTTGAGGCCTATGCTGGAAAAGGAAATATTTTCACCTAAAAACTAGACAGAAGCATTCTCAGAAACTTCTGTGTGATGAGTGCATTCAACTCACAGACTTGAACGTTTCTTTTGATAGAACAGTTTGGAAACATTACGTTTGTAGAATCTGCAAGTGTTTATTCGGAGTACCTTGAGGCCTATGTTGGAAAAGGAAATATCTTCACATAAAAACTAGAGAGAAGGATTCTCAGAAACTTCCTTGTGATGAGTTCATTCAACTCACAGATTTGAACCTACCAATTGATAGAGAAGTTTGGAAACACTCTTTTTGTAGAATCTGCAAGTGGATATTTGGAGCCGTTTGAGGCCTATGCTGGAAAAGGAAACATCTTCACATAAAAACTGAACAGAAGCGTTCTCAGAAACTTCTTTGTGTTGAATGCATTCAACTCACAGACTTGAACTTACCTATAGAAAGAGCAGTTTTGAAACACTCTTTTGGTAAAATCTGCAAGTGGTTATTTGGAGCACTTCGAGGCCTGTGCTGGGATATGGAATATCTTCACCTAAAAACTACAGAGAAGCATTCTCAGAAAGTTCTTCACGATGCATTCATTCAACTCACAGAGTTGAACCTTCCTTTTGATAGAACAGTTTTGAAACACTCTTTTTGTAGAATCTGCAAGAGGATATTTGGAGCGTTTTGACGCCTATGCTGGAAAAGGAAATATCTTCACCTAAAAACTAGACAGAAGCATTCTCAGAAACTTCTGTGTGATGAGTGCATTCAACTCACAGACTTGAACGTTTCTTTTGATAGAACAGTTTGGAAACATTACGTTTGTAGGATCTGCAAGTGTTTATTCGGAGCACCTTGAGGCCTATGTTGGAAAAGGAAATATATTCACATAAAAACTAGAGAGAAGGATTCTCAGAAACTTCTTTGTGATGAGTTCATTGAACTCACAGAGTTGAACCTACCAATTGATAGAGAAGTTTGGAAACACTCTTTTTGTAGAATCTGCAAGTGGATATTTGGAGCCGTTTGAGGCCTATGCTGGAAAAGGAAATATCTTCACATAAAAACTGAACAGAAGCATTCTCAGAAACTTCTTTGTGTTCAGTGCATTCAACTCACAGACTTGAACTTACCTGTAGAAAGAGCAGTTTTGAAACACTCTTTTGGTAAAATCTGCAAGTGGTTATTTGGAGCACTTCGAGGCCTGTGCTGGGATATGGAATATCTTCACCTAAAAACTACAGAGAAGCATTCTCAGAAAGTTCTTCACGATGCATTTATTCAACTCACAGAGTTGAACCTTCCTTTTGATAGAACAGTTTTGAAACACTCTTTTTGTAGTATCTGCGAGAGGATATTTGGAGCGTTTTGAGGCCTATGCTGGAAAAGGAAATATCTTCACCTAAAAACTAGACAGAAGCATTCTCAGAAACTTCTGTGTGATGAGTGCATTCAACTCACA
This sequence comes from Pongo abelii, assembly GCF_028885655.2. Classification (NCBI taxonomy): domain Eukaryota; kingdom Metazoa; phylum Chordata; class Mammalia; order Primates; family Hominidae; genus Pongo; species Pongo abelii. The sequence continues at coordinate 15,771,392 of NC_071996.2, forward strand.
GACTTGAACGTTTGTTTTGGTAGAACAGTTTGGAAACATTACGTTTGTAGAATCTGCAAGTGTTTATTCGGAGCACCTTGAGGCCTATGTTGGAAAAGGAAATATCTTCACATAAAAACTAGAGAGAAGGATTCTCAGAAACTTCTTTGTGACGAGTTCATTCAACTCACAGAGTGGAACCTACCAATTGATAGAGAAGTTTGGAAACAATCTTTTTGTAGAATCTGCAAGTGGATATTTGGAGCCGTTTGAGGCCTATGCTGGAAAAGGAAATATCTTCACATAAAAACTGAAGAGAAGCATTCTCAGAAACTTCTTTGTGTTGAGTGCATTCAACTCACAGACTTGAACTTACCTGTAGAAAGAGCAGATTTGAAACACTCTTTTGGTAAAATCTGCAAGTGGTTATTTGGAGCACCTCGAGGCCTGTGCTGGGATATGGAATATCTTCACCTAAAAACTACAGAGAAGCATTCTCAGAAAGTTCTTCACGACGCATTCATTCAACTCACAGAGTTGAACCTTCCTTTTGATAGAACAGTTTTGAAACACTCTTTTTGTAGAATCTGCAAGAGGATATTTGGAGCGTTTTGAGGCCTATGCTGGAAAAGGAAATATCTTCACCTAAAAACTAGACAGAAGCATTCTCAGAAACTTCTGTGTGATGAGTGCATTCAACTCACAGACTTGAACGTTTCTTTTGATAGAACAGTTTGGAAACATTACGTTTGTAGAATCTGCAAGTGTTTATTCGGAGCACCTTGAGGCCTATGTTGGAAAAGGAAATATCTTCACATAAAAACTAGAGAGAAGGATTCTCAGAAACTTCTTTGTGACGAGTTCATTCAACTCACAGAGTGGAACCTACCAATTGATAGAGAAGTTTGGAAACAATCTTTTTGTAGAATCTCCAAGTGGATATTTGGAGCCGTTTGAGGCCTATGCTGGAAAAGGAAATATCTTCACATAAAAACTGAAGAGAAGCATTCTCAGAAACTTCTTTGTGTTGAATGCATTCAACTCACAGACTTGAACTTACCTATAGAAAGAGCAGTTTTGAAACACTCTTTTGGTAAAATCTGCAAGTGGTTATTTGGAGCACTTCGAGGCCTGTGCTGGGATATGGAATATCTTCACCTAAAAACTACAGAGAAGCATTCTCAGAAAGTTCTTCACGATGCATTCATTCAACTCACAGAGTTGAACCTTCCTTTTGATAGAACAGTTTTGAAACACTCTTTTTGTAGAATCTGCAAGAGGATATTTGGAGCGTTTTGAGGCCTATGCTGGAAAAGGAAATATCTTCACCTAAAAACTAGACAGAAGCATTCTCAGAAACTTCTGTGTGATGAGTGCATTCAACTCACAGACTTGAACGTTTCTTTTGATAGAACAGTTTGGAAACATTACGTTTGTAGAATCTGCAAGTGTTTATTCGGAGCACCTTGAGGCCTATGTTGGAAAAGGAAATATCTTCACATTAAAACTAGAGAGAAGGATTCTAAGAAACTTCTTTGTGACGAGTTCATTCAACTCACAGAGTGGAATCTACCAATTGATAGAGAAGTTTGGAAACACTCTTTTTGTAGAATCTGCAAGTGGATATTTGGAGCCGTTTGAGGCCTATGCTGGAAAAGGAAATATCTTCACATAAAAACTGAACAGAAGCATTCTCAGAAACTTCTTTGTGTTGAGTGCATTCAACTCACAGACTTGAACTTACCTGTAGAAAGAGCAGTTTTGAAACACTCTTTTGGTAAAATCTGCAAGTGGTTATTTGGAGCACCTCGAGGCCTGTGCTGGGATATGGAATATCTTCACCTAAAAACTACAGAGAAGCATTCTCAGAAAGTTCTTCACGACGCATTCATTCAACTCACAGAGTTGAACCTTCCTTTTGATAGAACAGTTTTGAAACACTCTTTTTGTAGAATCTGCGAGAGGATATTTGGAGCGTTTTGAGGCCTATGCTGGAAAAGGAAATATCTTCACCTAAAAACTAGACAGAAGCATTCTCAGAAACTTCTGTGTGATGAGTGCATTCAACTCACAGACTTGAACGTTTCTTTTGATAGAACAGTTTGGAAACATTACGTTTGTAGAATCTGCAAGTGTTTATTCGGAGCACCTTAAGGACTATGTTGGAAAAGGAAATATCTTCACATAAAAACTAGAGAGAAGGATTCTCAGAAACTTCTTTGTGATGAGTTCATTCAACTCACAGAGTTGAACCTACCAATTGATAGAGAAGTTTGGAAACACTCTTTTTGTAGAATCTGCAAGTGGATATTTGGAGCCGTTTGAGGCCTACGCTGGAAAAGGAAATATCTTCACATAAAAACTGAACAGAAGCATTCTCAGAAACTTCTTTGTGTTGAATGCATTCAACTCACAGACTTGAACTTACCTATAGAAAGAGCAGTTTTGAAGCACTCTTTTGGTAAAATCTGCAAGTGGTTATTTGGAGCACTTCGAGGCCTGTGCTGGGATATGGAATATCTTCACCTAAAAACTACAGAGAAGCATTCTCAGAAAGTTCTTCACGATGCAATCATTCAACTCACAGAGTTGAACCTTCCTTTTGATAGAACAGTTTTGAAACACTCTTTTTGTACTATCTGCAAGAGGATATTTGGAGCGTTTTGAGGCCTATGCTGGAAAAGGAAATATCTTCACCTAAAAACTAGACAGAAGCATCCTCAGAAACTTCTGTGTGATGAGTGCATTCAACTCACAGACTTGAATGTTTCTTTTGATAGAACAGTTTTGAAACATTACGTTTGTTGAATCTGCAAGTGTTTATTCGGAGCACCTTGAGGCCTATGTTGGAAAAGGAAATATCTTCACATAAAAACTAGAGAGAAGGATTCTCAGAAACTTCTTTGTGATGAGTTCATTCAACTCACAGAGTTGAACCTACCAATTGATAGAGAAGTTTGGAAACACTCTTTTTGTAGAATCTGCAAGTGGATATTTGGAACCGTTTGAGGCCTATGCTGGAAAAGGAAACATCTTCACATAAAAACTGAACAGAAGCATTCTCAGAAACTTCTTTGTGTTGAATGCATACAACTCACAGACTTGAACTTACCTATAGAAAGAGCAGTTTTGAAACACTCTTTTGGTAAAATCTGCAAGTGGTTATTTGGAGCACTTCGAGGCCTGTGCTGGGATATGGAATATCTTCACCTAAAAACTACAGAGAAGCATTCTCAGAAAGTTCTTCACGATGCATTCATTCAACTCACAGAGTTGAACCTTCCTTTTGATAGAACAGTTTTGAAACACTCTTTTTGTAGAATCTGCAAGAGGATATTTGGAGCGTTTTGAGGCCTATGCTGGAAAAGGAAATATCTTCACCTAAAAACTAGACAGAAGCATTCTCAGAAACTTCTGTGTGATGAGTGCATTCAACTCACAGACTTGAACGTTTGTTTTGATAGAACAGTTTGGAAACATTACGTTTGTAGAATCTGCAATGTTTATTCGGAGCACCTTGAGGCCTATGTTGGAAAATGAAATATCTTCACGTAAAAACTAGAGAGAAGGATTCTCAGAAACTTCTTTGTGATGAGTTCATTCAACTCACAGAGTTGAACCTACCAATTGATAGAGAAGTTTGGAAAAACTCTTTTTGTAGAATCTGCAAGTGGATATTTGGAGCCGTTTGAGGCCTACGCTGGAAAAGGAAATATCTTCACATAAAAACTGAACAGAAGCATTCTCAGAAACTTCTTTGTGTTGAGTGCATTCAACTCACAGACTTGAACTTACCTGTAGAAAGAGCAGTTTTGAAACACTCTTTTGGTAAAATCTGCAAGTGGTTATTTGGAGCACTTCAAGGCCTGTGCTGGGATATGGAATATCTTCACCTAAAAACTACAGAGAAGCATTCTCAGAAAGTTCTTCACGATGCATTCATTCAACTCACAGAGTTGAACCTTCCTTTTGATAGAACAGTTTTGAAACACTCTTTTTGTAGAATCTGCAAGAGGATATTTGGAGCGTTTTGAGGCCTATGCTGGAAAAGGAAATATCTTCACCTAAAAACTAGACAGAAGCATTCTCAGAAACTTCTGTGTGATGAGTGCATTCAACTCACAGACTTGAACGTTTCTTTTGATAGAACAGTTTGGAAACATTACGTTTGTAGGATCTGCAAGTGTTTATTCGGAGCACCTTGAGGCCTATGTTGGAAAAGGAAATATCTTCACATAAAAACTAGAGAGAAGGATTCTCAGAAACTTCTTTGTGATGAGTTCATTCAACTCACAGAGTTGAACCTACCAATTGATAGAGAAGTTTGGAAACACTCTTTTTGTAGAATCTGCAAGTGGATATTTGGAGCCGTTTGAGGCCTATGCTGGAAAAGGAAATATCTTCACATAAAAACTGAACAGAAGCATTCTCAGAAACTTCTTTGTGTTGAGTGCATTCAACTCACAGACTTGAACTTACCTGTAGAAAGAGCAGTTTTGAAACACTCTTTTGGAAAAATCTGCAAGTGGTTATTTGGAGCACTTCGAGGCCTGTGCTGGGATATGGAATATCTTCACCTAAAAACTACAGAGAAGCATTCTCAGAAAGTTCTTCACGATGCATTCATTCAACTCACAGAGTTGAACCTTCCTTTTGATAGAACAGTTTTGAAACACTCTTTTTGTAGTATCTGCGAGAGGATATTTGGAGCGTTTTGAGGCCTATGCTGGAAAAGGAAATATCTTCACCTAAAAACTAGACAGAAGCATTCTCAGAAACTTCTGTGTGATGAGTGCATTCAACTCACAGACTTGAACGTTTGTTTTGATAGAACAGTTTGGAAACATTACGTTTGTAGAATCTGCAAGTGTTTATTCGGAGCACCTTGAGGCCTATGTTGGAAAATGAAATATCTTCACGTAAAAACTAGAGAGAAGGATTCTCAGAAACTTCTTTGTGATGAGTTCATTCAACTCACAGAGTTGAACCTACCAATTGATAGAGAAGTTTGGAAACACTCTTTTTGTAGAATCTGCAAGTGGATATTTGGAGCCGTTTGAGGCCTACGCTGGAAAAGGAAATATCTTCACATAAAAACTGAACAGAAGCATTCTCAGAAACTTCTTTGTGTTGAGTGCATTCAACTCACAGACTTGAACTTACCTGTAGAAAGAGCAGTTTTGAAACACTCTTTTGGTAAAATCTGCAAGTGGTTATTTGGAGCACTTCGAGGCCTGTGCTGGGATATGGAATATCTTCACCTAAAAACTACAGAGAAGCATTCTCAGAAAGTTCTTCACGATGCATTCATTCAACTCACAGAGTTGAACCTTCCTTTTGATAGAACAGTTTTGAAACACTCTTTTTGTAGAATCTGCAAGAGGATATTTGGAGCGTTTTGAGGCCTATGCTGGAAAAGGAAATATCTTCACCTAAAAACTAGACAGAAGCATTCTCAGAAACTTCTGTGTGATGAGTGCATTCAACTCACAGACTTGAACGTTTCTTTTGATAGAACAGTTTGGAAACATTACGTTTGTAGGATCTGCAAGTGTTTATTCGGAGCACCTTGAGGCCTATGTTGGAAAAGGAAATATCTTCACATAAAAACTAGAGAGAAGGATTCTCAGAAACTTCTTTGTGATGAGTTCATTCAACTCACAGAGTTGAACCTACCAATTGATAGAGAAGTTTGGAAAAACTCTTTTTGTAGAATCTGCAAGTGGATATTTGGAGCCGTTTGAGGCCTATGCTGGAAAAGGAAATATCTTCACATAAAAACTGAACAGAAGCATTCTCAGAAACTTCTTTGTGTTGAGTGCATTCAACTCACAGACTTGAACTTACCTGTAGAAAGAGCAGTTTTGAAACACTCTTTTGGTAAAATCTGCAAGTGGTTATTTGGAGCACTTCAAGGCCTGTGCTGGGATATGGAATATCTTCACCTAAAAACTACAGAGAAGCATTCTCAGAAAGTTCTTCACGATGCATTCATTCAACTCACAGAGTTGAACCTTCCTTTTGATAGAACAGTTTTGAAACACTCTTTTTGTAGAATCTGCAAGAGGATATTTGGAGCGTTTTGAGGCCTATGCTGGAAAAGGAAATATCTTCACCTAAAAACTAGACAGAAGCATTCACAGAAACTTCTGTGTGATGAGTGCATTCAACTCACAGACTTGAAGGTTTCTTTTGATAGAACAGTTTGGAAACATTACGTTTGTAGGATCTGCAAGTGTTTATTCGGAGCACCTTGAGGCCTATGTTGGAAAAGGAAATATCTTCACATAAAAACTAGAGAGAAGGATTCTCAGAAACTTCTTTGTGATGAGTTCATTCAACTCACAGAGTTGAACCTACCAATTGATAGAGAAGTTTGGAAACACTCTTTTTGTAGAATCTGCAAGTGGATATTTGGAGCCGTTTGAGGCCTATGCTGGAAAAGGAAATATCTTCACATAAAAACTGAACAGAAGCATTCTCAGAAACTTCTTTGTGTTGAGTGCATTCAACTCACAGACTTGAACTTACCTGTAGAAAGAGCAGTTTTGAAACACTCTTTTGGTAAAATCTGCAAGTGGTTATTTGGAGCACTTCGAGGCCTGTGCTGGGATATGGAATATCTTCACCTAAAAACTACAGAGAAGCATTCTCAGAAAGTTCTTCATCATGCTTTCATTCAACTCACAGAGTTGAACCTTCCTTTTGATAGAACAGTTTTGAAACACTCTTTTTGTAGAATCTGCAAGAGCATATTTGGAGCGTTTTGAGGCCTACGCTGGAAAAGGAAATATCTTCACCTAAAAACTAGACAGAAGCATTCTCAGAAACTTCTGTGTGATGAGTGCATTCAACTCACAGACTTGAACGTTTCTTTTGATAGAACAGTTTGGAAACATTACGTTTGTAGAATCTGCAATTGTTTATTCGGAGCACCTTGAGGCCTATGTTGGAAAAGGAAATATCTTCACATAAAAACTAGAGAGAAGGATTCTCAGAAACTTCTTTGTGATGAGTTCATTCAACTCACAGAGTTGAACCTACCAATTGATAGAGAAGTTTGGAAACACTCTTTTTGTAGAATCTGCAAGTGGATATTTGGAGCCGTTTGAGGCCTATGCTGTAAAAGGAAATATCTTCACATAAAAACTGAACAGAAGCATTCTCAGAAACTTCTTTGTGTTGAGTGCATTCAACTCACAGACTTGAACTTACCTGTAGAAAGAGCAGTTTTGAAACACTCTTTTGGTAAAATCTGCAAGTGGTTATTTGGAGCACTTCGAGGCCTGTGCTGGGATATGGAATATCTTCACCTAAAAACTACAGAGAAGCATTCTCAGAAAGTTCTTCACGATGCATTCATTCAACTCACAGAGTTGAACCTTCCTTTTGATAGAACAGTTTTGAAACACTCTTTTTGTAGTATCTGCGAGTGGATATTTGGAGCGTTTTGAGGCCTATGCTGGAAAAGGAAATATCTTCACCTAAAAACTAGACAGAAGCATTCTCAGAAACTTCTGTGTGATGAGTGCATTCAACTCACAGACTTGAACGTTTGTTTTGATAGAACAGTTTGGAAACATTACGTTTGTAGAATCTGCAAGTGTTTATTCGGAGCACCTTGAGGCCTATGTTGGAAAAGGAAATATCTTCACATAAAAACTAGAGAGAAGGATTCTCAGAAACTTCTTTTTGATTAGTTCATTCAACTCACAGAGTTGAACCTACCAATTGATAGAGAAGTTTGGAAACACTCTTTTTGTAGAATCTGCAAGTGGATATTTAGAGCCGTTTGAGGCCTATGCTGGAAAAGGAAATATCTTCACATAAAAACTGAACAGAAGCATTCTCAGAAACTTCTTTGTGTTGAGTGCATTCAACTCACAGACTTGAACTTACCTGTAGAAAGAGCAGTTTTGAAACACTCTTTTGGTAAAATCTGCAAGTGGTTATTTGGAGCACTTCGAGGCCTGTGCTGGGATATGGAATATCTTCACCTAAAAACTACAGAGAAGCATTCTCAGAAAGTTCTTCACGATGCATTCATTCAACTCACAGAGTTGAACCTTCCTTTTGATAGAACAGTTTTGAAACACTCTTTTTGTAGAATCTGCGAGAGGATATTTGGAGCGTTTTGAGGCCTATGCTGGAAAAGGAAATATCTTCACCTAAAAACTAGACAGAAGCATTCTCAGAAACTTCTGTGTGATGAGTGCATTCAACTCACAGACTTGAACGTTTGTTTTGATAGAACAGTTTGGAAACATTACGTTTGTAGAATCTGCAAGTGTTTATTCGGAGCACCTTGAGGCCTATGTTGGAAAAGGAAATATCTTCACATAAAAACTAGAGAGAAGGATTCTCAGAAACTTCTTTGTGATGAGTTCATTCAACTCACAGAGTTGAACCTACCAATTGATAGAGAAGTTTGGAAACACTCTTTTTGTAGAATCTGCAAGTGGATATTTGGAGCCGTTTGAGGCCTATGCTGGAAAAGGAAATATCTTCACATAAAAACTGAAGAGAAGCATCATCAGAAACTTCTTTGTGTTGAGTGCATTCAACTCACAGACTTGAACTTACCTGTAGAAAGAGCAGTTTTGAAACACTCTTTTGGTAAAATCTGCAAGTGGTTATTTGGAGCACTTCGAGGCCTGTGCTGGGATATGGAATATCTTCACCTAAAAACTACAGAGAAGCATTCTCAGAAAGTTCTTCACGATGCATTCATTCAACTCACAGAGTTGAACCTTCCTTTTGATAGAACAGTTTTGAAACACTCTTTTTGTAGAATCTGCAAGAGGATATTTGGAGCGTTTTGAGGCCTATGCTGGAAAAGGAAATATCTTCACCTAAAAACTAGACAGAAGCATTCTCAGAAACTTCTGTGTGATGAGTGCATTCAACTCACAGACTTGAACGTTTCTTTTGATAGAACAGTTTGGAAACATTACGTTTGTAGAATCTGCAAGTGTTTATTCGGAGAACCTTGAGGCCTATGTTGGAAAAGGAAATATCTTAACATAAAAACTAGAGAGAAGGATTCTCAGAAACTTCCTTGTGATGAGTTCATTCAACTCACAGATTTGAACCTACCAATTGATAGAGAAGTTTGGAAACACTCTTTTTGTAGAATCTGCAAGTGGATATTTGGAGCCGTTTGATGCCTAGGCTGGAAAAGGAAACATCTTCACATAAAAACTGAACAGAAGCATTCTCAGAAACTTCTTTGTGTTGAATGCATTCAACTCACAGACTTGAACTTACCTATAGAAAGAGCAGTTTTGAAACACACTTTTGGTAAAATCTGCAAGTGGTTATTTGGAGCACTTCGAGGCCTGTGCTGGGATATGGAATATCTTCACCTAAAAACTACAGAGAAGCATTCTCAGAAAGTACTTCACGATGCATTCATTCAACTCACAGAGTTGAACCTTCCTTTTGATAGAACAGTTTTGAAACACTCTTTTTGTAGAATCTGCTAGAGGATATTTGGAGCGTTTTGAGGCCTATGCTGGAAAAGGAAATATCTTCACCTAAAAACTAGACAGAAGCATTCTCAGAAACTTCTGTGTGATGAGTGCATTCAACTCACAGACTTGAACGTTTCTTTTGATAGAACAGTTTGGAAACATTACGTTTGTAGAATCTGCAAGTGTTTATTCGGAGCACCTTGAGGCCTATGTTGGAAAAGGAAATATCTTCACGTAAAAACTAGAGAGAAGGATTCTCAGAAACTTCTTTGTGATGAGTTCATTCAACTCACAGAGTTGAACCTACCAATTGACAGAGAAGTTTGGAAACACTCTTTTTGTAGAATCTGCAAGTGGATATTTGGAGCCGTTTGAGGCCTATGCTGGAAAAGGAAATATCTTCACATAAAAACTGAACAGAAGCATTCTCAGAAACTTCTTTGTGTTGAGTGCATTCAACTCACAGACTTGAACTTACCTGTAGAAAGAGCAGTTTTGAAACACTCTTTTGGTAAAATCTGCAAGTGGTTATTTGGAGCACTTCGAGGCCTGTGCTGGGATATGGAATATCTTCACCTAAAAACTACAGAGAAGCATTCTCAGAAAGTTCTTCACGATGCATTTATTCAACTCACAGAGTTGAACCTTCCTTTTGATAGAACAGTTTTGAAACACTCTTTTTGTAGTATCTGCGAGAGGATATTTGGAGCGTTTTGAGGCCTATGCTGGAAAAGGAAATATCTTCACCTAAAAACTAGACAGAAGCATTCTCAGAAACTTCTGTGTGATGAGTGCATTCAGCTCACAGACTTGAACGTTTGTTTTGATAGAACAGTTTGGAAACATTACGTTTGTAGAATCTGCAAGTGTTTATTCGGAGCACCTTGAGGCCTATGTTGGAAAAGGAAATATCTTCACATAAAAACTAGAGAGAAGGATTCTCAGAAACTTCTTTGTGACGAGTTCATTCAACTCACAGAGTGGAACCTACCAATTGATAGAGAAGTTTGGAAACAATCTTTTTGTAGAATCTGCAAGTGGATATTTGGAGCCGTTTGAGGCCTATGCTGGAAAAGGAAATATCTTCACATAAAAACTGAAGAGAAGCATTCTCAGAAACTTCTTTGTGTTGAGTGCATTCAACTCACAGACTTGAACTTACCTGTAGAAAGAGCAGATTTGAAACACTCTTTTGGTAAAATCTGCAAGTGGTTATTTGGAGCACCTCGAGGCCTGTGCTGGGATATGGAATATCTTCACCTAAAAACTACAGAGAAGCATTCTCAGAAAGTTCTTCACGACGCATTCATTCAACTCACAGAGTTGAACCTTCCTTTTGATAGAACAGTTTTGAAACACTCTTTTTGTAGAATCTGCAAGAGGATATTTGGAGCGTTTTGAGGCCTATGCTGGAAAAGGAAATATCTTCACCTAAAAACTAGACAGAAGCATTCTCAGAAACTTCTGTGTGATGAGTGCATTCAACTCACAGACTTGAACGTTTCTTTTGATAGAACAGTTTGGAAACATTACGTTTGTAGAATCTGCAAGTGTTTATTCGGAGCACCCTGAGGCCTATGTTGGAAAAGGAAATATCTTCACGTAAAAACTAGAGAGAAGGATTCTCAGAAACTTCTTTGTGATGAGTTCATTCAACTCACAGAGTTGAACCTACCAATTGATAGAGAAGTTTGGAAACACTCTTTTTGTAGAATCTGCAAGTGGATATTTGGAGCCGTTTGAGGCCTACGCTGGAAAAGGAAATATCTTCACACAAAAACTGAACAGAAGCATTCTCAGAAACTTCTTTGTGTTGAGTGCATTCAACTCACAGACTTGAACTTACCTGTAGAAAGAGCAGTTTTGAAACACTCTTTTGGTAAAATCTGCAAGTGGTTATTTGGAGCACTTCAAGGCCTGTGCTGGGATATGGAATATCTTCACCTAAAAACTACAGAGAAGCATTCTCAGAAAGTTCTTCACGATGCATTCATTCAACTCACAGAGTTGAACCTTCCTTTTGATAGAACAGTTTTGAAACACTCTTTTTGTAGAATCTGCAAGAGGATATTTGGAGCGTTTTGAGGCCTATGCTGGAAAAGGAAATATCTTCACCTAAAAACTAGACAGAAGCATTCTCAGAAACTTCTGTGTGATGAGTGCATTCAACTCACAGACTTGAACGTTTGTTTTGATAGAACAGTTTGGAAACATTACGTTTGTAGAATCTGCAAGTGTTTATTCGGAGCACCTTGAGGCCTATGTTGGAAAAGGAAATATCTTCACATAAAAACTAGAGAGAAGGATTCTCAGAAACTTCTTTGTGACGAGTTCATTCAACTCACAGAGTGGAACCTACCAATTGATAGAGAAGTTTGGAAACAATCTTTTTGTAGAATCTGCAAGTGGATATTTGGAGCCGTTTGAGGCCTATGCTGGAAAAGGAAATATCTTCACATAAAAACTGAAGAGAAGCATTCTCAGAAACTTCTTTGTGTTGAGTGCATTCAACTCACAGACTTGAACTTACCTGTAGAAAGAGGAGATTTGAAACACTCTTTTGGTAAAATCTGCAAGTGGTTATTTGGAGCACCTCGAGGCCTGTGCTGGGATATGGAATATCTTCACCTAAAAACTACAGAGAAGCATTCTCAGAAAGTTCTTCACGACGCATTCATTCAACTCACAGAGTTGAACCTTCCTTTTGATAGAACAGTTTTGAAACACTCTTTTTGTAGAATCTGCAAGAGGATATTTGGAGCGTTTTGAGGCCTATGCTGGAAAAGGAAATATCTTCACCTAAAAACTAGACAGAAGCATTCTCAGAAACTTCTGTGTGATGAGTGCATTCAACTCACAGACTTGAACGTTTCTTTTGATAGAACAGTTTGGAAACATTACGTTTGTAGAATCTGCAAGTGTTTATTCGGAGCACCCTGAGGCCTATGTTGGAAAAGGAAATATCTTCACGTAAAAACTAGAGAGAAGGATTCTCAGAAACTTCTTTGTGACGAGTTCATTCAACTCACAGAGTGGAACCTACCAATTGATAGAGAAGTTTGGAAACAATCTTTTTGTAGAATCTGCAAGTGGATATTTGGAGCCGTTTGAGGCCTATGCTGGAAAAGGAAATATCTTCACATAAAAACTGAAGAGAAGCATTCTCAGAAACTTCTTTGTGTTGAATGCATTCAACTCACAGACTTGAACTTACCTATAGAAAGAGCAGTTTTGAAACACTCTTTTGGTAAAATCTGCAAGTGGTTATTTGGAGCACTTCGAGGCCTGTGCTGGGATATGGAATATCTTCACCTAAAAACTACAGAGAAGCATTCTCAGAAAGTTCTTCACGATGCATTCATTCAACTCACAGAGTTGAACCTTCCTTTTGATAGAACAGTTTTGAAACACTCTTTTTGTAGAATCTGCAAGAGGATATTTGGAGCGTTTTGAGGCCTATGCTGGAAAAGGAAATATCTTCACCTAAAAACTAGACAGAAGCATTCTCAGAAACTTCTGTGTGATGAGTGCATTCAACTCACAGACTTGAACGTTTCTTTTGATAGAACAGTTTGGAAACATTACGTTTGTAGAATCTGCAAGTGTTTATTCGGAGCACCTTGAGGCCTATGTTGGAAAAGGAAATATCTTCACATTAAAACTAGAGAGAAGGATTCTAAGAAACTTCTTTGTGACGAGTTCATTCAACTCACAGAGTGGAACCTACCAATTGATAGAGAAGTTTGGAAACACTCTTTTTGTAGAATCTGCAAGTGGATATTTGGAGCCGTTTGAGGCCTATGCTGGAAAAGGAAATATCTTCACATAAAAACTGAACAGAAGCATTCTCAGAAACTTCTTTGTGTTGAGTGCATTCAACTCACAGACTTGAACTTACCTGTAGAAAGAGCAGTTTTGAAACACTCTTTTGGTAAAATCTGCAAGTGGTTATTTGGAGCACCTCGAGGCCTGTGCTGGGATATGGAATATCTTCACCTAAAAACTACAGAGAAGCATTCTCAGAAAGTTCTTCACGACGCATTCATTCAACTCACAGAGTTGAACCTTCCTTTTGATAGAACAGTTTTGAAACACTCTTTTTGTAGAATCTGCGAGAGGATATTTGGAGCGTTTTGAGGCCTATGCTGGAAAAGGAAATATCTTCACCTAAAAACTGGACAGAAGCATTCTCAGAAACTTCTGTGTGATGAGTGCATTCAACTCACAGACTTGAACGTTTCTTTTGATAGAACAGTTTGGAAACATTACGTTTGTAGAATCTGCAAGTGTTTATTCGGAGCACCTTAAGGACTATGTTGGAAAAGGAAATATCTTCACATAAAAACTAGAGAGAAGTATTCTCAGAAACTTCTCTGTGATGAGTTCATTCAACTCACAGAGTTGAACCTACCAATTGATAGAGAAGTTTGGAAACACTCTTTTTGTAGAATCTGCAAGTGGATATTTGGAGCCGTTTGAGGCCTACGCTGGAAAAGGAAATATCTTCACATAAAAACTGAACAGAAACATTCTCAGAAACTTCTTTGTGTTGAATGCATTCAACTCACAGACTTGAACTTACCTATAGAAAGAGCAGTTTTGAAGCACTCTTTTGGTAAAATCTGCAAGTGGTTATTTGGAGCACTTCGAGGCCAGTGCTGGGATATGGAATATCTTCACCTAAAAACTACAGAGAAGCATTCTCAGAAAGTTCTTCACGATGCATTCATTCAACTCACAGAGTTGAACCTTCCTTTTGATAGAACAGTTTTGAAACACTCTTTTTGTAGTATCTGCAAGAGGATATTTGGAGCGTTTTGAGGCCTATGCTGGAAAAGGAAATATCTTCACCTAAAAACTAGACAGAAGCATCCTCAGAAACTTCTGTGTGATGAGTGCATTCAACTCACAGACTTGAACGTTTCTTTTGATAGAACAGTTTTGAAACATTACGTTTGTAGAATCTGCAAGTGTTTATTCGGAGCACCTTGAGGCCTATGTTGGAAAAGGAAATATCTTCACATAAAAACTAGAGATAAGGATTCTCAGAAACTTCTTTGTGATGAGTTCATTCAACTCACAGAGTTGAACCTACCAATTGATAGAGAAGTTTGGAAACACTCTTTTTGTAGAATCTGCAAGTGGATATTTGGAGCCGTTTGAGGCCTATGCTGGAAAAGGAAATAACTTCACATAAAAACTGAACAGAAGCATTCTCAGAAACTTCTTTGTGTTGAGTGCATTCAACTCACAGACTTGAACTTACCTGTAGAAAGAGCAGTTTTGAAACACTCTTTTGGTAAAATCTGCAAGTGGTTATTTGGAGCACTTCGAGGCCTGTGCTGGGATATGGAATATCTTCACCTAAAAACTACAGAGAAGCATTCTCAGAAAGTTCTTCACGATGCATTCATTCAACTCACAGAGTTGAACCTACCTTTTGATAGAACAGTTTTGAAACACTCTTTTTGTAGAATCTGCAAGAGGTTATTTGGAGCGTTTTGAGGCCTATGCTGGAAATGGAAATCTCTTCACCAAAAAACTAGACAGAAGCATCCTCAGAAACTTCTGTGTGATGAGTGCATTCAACTCACAGACTTGAACGTTTCTTTTGATACAACAGTTTTGAAACATTACGTTTGTAGAATCTGCAAGTGTTTATTCGGAGCACCTTGAGGCCTATGTTGGAAAAGGAAATATCTTCACGTAAAAACTAGAGAGAAGGATTCTCAGAAACTTCTTTGTGATGAGTTCATTCAACTCACAGAGTTGAACCTACCAATTGATAGAGAAGTTTGGAAACACTCTTTTTGTAGAATCTGCAAGTGGATATTTGGAGCCGTTTGAGGCCTAAGCTGGAAAAGGAAATATCTTCACATAAAAACGGAACAGAAGCATTCTCAGAAACTTTTGTGTTGAGTGCATTCAACTCTCAGACTTGAACTTACCTGTAGAAAGAGCAGTTTTGAAACACTCTTTTGGTAAATCTGCAATTGGTTATTTGGAGCACTTCGAGGCCTGTGCTGGGATATGGAATATCTTCACCTAAAAACTATAGAGAAGCATTCTCAGAAAGTTCTTCACGACGCATTCATTCAACTCACAGAGTTGAACCTTCCTTTTGATAGAACAGTTTTGAAACACTCTTTTTGTAGAATCTGCAAGAGGATATTTGGAGCGTTTTGAGGCCTATGCTGGAAAAGGAAATATCTTCACCTAAAAACTAGACAGAAGCATTCTCAGAAACTTCTGTGTGATGAGTGCATTCAACTCACAGACTTGAACGTTTCCTTTGATAGAACAGTTCTGAAACATTACGTTTGTAGAATCTGCAAGTGTTTATTCGGAGCACCTTGAGGCCTATGTTGGAAAAGGAAATATCTTCACATAAAAACTAGAGAGAAGGATTCTCAGAAACTTCTTTGTGATGAGTTCATTCAACTCACAGAGTTGAAACTACCAATTGATAGAGAAGTTTGGAAACACTCTTTTTGTAGAATCTGCAAGTGGATATTTGGAGCCGTTTGAGGCCTATGCTGGAAAAGGAAATATCTTCACATAAAAACTGAACAGAAGCATTCTCAGAAACTTCTTTGTGTTGAGTGCATTCAACTCACAGACTTGAACTTACCTGTAGAAAGAGCAGTTTTGAAACACTCTTTTGGTAAAATCTGCAAGTGGTTATTTGGAGCACTTCGAGGCCTGTGCTGGGATATGGAATATCTTCACCTAAAAACTACAGAGAAGCATTCTCAGAAAGTTCTTCACGATGCATTCATTCAACTCACAGAGTTGAACCTTCCTTTTGATAGAACAGTTTTGAAACACTCTTTTTGTAGAATCTGCAAGAGGATATTTGGAGCGTTTTGAGGCCTATGCTGGAAAAGGAAATATCTTCACCTAAAAACTAGACAGAAGCATTCTCAGAAACTTCTGTGTGATGAGTGCATTCAACTCACAGACTTGAACGTTTCTTTTGATAGAACAGTTTGGAAACATTACGTTTGTAGAATCTGCAAGTGTTTATTCGGAGCACCTTGAGGCCTATGTTGGAAAAGGAAATATCTTCACATAAAAACTAGAGAGAAGGATTCTCAGAAACTTCTTTGTGACGAGTTCATTCAACTCACAGAGTGGAACCTACCAATTGATAGAGAAGTTTGGAAACACTCTTTTTGTAGAATCTGCAAGTGGATATTTGGAGCCGTTTGAGGCCTAAGCTGGAAAAGGAAATATCTTCACATAAAAACTGAACAGAAGCATTCTCAGAAACTTCTTTGTGTTGAGTGCATTCAACTCACAGACTTGAACTTACCTGTAGAAAGAGCAGTTTTGAAACACTCTTTTGGTAAAATCTGCAAGTTGTTATTTGGAGCACTTCGAGGCCTGTGCTGGGATATGGAATATCTTCACCTAAAAACTACAGAGAAGCATTCTCAGAAAGTTCTTCACGATGCATTCATTCAACTCACAGAGTTGAACCTTCCTTTTGATAGAACAGTTTTGAAACACTCTTTTTGTAGAATCTGCAAGAGGATATTTGGAGCGTTTTGAGGCCTATGCTGGAAAAGGAAATATCTTCACCTAAAAACTAGACAGAAGCATTCTCAGAAATTTCTGTGTGATGAGTGCATTCAACTCACAGACTTGAACGTTTCTTTTGATAGAACAGTTTTGAAACATTACGTTTGTAGAATCTGCAAGTGTTTATTTGGAGCACCTTGAGGCCTATGTTGGAAAAGGAAATATCTTCACATAAAAACTAGAGAGAAGGATTCTCAGAAACTTCTTTGTGATGAGTTCATTCAACTCACAGAGTTGAACCTACCAATTGATAGAGAAGTTTGGAAACACTCTTTTTGTAGAATCTGCAAGTGGATATTTGGAGCCGTTTGAGGCCTATGCTGGAAAAGGAAATATCTTCACATAAAAACTGAACAGAAGCATTCTCAGAAACTTCTTTGTGTTGAGTGCATTCAACTCACAGACTTGAACTTACCTGTAGAAAGAGCAGTTTTGAAACACTCTTTTGGTAAAATCTGCAAGTGGTTATTTGGAGCACTTCGAGGCATGTGCTGGGATATGGAATATATTCACCTAAAAACTACAGAGAAGCATTCTGAGAAAGTTCTTCACGATGCATTCATTCAACTCACAGAGTTGAACCTTCCTTTTGATAGAACAGTTTTGAAACACTCTTTTTGTAGAATCTGCAAGAGGATATTTGGAGCGTTTTGAGGCCTATGCTGGAAAAGGAAATATCTTCACCTAAAAACTAGACAGAAGCATTCTCAGAAACTTCTGTGTGATGAGTGCATTCAACTCACAGACTTGAACGTTTCTTTTGATAGAACAGTTTTGAAACATTACGTTTGTAGAATCTGCAAGTGTTTATTCGGAGCACCTTGAGGCCTATGTTGGAAAAGGAAATATCTTCACATAAAAACTAGAGAGAAGGATTCTCAGAAACTTCTTTGTGATGAGTTCATTCAACTCACAGAGTTGAAACTACCAACTGATAGAGAAGTTTGGAAACACTCTTTTTGTAGAATCTGCAAGTGGATATTTGGAGCCGTTTGAGGCCTATGCTGGAAAAGGAAATAACTTCACATAAAAACTGAACAGAAGCATTCTCAGAAACTTCTTTGTGTTGAGTGCATTCAACTCACAGACTTGAACTTACCTGTAGAAAGAGCAGTTTTGAAACACTCTTTTGGTAAAATCTGCAAGTGGTTATTTGGAGCACTTCGAGGCCTGTGCTGGGATATGGAATATCTTCACCTAAAAACTACAGAGAAGCATTCTCAGAAAGTTCTTCACGATGCATTCATTCAACTCACAGAGTTGAACCTTCCTTTTGATAGAACAGTTTTGAAACACTCTTTTTGTAGAATCTGCAAGAGGTTATTTGGAGCGTTTTGAGGCCTATGCTGGAAATGGAAATCTCTTCACCAAAAAACTAGACAGAAGCATCCTCAGAAACTTCTGTGTGATGAGTGCATTCAACGCACAGACTTGAACGTTTCTTTTGATACAACAGTTTTGAAACATTACGTTTGTAGAATCTGCAAGTGTTTATTCGGAGCACCTTGAGGCCTTTGTTGGAAAAGGAAATATCTTCACGTAAAAACTAGAGAGAAGGATTCTCAGAAACTTCTTTGTGATGAGTTCATTCAACTCACAGAGTTGAACCTACCAATTGATAGAGAAGTTTGGAAACACTCTTTTTGTAGAATCTGCAAGTGGATATTTGGAGCCGTTTGAGGCCTATGCTGGAAAAGGAAATATCTTCACATAAAAACTGAACAGAAGCATTCTCAGAAACTTCTTTGTGTTGAGTGCATTCAACTCACAGACTTGAACTTACCTGTAGAAAGAGCAGTTTTGAAACACTCTTTTGGTAAAATCTGCAAGTGGTTATTTGGAGCACTTCGAGGCCTGTGCTGGGATATGGAATATCTTCACCTAAAAACTACAGAGAAGCATTCTCAGAAAGTTCTTCATCATGCTTTCATTCAACTCACAGAGTTGAACCTTCCTTTTGATAGAACAGTTTTGAAACACTCTTTTTGTAGAATCTGCAAGAGCATATTTGGAGCGTTTTGAGGCCTACGCTGGAAAAGGAAATATCTTCACCTAAAAACTAGACAGAAGCATTCTCAGAAACTTCTGTGTGATGAGTGCATTCAACTCACAGACTTGAACGTTTCTTTTGATAGAACAGTTTGGAAACATTACGTTTGTAGAATCTGCAAGTGTTTATTCGGAGCACCTTGAGGCCTATGTTGGAAAAGGAAATATCTTCACATAAAAACTAGAGAGAAGGATTCTCAGAAACTTCTTTGTGATGAGTTCATTCAACTCACAGAGTTGAACCTACCAATTGATAGAGAAGTTTGGAAACACTCTTTTTGTAGAATCTGCAAGTGGATATTTGGAGCCGTTTGAGGCCTATGCTGGAAAAGGAAATATCTTCACATAAAAACTGAAGAGAAGC
Organism: Pongo abelii; assembly: GCF_028885655.2. Taxonomy (NCBI): domain Eukaryota; kingdom Metazoa; phylum Chordata; class Mammalia; order Primates; family Hominidae; genus Pongo; species Pongo abelii. The sequence continues at coordinate 15,790,841 of NC_071996.2, forward strand.
ATCATCAGAAACTTCTTTGTGTTGAGTGCATTCAACTCACAGACTTGAACTTACCTGTAGAAAGAGCAGTTTTGAAACACTCTTTTGGTAAAATCTGCAAGTGGTTATTTGGAGCACTTCGAGGCCTGTGCTGGGATATGGAATATCTTCACCTAAAAACTACAGAGAAGCATTCTCAGAAAGTTCTTCACGATGCATTCATTCAACTCACAGAGTTGAACCTTCCTTTTGATAGAACAGTTTTGAAACACTCTTTTTGTAGAATCTGCAAGAGGATATTTGGAGCGTTTTGAGGCCTATGCTGGAAAAGGAAATATCTTCACCTAAAAACTAGACAGAAGCATTCTCAGAAACTTCTGTGTGATGAGTGCATTCAACTCACAGACTTGAACGTTTCTTTTGATAGAACAGTTTGGAAACATTACGTTTGTAGAATCTGCAAGTGTTTATTCGGAGAACCTTGAGGCCTATGTTGGAAAAGGAAATATCTTAACATAAAAACTAGAGAGAAGGATTCTCAGAAACTTCCTTGTGATGAGTTCATTCAACTCACAGATTTGAACCTACCAATTGATAGAGAAGATTGGAAACACTCTTTTTGTAGAATCTGCAAGTGGATATTTGGAGCCGTTTGATGCCTAGGCTGGAAAAGGAAACATCTTCACATAAAAACTGAACAGAAGCATTCTCAGAAACTTCTTTGTGTTGAATGCATTCAACTCACAGACTTGAACTTACCTATAGAAAGAGCAGTTTTGAAACACACTTTTGGTAAAATCTGCAAGTGGTTATTTGGAGCACTTCGAGGCCTGTGCTGGGATATGGAATATCTTCACCTAAAAACTACAGAGAAGCATTCTCAGAAAGTTCTTCACGATGCATTCATTCAACTCACAGAGTTGAACCTTCCTTTTGATAGAACAGTTTTGAAACACTCTTTTTGTAGAATCTGCTAGAGGATATTTGGAGCATTTTGAGGCCTATGCTGGAAAAGGAAATATCTTCACCTAAAAACTAGACAGAAGCATTCTCAGAAACTTCTGTGTGATGAGTGCATTCAACTCACAGACTTGAACGTTTCTTTTGATAGAACAGTTTGGAAACATTACGTTTGTAGAATCTGCAAGTGTTTATTCGGAGCACCTTGAGGCCTATGTTGGAAAAGGAAATATCTTCACGTAAAAACTAGAGAGAAGGATTCTCAGAAACTTCTTTGTGATGAGTTCATTCAACTCACAGAGTTGAACCTACCAATTGATAGAGAAGTTTGGAAACACTCTTTTTGTAGAATCTGCAAGTGGATATTTGGAGCCGTTTGAGGCCTACGCTGGAAAAGGAAATATCTTCACATAAAAACTGAACAGAAGCATTCTCAGAAACTTCTTTCTGTTGAGTGCATTCAACTCACAGACTTGAACTTACCTGTAGAAAGAGCAGTTTTGAAACACTCTTTTGGTAAAATCTGCAAGTGGTTATTTGGAGCACTTCAAGGCCTGTGCTGGGATATGGAATATCTTCACCTAAAAACTACAGAGAAGCATTCTCAGAAAGTTCTTCACGATGCATTCATTCAACTCACAGAGTTGAACCTTCCTTTTGATAGAACAGTTTTGAAACACTCTTTTTGTAGAATCTGCAAGAGGATATTTGGAGCGTTTTGAGGCCTATGCTGGAAAAGGAAATATCTTCACCTAAAAACTAGACAGAAGCATTCTCAGAAACTTCTGTGTGATGAGTGCATTCAACTCACAGACTTGAACGTTTGTTTTGATAGAACAGTTTTGAAACCTTACGTTTGTAGAATCTGCAAGTGTTTATTCGGAGCACCTTGAGGCCTATGTTGGAAAAGGAAATATCTTCACATTAAAACTAGAGAGAAGGATTCTCAGAAACTTCTTTGTGACGAGTTCATTCAACTCACAGAGTGGAACCTACCAATTGATAGAGAAGTTTGGAAACACTCTTTTTGTAGAATCTGCAAGTGGATATTTGGAGCCGTTTGAGGCCTATGCTGGAAAAGGAAATATCTTCACATAAAAACTGAAGAGAAGCATTCTCAGAAACTTCTTTGTGTTGAGTGCATTCAACTCACAGTCTTGAACTTACCTGTAGAAAGAGCAGTTTTGAAACACTCTTTTGGTAAAATCTGCAAGTGGTTATTTGGAGCACCTCGACGCCTGTGCTGGGATATGGAATATCTTCACCTAAAAACTACAGAGAAGCATTCTCAGAAAGTTCTTCACGACGCATTCATTCAACTCACAGAGTTGAACCTTCCTTTTGATAGAACAGTTTTGAAACACTCTTTTTGTAGAATCTGCAAGAGGATATTTGGAGCGTTTTGAGGCCTATGCTGGAAAAGGAAATATCTTCACCTAAAAACTAGACAGAAGCATTCTCAGAAACTTCTGTGTGATGAGTGCATTCAACTCACAGACTTGAACGTTTCTTTTGATAGAACAGTTTGGAAACATTACGTTTGTAGAATCTGCAAGTGTTTATTCGGAGCACCCTGAGGCCTATGTTGGAAAAGGAAATATCTTCACGTAAAAACTAGAGAGAAGGATTCTCAGAAACTTCTTTGTGATGAGTTCATTCAACTCACAGAGTTGAACCTACCAATTGATAGAGAAGTTTGGAAACACTCTTTTTGTAGAATCTGCAAGTGGATATTTGGAGCCGTTTGAGGCCTACGCTGGAAAAGGAAATATCTTCACACAAAAACTGAACAGAAGCATTCTCAGAAACTTCTTTGTGTTGAGTGCATTCAACTCACAGACTTGAACTTACCTGTAGAAAGAGCAGTTTTGAAACACTCTTTTGGTAAAATCTGCAAGTGGTTATTTGGAGCACTTCAAGGCCTGTGCTGGGATATGGAATATCTTAACCTAAAAACTACAGAGAAGCATTCTCAGAAAGTTCTTCACGATGCATTCATTCAACTCACAGAGTTGAACCTTCCTTTTGATAGAACAGTTTTGAAACACTCTTTTTGTAGAATCTGCAAGAGGATATTTGGAGCGTTTTGAGGCCTATGCTGGAAAAGGAAATATCTTCACCTAAAAACTAGACAGAAGCATTCTCAGAAACTTCTGTGTGATGAGTGCATTCAACTCACAGACTTGAACGTTTGTTTTGATAGAACAGTTTGGAAACATTACGTTTGTAGAATCTGCAAGTGTTTATTCGGAGCACCTTGCGGCCTATGTTGGAAAAGGAAATATCTTCACATAAAAACTAGAGAGAAGGATTCTCAGAAACTTCTTTGTGACGAGTTCATTCAACTCACAGAGTGGAACCTACCAATTGATAGAGAAGTTTGGAAACAATCTTTTTGTAGAATCTGCAAGTGGATATTTGGAGCCGTTTGAGGCCTATGCTGGAAAAGGAAATATCTTCACATAAAAACTGAAGAGAAGCATTCTCAGAAACTTCTTTGTGTTGAGTGCATTCAACTCACAGACTTGAACTTACCTGTAGAAAGAGGAGATTTGAAACACTCTTTTGGTAAAATCTGCAAGTGGTTATTTGGAGCACCTCGAGGCCTGTGCTGGGATATGGAATATCTTCACCTAAAAACTACAGAGAAGCATTCTCAGAAAGTTCTTCACGATGCATTCATTCAACTCACAGAGTTGAACCTTCCTTTTGATAGAACAGTTTTGAAACACTCTTTTTGTAGAATCTGCAAGAGGATATTTGGAGCGTTTTGAGGCCTATGCTGGAAAAGGAAATATCTTCACCTAAAAACTAGACAGAAGCATTCTCAGAAACTTCTGTGTGATGAGTGCATTCAACTCACAGACTTGAACGTTTCTTTTGATAGAACAGTTTGGAAACATTACGTTTGTAGAATCTGCAAGTGTTTATTCGGAGAACCTTGAGGCCTATGTTGGAAAAGGAAATATCTTAACATAAAAACTAGAGAGAAGGATTCTCAGAAACTTCCTTGTGATGAGTTCATTCAACTCACAGATTTGAACCTACCAATTGATAGAGAAGTTTGGAAACACTCTTTTTGTAGAATCTGCAAGTGGATATTTGGAGCCGTTTGATGCCTAGGCTGGAAAAGGAAACATCTTCACATAAAAACTGAACAGAAGCATTCTCAGAAACTTCTTTGTGTTGAATGCATTCAACTCACAGACTTGAACTTACCTATAGAAAGAGCAGTTTTGAAACACACTTTTGGTAAAATCTGCAAGTGGTTATTTGGAGCACTTCGAGGCCTGTGCTGGGATATGGAATATCTTCACCTAAAAACTACAGAGAAGCATTCTCAGAAAGTTCTTCACGATGCATTCATTCAACTCACAGAGTTGAACCTTCCTTTTGATAGAACAGTTTTGAAACACTCTTTTTGTAGAATCTGCTAGAGGATATTTGGAGCGTTTTGAGGCCTATGCTGGAAAAGGAAATATCTTCACCTAAAAACTAGACAGAAGCATTCTCAGAAACTTCTGTGTGATGAGTGCATTCAACTCACAGACTTGAACGTTTCTTTTGATAGAACAGTTTGGAAACATTACGTTTGTAGAATCTGCAAGTGTTTATTCGGAGCACCTTGAGGCCTATGTTGGAAAAGGAAATATCTTCACGTAAAAACTAGAGAGAAGGATTCTCAGAAACTTCTTTGTGATGAGTTCATTCAACTCACAGAGTTGAACCTACCAATTGATAGAGAAGTTTGGAAACACTCTTTTTGTAGAATCTGCAAGTGGATATTTGGAGCCGTTTGAGGCCTACGCTGGAAAAGGAAATATCTTCACATAAAAACTGAACAGAAGCATTCTCAGAAACTTCTTTCTGTTGAGTGCATTCAACTCACAGACTTGAACTTACCTGTAGAAAGAGCAGTTTTGAAACACTCTTTTGGTAAAATCTGCAAGTGGTTATTTGGAGCACTTCAAGGCCTGTGCTGGGATATGGAATATCTTCACCTAAAAACTACAGAGAAGCATTCTCAGAAAGTTCTTCACGATGCATTCATTCAACTCACAGAGTTGAACCTTCCTTTTGATAGAACAGTTTTGAAACACTCTTTTTGTAGAATCTGCAAGAGGATATTTGGAGCGTTTTGAGGCCTATGCTGGAAAAGGAAATATCTTCACCTAAAAACTAGACAGAAGCATTCTCAGAAACTTCTGTGTGATGAGTGCATTCAACTCACAGACTTGAACGTTTGTTTTGATAGAACAGTTTTGAAACCTTACGTTTGTAGAATCTGCAAGTGTTTATTCGGAGCACCTTGAGGCCTATGTTGGAAAAGGAAATATCTTCACATTAAAACTAGAGAGAAGGATTCTCAGAAACTTCTTTGTGACGAGTTCATTCAACTCACAGAGTGGAACCTACCAATTGATAGAGAAGTTTGGAAACACTCTTTTTGTAGAATCTGCAAGTGGATATTTGGAGCCGTTTGAGGCCTATGCTGGAAAAGGAAATATCTTCACATAAAAACTGAAGAGAAGCATTCTCAGAAACTTCTTTGTGTTGAGTGCATTCAACTCACAGTCTTGAACTTACCTGTAGAAAGAGCAGTTTTGAAACACTCTTTTGGTAAAATCTGCAAGTGGTTATTTGGAGCACCTCGACGCCTGTGCTGGGATATGGAATATCTTCACCTAAAAACTACAGAGAAGCATTCTCAGAAAGTTCTTCACGACGCATTCATTCAACTCACAGAGTTGAACCTTCCTTTTGATAGAACAGTTTTGAAACACTCTTTTTGTAGAATCTGCAAGAGGATATTTGGAGCGTTTTGAGGCCTATGCTGGAAAAGGAAATATCTTCACCTAAAAACTAGACAGAAGCATTCTCAGAAACTTCTGTGTGATGAGTGCATTCAACTCACAGACTTGAACGTTTCTTTTGATAGAACAGTTTGGAAACATTACGTTTGTAGAATCTGCAAGTGTTTATTCGGAGCACCCTGAGGCCTATGTTGGAAAAGGAAATATCTTCACGTAAAAACTAGAGAGAAGGATTCTCAGAAACTTCTTTGTGATGAGTTCATTCAACTCACAGAGTGGAACCTACCAATTGATAGAGAAGTTTGGAAACAATCTTTTTGTAGAATCTGCAAGTGGATATTTGGAGCCGTTTGAGGCCTATGCTGGAAAAGGAAATATCTTCACATAAAAACTGAAGAGAAGCATTCTCAGAAACTTCTTTGTGTTGAGTGCATTCAACTCACAGACTTGAACTTACCTGTAGAAAGAGGAGATTTGAAACACTCTTTTGGTAAAATCTGCAAGTGGTTATTTGGAGCACCTCGAGGCCTGTGCTGGGATATGGAATATCTTCACCTAAAAACTACAGAGAAGCATTCTCAGAAAGTTCTTCACGACGCATTCATTCAACTCACAGAGTTGAACCTTCCTTTTGATAGAACAGTTTTGAAACACTCTTTTTGTAGAATCTGCAAGAGGATATTTGGAGCGTTTTGAGGCCTATGCTGGAAAAGGAAATATCTTCACCTAAAAACTAGACAGAAGCATTCTCAGAAACTTCTGTGTGATGAGTGCATTCAACTCACAGACTTGAACGTTTCTTTTGATAGAACAGTTTGGAAACATTACGTTTGTAGAATCTGCAAGTGTTTATTCGGAGCACCCTGAGGCCTATGTTGGAAAAGGAAATATCTTCACGTAAAAACTAGAGAGAAGGATTCTCAGAAACTTCTTTGTGATGAGTTCATTCAACTCACAGAGTTGAACCTACCAATTGATAGAGAAGTTTGGAAACACTCTTTTTGTAGAATCTGCAAGTGGATATTTGGAGCCGTTTGAGGCCTACGCTGGAAAAGGAAATATCTTCACACAAAAACTGAACAGAAGCATTCTCAGAAACTTCTTTGTGTTGAGTGCATTCAACTCACAGACTTGAACTTACCTGTAGAAAGAGCAGTTTTGAAACACTCTTTTGGTAAAATCTGCAAGTGTTTATTTGGAGCACTTCAAGGCCTGTGCTGGGATATGGAATATCTTCACCTAAAAACTACAGAGAAGCATTCTCAGAAAGTTCTTCACGATGCATTCATTCAACTCACAGAGTTGAACCTTCCTTTTGATAGAACAGTTTTGAAACACTCTTTTTGTAGAATCTGCAAGAGGATATTTGGAGCGTTTTGAGGCCTATGCTGGAAAAGGAAATATCTTCACCTAAAAACTAGACAGAAGCATTCTCAGAAACTTCTGTGTGATGAGTGCATTCAACTCACAGACTTGAACGTTTGTTTTGATAGAACAGTTTGGAAACATTACGTTTGTAGAATCTGCAAGTGTTTATTCGGAGCACCTTGAGGCCTATGTTGGAAAAGGAAATATCTTCACATAAAAACTAGAGAGAAGGATTCTCAGAAACTTCTTTGTGACGAGTTCATTCAACTCACAGAGTGGAACCTACCAATTGATAGAGAAGTTTGGAAACAATCTTTTTGTAGAATCTGCAAGTGGATATTTGGAGCCGTTTGAGGCCTATGCTGGAAAAGGAAATATCTTCACATAAAAACTGAAGAGAAGCATTCTCAGAAACTTCTTTGTGTTGAATGCATTCAACTCACAGACTTGAACTTACCTATAGAAAGAGCAGTTTTGAAACACTCTTTTGGTAAAATCTGCAAGTGGTTATTTGGAGCACTTCGAGGCCTGTGCTGGGATATGGAATATCTTCACCTAAAAACTACAGAGAAGCATTCTCAGAAAGTTCTTCACGATGCATTCATTCAACTCACAGAGTTGAACCTTCCTTTTGATAGAACAGTTTTGAAACACTCTTTTTGTAGAATCTGCAAGAGGATATTTGGAGCGTTTTGAGGCCTATGCTGGAAAAGGAAATATCTTCACCTAAAAACTAGACAGAAGCATTCTCAGAAACTTCTGTGTGATGAGTGCATTCAACTCACAGACTTGAACGTTTCTTTTGATAGAACAGTTTGGAAACATTACGTTTGTAGAATCTGCAAGTGTTTATTCGGAGCACCTTGAGGCCTATGTTGGAAAAGGAAATATCTTCACATTAAAACTAGAGAGAAGGATTCTAAGAAACTTCTTTGTGACGAGTTCATTCAACTCACAGAGTGGAACCTACCAATTGATAGAGAAGTTTGGAAACACTCTTTTTGTAGAATCTGCAAGTGGATATTTGGAGCCGTTTGAGGCCTATGCTGGAAAAGGAAATATCTTCACATAAAAACTGAACAGAAGCATTCTCAGAAACTTCTTTGTGTTGAGTGCATTCAACTCACAGACTTGAACTTACCTGTAGAAAGAGCAGTTTTGAAACACTCTTTTGGTAAAATCTGCAAGTGGTTATTTGGAGCACCTCGAGGCCTGTGCTGGGATATGGAATATCTTCACCTAAAAACTACAGAGAAGCATTCTCAGAAAGTTCTTCACGACGCATTCATTCAACTCACAGAGTTGAACCTTCCTTTTGATAGAACAGTTTTGAAACACTCTTTTTGTAGAATCTGCGAGAGGATATTTGGAGCGTTTTGAGGCCTATGCTGGAAAAGGAAATATCTTCACCTAAAAACTGGACAGAAGCATTCTCAGAAACTTCTGTGTGATGAGTGCATTCAACTCACAGACTTGAACGTTTCTTTTGATAGAACAGTTTGGAAACATTACGTTTGTAGAATCTGCAAGTGTTTATTCGGAGCACCTTAAGGACTATGTTGGAAAAGGAAATATCTTCACATAAAAACTAGAGAGAAGGATTCTCAGAAACTTCTTTGTGATGAGTTCATTCAACTCACAGAGTTGAACCTACCAATTGATAGAGAAGTTTGGAAACACTCTTTTTGTAGAATCTGCAAGTGGATATTTGGAGCCGTTTGAGGCCTACGCTGGAAAAGGAAATATCTTCACATAAAAACTGAACAGAAACATTCTCAGAAACTTCTTTGTGTTGAATGCATTCAACTCACAGACTTGAACTTACCTATAGAAAGAGCAGTTTTGAAGCACTCTTTTGGTAAAATCTGCAAGTGGTTATTTGGAGCACTTCGAGGCCAGTGCTGGGATATGGAATATCTTCACCTAAAAACTACAGAGAAGCATTCTCAGAAAGTTCTTCACGATGCATTCATTCAACTCACAGAGTTGAACCTTCCTTTTGATAGAACAGTTTTGAAACACTCTTTTTGTAGTATCTGCAAGAGGATATTTGGAGCGTTTTGAGGCCTATGCTGGAAAAGGAAATATCTTCACCTAAAAACTAGACAGAAGCATCCTCAGAAACTTCTGTGTGATGAGTGCATTCAACTCACAGACTTGAACGTTTCTTTTGATAGAACAGTTTTGAAACATTACGTTTGTAGAATCTGCAAGTGTTTATTCGGAGCACCTTGAGGCCTATGTTGGAAAAGGAAATATCTTCACATAAAAACTAGAGAGAAGGATTCTCAGAAACTTCTTTGTGATGAGTTCATTCAACTCACAGAGTTGAACCTACCAATTGATAGAGAAGTTTGGAAACACTCTTTTTGTAGAATCTGCAAGTGGATATTTGGAGCCGTTTGAGGCCTATGCTGGAAAAGGAAATAACTTCACATAAAAACTGAACAGAAGCATTCTCAGAAACTTCTTTGTGTTGAGTGCATTCAACTCACAGACTTGAACTTACCTGTAGAAAGAGCAGTTTTGAAACACTCTTTTGGTAAAATCTGCAAGTGGTTATTTGGAGCACTTCGAGGCCTGTGCTGGGATATGGAATATCTTCACCTAAAAACTACAGAGAAGCATTCTCAGAAAGTTCTTCACGATGCATTCATTCAACTCACAGAGTTGAACCTACCTTTTGATAGAACAGTTTTGAAACACTCTTTTTGTAGAATCTGCAAGAGGTTATTTGGAGCGTTTTGAGGCCTATGCTGGAAATGGAAATCTCTTCACCAAAAAACTAGACAGAAGCATCCTCAGAAACTTCTGTGTGATGAGTGCATTCAACTCACAGACTTGAACGTTTCTTTTGATACAACAGTTTTGAAACATTACGTTTGTAGAATCTGCAAGTGTTTATTCGGAGCACCTTGAGGCCTATGTTGGAAAAGGAAATATCTTCACGTAAAAACTAGAGAGAAGGATTCTCAGAAACTTCTTTGTGATGAGTTCATTCAACTCACAGAGTTGAACCTACCAATTGATAGAGAAGTTTGGAAACACTCTTTTTGTAGAATCTGCAAGTGGATATTTGGAGCCGTTTGAGGCCTATGCTGGAAAAGGAAATATCTTCACATAAAAACTGAACAGAAGCATTCTCAGAAACTTCTTTGTGTTGAGTGCATTCAACTCACAGACTTGAACGTAGCTGTAGAAAGAGCAGTTTTGAAACACTCTTTTGGTAAAATCTGCAAGTGGTTATTTGGAGCACTGCGAGGCCTGTGCTGGGATATGGAATAACTTCACCTAAAAACTATAGAGAAGCATTCTCAGAAGGTCCTTCACGACGCATTCATTCAACTCACGGAGTTGAACCTTCCTTTTGATAGAACAGTTTTGAAACACTCTTTTTGTAGAATCTGCAAGAGGATATTTGGAGCGTTTTGAGGCCTATGCTGGAAAAGGAAATATCTTCACCTAAAAACTAGACAGAAGCATTCTCAGAAACTTCTGTGTGATGAGTGCATTCAACTCACAGACTTGAACGTTTCTTTTGATAGAACAGTTTTGAAACATTACGTTTGTAGAATCTGCAAGTGTTTATTCGGAGCACCTTGAGGCCTATGTTGGAAAAGGAAATATCTTCACATAAAAACTAGAGAGAAGGATTCTCAGAAACTTCTTTGTGATGAGTTCATTCAATTCACAGATTTGAACCTACCAATTGATAGAGAAGTTTGGAAACACTCTTTTTGTAGAATCTGCAAGTGGATATTTGGAGCCGTTTGAGGCCTAAGCTGGAAAAGGAAATATCTTCACATAAAAACGGAACAGAAGCATTCTCAGAAACTTTTGTGTTGAGTGCATTCAACTCTCAGACTTGAACTTACCTGTAGAAAGAGCAGTTTTGAAACACTCTTTTGGTAAATCTGCAATTGGTTATTTGGAGCACTTCGAGGCCTGTGCTGGGATATGGAATATCTTCACCTAAAAACTATAGAGAAGCATTCTCAGAAAGTTCTTCACGACGCATTCATTCAACTCACAGAGTTGAACCTTCCTTTTGATAGAACAGTTTTGAAACACTCTTTTTGTAGAATCTGCAAGAGGATATTTGGAGCGTTTTGAGGCCTATGCTGGAAAAGGAAATATCTTCACCTAAAAACTAGACAGAAGCATTCTCAGAAACTTCTGTGTGATGAGTGCATTCAACTCACAGACTTGAACGTTTCTTTTGATAGAACAGTTCTGAAACATTACGTTTGTAGAATCTGCAAGTGTTTATTCGGAGCACCTTGAGGCCTATGTTGGAAAAGGAAATATCTTCACATAAAAACTAGAGAGAAGGATTCTCAGAAACTTCTTTGTGATGAGTTCATTCAACTCACAGAGTTGAAACTACCAATTGATAGAGAAGTTTGGAAACACTCTTTTTGTAGAATCTGCAAGTGGATATTTGGAGCCGTTTGAGGCCTATGCTGGAAAAGGAAATATCTTCACATAAAAACTGAACAGAAGCATTCTCAGAAACTTCTTTGTGTTGAGTGCATTCAACTCACAGACTTGAACTTACCTGTAGAAAGAGCAGTTTTGAAACACTCTTTTGGTAAAATCTGCAAGTGGTTATTTGGAGCACTTCGAGGCCTGTGCTGGGATATGGAATATCTTCACCTAAAAACTACAGAGAAGCATTCTCAGAAAGTTCTTCACGATGCATTCATTCAACTCACAGAGTTGAACCTTCCTTTTGATAGAACAGTTTTGAAACACTCTTTTTGTAGAATCTGCAAGAGGATATTTGGAGCGTTTTGAGGCCTATGCTGGAAAAGGAAATATCTTCACCTAAAAACTAGACAGAAGCATTCTCAGAAACTTCTGTGTGATGAGTGCATTCAACTCACAGACTTGAACGTTTCTTTTGATAGAACAGTTTGGAAACATTACGTTTGTAGAATCTGCAAGTGTTTATTCGGAGCACCTTGAGGCCTATGTTGGAAAAGGAAATATCTTCACATAAAAACTAGAGAGAAGGATTCTCAGAAACTTCTTTGTGACGAGTTCATTCAACTCACAGAGTGGAACCTACCAATTGATAGAGAAGTTTGGAAACACTCTTTTTGTAGAATCTGCAAGTGGATATTTGGAGCCGTTTGAGGCCTACGCTGGAAAAGGAAATATCTTCACATAAAAACTGAACAGAAGCATTCTCAGAAACTTCTTTGTGTTGAGTGCATTCAACTCACAGACTTGAACTTACGTGTAGAAAGAGCAGTTTTGAAACACTCTTTTGGTAAAATCTGCAAGTGGTTATTTGGAGCACTTCGAGGCCTGTGCTGGGATATGGAATATCTTCACCTAAAAACTACAGAGAAGCATTCTCAGAAAGTTCTTCACGATGCATTCATTCAACTCACAGAGTTGAACCTTCCTTTTGATAGAACAGTTTTGAAACACTCTTTTTGTAGAATCTGCAAGAGGATATTTGGAGCGTTTTGAGGCCTATGCTGGAAAAGGAAATATCTTCACCTAAAAACTAGACAGAAGCATTCTCAGAAATTTCTGTGTGATGAGTGCATTCAACTCACAGACTTGAACGTTTCTTTTGATAGAACAGTTTTGAAACATTACGTTTGTAGAATCTGCAAGTGTTTATTTGGAGCACCTTGAGGCCTATGTTGGAAAAGGAAATATCTTCACATAAAAACTAGAGAGAAGGATTCTCAGAAACTTCTTTGTGATGAGTTCATTCAACTCACAGAGTTGAACCTACCAATTGATAGAGAAGTTTGGAAACACTCTTTTTGTAGAATCTGCAAGTGGATATTTGGAGCCGTTTGAGGCCTATGCTGGAAAAGGAAATATCTTCACATAAAAACTGAACAGAAGCATTCTCAGAAACTTCTTTGTGTTGAGTGCATTCAACTCACAGACTTGAACTTACCTGTAGAAAGAGCAGTTTTGAAACACTCTTTTGGTAAAATCTGCAAGTGGTTATTTGGAGCACTTCGAGGCATGTGCTGGGATATGGAATATATTCACCTAAAAACTACAGAGAAGCATTCTGAGAAAGTTCTTCACGATGCATTCATTCAACTCACAGAGTTGAACCTTCCTTTTGATAGAACAGTTTTGAAACACTCTTTTTGTAGAATCTGCAAGAGGATATTTGGAGCGTTTTGAGGCCTATGCTGGAAAAGGAAATATCTTCACCTAAAAACTAGACAGAAGCATTCTCAGAAACTTCTGTGTGATGAGTGCATTCAACTCACAGACTTGAACGTTTCTTTTAATAGAACAGTTTTGAAACATTACGTTTGTAGAATCTGCAAGTGTTTATTCGGAGCACCTTGAGGCCTATGTTGGAAAAGGAAATATCTTCACATAAAAACTAGAGAGAAGGATTCTCAGAAACTTCTTTGTGATGAGTTCATTCAACTCACAGAGTTGAAACTACCAACTGATAGAGAAGTTTGGAAACACTCTTTTTGTAGAATCTGCAAGTGGATATTTGGAGCCGTTTGAGGCCTATGCTGGAAAAGGAAATAACTTCACATAAAAACTGAACAGAAGCATTCTCAGAAACTTCTTTGTGTTGAGTGCATTCAACTCACAGACTTGAACTTACCTGTAGAAAGAGCAGTTTTGAAACACTCTTTTGGTAAAATCTGCAAGTGGTTATTTGGAGCACTTCGAGGCCTGTGCTGGGATATGGAATATCTTCACCTAAAAACTACAGAGAAGCATTCTCAGAAAGTTCTTCACGATGCATTCATTCAACTCACAGAGTTGAACCTTCCTTTTGACAGAACAGTTTTGAAACACTCTTTTTGTAGAATCTGCAAGAGGTTATTTGGAGCGTTTTGAGGCCTATGCTGGAAATGGAAATCTCTTCACCAAAAAACTAGACAGAAGCATCCTCAGAAACTTCTGTGTGATGAGTGCATTCAACGCACAGACTTGAACGTTTCTTTTGATACAACAGTTTTGAAACATTACGTTTGTAGAATCTGCAAGTGTTTATTCGGAGCACCTTGAGGCCTATGTTGGAAAAGGAAATATCTTCACGTAAAAACTAGAGAGAAGGATTCTCAGAAACTTCTTTGTGATGAGTTCATTCAACTCACAGAGTTGAACCTACCAATTGATAGAGAAGTTTGGAAACACTCTTTTTGTAGAATCTGCAAGTGGATATTTGGAGCCGTTTGAGGCCTATGCTGGAAAAGGAAATATCTTCACATAAAAACTGAACAGAAGCATTCTCAGAAACTTCTTTGTGTTGAGTGCATTCAACTCACAGACTTGAACTTAGCTGTAGAAAGAGCAGTTTTGAAACACTCTTTTGGTAAAATCTGCAAGTGGTTATTTGGAGCACTGCGAGGCCTGTGCTGGGATATGGAATATCTTCACCTAAAAACTATAGAGAAGCATTCTCAGAAGGTCCTTCACGACGCATTCATTCAACTCACGGTGTTGAACCTTCCTTTTGATAGAACAGTTTTGAAACACTCTTTTTGTAGAATCTGCAAGAGGATATTTGGAGCGTTTTGAGGCCTATGCTGGAAAAGGAAATATCTTCACCTAAAAACTAGACAGAAGCATTCTCAGAAACTTCTGTGTGATGAGTGCATTCAACTCACAGACTTGAACGTTTCTTTTGATAGAACAGTTTTGAAACATTACGTTTGTAGAATCTGCAAGTGTTTATTCGGAGCACCTTGAGGCCTATGTTGGAAAAGGAAATATCTTCACATAAAAACTAGAGAGAAGGATTCTCAGAAACTTCTTTGTGATGAGTTCATTCAATTCACAGATTTGAACCTACCAATTGATAGAGAAGTTTGGAAACACTCTTTTTGTAGAATCTGCAAGTGGATATTTGGAGCCGTTTGAGGCCTACGCTGGAAAAGGAAATATCTTCACATAAAAACTGAACAGAAACATTCTCAGAAACTTCTTTGTGTTGAATGCATTCAACTCACAGACTTGAACTTACCTATAGAAAGAGCAGTTTTGAAGCACTCTTTTGGTAAAATCTGCAAGTGGTTATTTGGAGCACTTCGAGGCCAGTGCTGGGATATGGAATATCTTCACCTAAAAACTACAGAGAAGCATTCTCAGAAAGTTCTTCACGATGCATTCATTCAACTCACAGAGTTGAACCTTCCTTTTGATAGAACAGTTTTGAAACACTCTTTTTGTAGTATCTGCAAGAGGATATTTGGAGCGTTTTGAGGCCTATGCTGGAAAAGGAAATATCTTCACCTAAAAACTAGACAGAAGCATCCTCAGAAACTTCTGTGTGATGAGTGCATTCAACTCACAGACTTGAACGTTTCTTTTGATAGAACAGTTTTGAAACATTACGTTTGTAGAATCTGCAAGTGTTTATTCGGAGCACCTTGAGGCCTATGTTGGAAAAGGAAATATCTTCACATAAAAACTAGAGAGAAGGATTCTCAGAAACTTCTTTGTGATGAGTTCATTCAGCTCACAGAGTTGA
The DNA here is from genome assembly GCF_028885655.2 of Pongo abelii. Lineage (NCBI taxonomy): Eukaryota > Metazoa > Chordata > Mammalia > Primates > Hominidae > Pongo > Pongo abelii. Next base: position 15,806,447 of record NC_071996.2, read on the forward strand.
ACCTACCAATTGATAGAGAAGTTTGGAAACACTCTTTTTGTAGAATCTGCAAGTGGATATTTGGAGCCGTTTGAGGCCTATGCTGGAAAAGGAAATAACTTCACATAAAAACTGAACAGAAGCATTCTCAGAAACTTCTTTGTGTTGAGTGCATTCAACTCACAGACTTGAACTTACCTGTAGAAAGAGCAGTTTTGAAACACTCTTTTGGTAAAATCTGCAAGTGGTTATTTGGAGCACTTCGAGGCCTGTGCTGGGATATGGAATATCTTCACCTAAAAACTACAGAGAAGCATTCTCAGAAAGTTCTTCACGACGCATTCATTCAACTCACAGAGTTGAACCTTCCTTTTGATAGAACAGTTTTGAAACACTCTTTTTGTAGAATCTGCAAGAGGATATTTGGAGCGTTTTGAGGCCTATGCTGGAAAAGGAAATATCTTCACCTAAAAACTAGACAGAAGCATTCTCAGAAACTTCTGTGTGATGAGTGCATTCAACTCACAGACTTGAACGTTTCTTTTGATAGAACAGTTTTGAAACATTACGTTTGTAGAATCTGCAAGTGTTTATTCGGAGCACCTTGAGGCCTATGTTGGAAAAGGAAATATCTTCACATAAAAACTAGAGAGAAGGATTCTCAGAAACTTCTTTGTGATGAGTTCATTCAACTCACAGAGTTGAAACTACCAATTGATAGAGAAGTTTGGAAACACTCTTTTTGTAGAATCTGCAAGTGGATATTTGGAGCCGTTTGAGGCCTATGCTGGAAAAGGAAATATCTTCACATAAAAACTGAACAGAAGCATTCTCAGAAACTTCTTTGTGTTGAGTGCATTCAACTCACAGACTTGAACTTACCTGTAGAAAGAGCAGTTTTGAAACACTCTTTTGGTAAAATCTGCAAGTGGTTATTTGGAGCACTTCGAGGCCTGTGCTGGGATATGGAATATCTTCACCTAAAAACTACAGAGAAGCATTCTCAGAAAGTTCTTCACGATGCATTCATTCAACTCACAGAGTTGAACCTTCCTTTTGATAGAACAGTTTTGAAACACTCTTTTTGTAGAATCTGCAAGAGGATATTTGGAGCGTTTTGAGGCCTATGCTGGAAAAGGAAATATCTTCACCTAAAAACTAGACAGAAGCATTCTCAGAAACTTCTGTGTGATGAGTGCATTCAACTCACAGACTTGAACGTTTCTTTTGATAGAACAGTTTGGAAACATTACGTTTGTAGAATCTGCAAGTGTTTATTCGGAGCACCTTGAGGCCTATGTTGGAAAAGGAAATATCTTCACATAAAAACTAGAGAGAAGGATTCTCAGAAACTTCCTTGTGACGAGTTCATTCAACTCACAGAGTGGAACCTACCAATTGATAGAGAAGTTTGGAAACACTCTTTTTGTAGAATCTGCAAGTGGATATTTGGAGCCGTTTGAGGCCTACGCTGGAAAAGGAAATATCTTCACATAAAAACTGAACAGAAGCATTCTCAGAAACTTCTTTGTGTTGAGTGCATTCAACTCACAGACTTGAACTTACCTGTAGAAAGAGCAGTTTTGAAACACTCTTTTGGTAAAATCTGCAAGTGGTTATTTGGAGCACTTCGAGGCCTGTGCTGGGATATGGAATATCTTCACCTAAAAACTACAGAGAAGCATTCTCAGAAAGTTCTTCACGATGCATTCATTCAACTCACAGAGTTGAACCTTCCTTTTGATAGAACAGTTTTGAAACACTCTTTTTGTAGAATCTGCAAGAGGATATTTGGAGCGTTTTGAGGCCTATGCTGGAAAAGGAAATATCTTCACCTAAAAACTAGACAGAAGCATTCTCAGAAATTTCTGTGTGATGAGTGCATTCAACTCACAGACTTGAACGTTTCTTTTGATAGAACAGTTTTGAAACATTACGTTTGTAGAATCTGCAAGTGTTTATTTGGAGCACCTTGAGGCCTATGTTGGAAAAGGAAATATCTTCACATAAAAACTAGAGAGAAGGATTCTCAGAAACTTCTTTGTGATGAGTTCATTCAACTCACAGAGTCGAACCTACCAATTGATAGAGAAGTTTGGAAACACTCTTTTTGTAGAATCTGCAAGTGGATATTTGGAGCCGTTTGAGGCCTATGCTGGAAAAGGAAATATCTTCACATAAAAACTGAACAGAAGCATTCTCAGAAACTTCTTTGTGTTGAGTGCATTCAACTCACAGACTTGAACTTACCTGTAGAAAGAGCAGTTTTGAAACACTCTTTTGGTAAAATCTGCAAGTGGTTATTTGGAGCACTTCTAGGCATGTGCTGGGATATGGAATATATTCACCTAAAAACTACAGAGAAGCATTCTGAGAAAGTTCTTCACGATGCATTCATTCAACTCACAGAGTTGAACCTTCCTTTTGATAGAACAGTTTTGAAACACTCTTTTTGTAGAATCTGCAAGAGGATATTTGGAGCGTTTTGAGGCCTATGCTGGAAAAGGAAATATCTTCACCTAAAAACTAGACAGAAGCATTCTCAGAAACTTCTGTGTGATGAGTGCATTCAACTCACAGACTTGAACGTTTCTTTTGATAGAACAGTTTTGAAACATTACGTTTGTAGAATCTGCAAGTGTTTATTCGGAGCACCTTGAGGCCTATGTTGGAAAAGGAAATATCTTCACATAAAAACTAGAGAGAAGGATTCTCAGAAACTTCTTTGTGATGAGTTCATTCAACTCACAGAGTTGAAACTACCAACTGATAGAGAAGTTTGGAAACACTCTTTTTGTAGAATCTGCAAGTGGATATTTGGAGCCGTTTGAGGCCTATGCTGGAAAAGGAAATAACTTCACATAAAAACTGAACAGAAGCATTCTCAGAAACTTCTTTGTGTTGAGTGCATTCAACTCACAGACTTGAACTTACCTGTAGAAAGAGCAGTTTTGAAACACTCTTTTGGTAAAATCTGCAAGTGGTTATTTGGAGCACTTCGAGGCCTGTGCTGGGATATGGAATATCTTCACCTAAAAACTACAGAGAAGCATTCTCAGAAAGTTCTTCATGATGCATTCATTCAACTCACAGAGTTGAACCTTCCTTTTGATAGAACAGTTTTGAAACACTCTTTTTGTAGAATCTGCAAGAGGTTATTTGGAGCGTTTTGAGGCCTATGCTGGAAATGGAAATCTCTTCACCAAAAAACTAGACAGAAGCATCCTCAGAAACTTCTGTGTGATGAGTGCATTCAACGCACAGACTTGAACGTTTCTTTTGATACAACAGTTTTGAAACATTACGTTTGTAGAATCTGCAAGTGTTTATTCGGAGCACCTTGAGGCCTATGTTGGAAAAGGAAATATCTTCACGTAAAAACTAGAGAGAAGGATTCTCAGAAACTTCTTTGTGATGAGTTCATTCAACTCACAGAGTTGAACCTACCAATTGATAGAGAAGTTTGGAAACACTCTTTTTGTAGAATCTGCAAGTGGATATTTGGAGCCGTTTTAGGCCTATGCTGGAAAAGGAAATATCTTCACATAAAAACTGAACAGAAGCATTCTCAGAAACTTCTTTGTGTTGAGTGCATTCAACTCACAGACTTGAACTTAGCTGTAGAAAGAGCAGTTTTGAAACACTCTTTTGGTAAAATCTGCAAGTGGTTATTTGGAGCACTGCGAGGCCTGTGCTGGGATATGGAATATCTTCACCTAAAAACTATAGAGAAGCATTCTCAGAAGGTCCTTCACGATGCATTCATTCAACTCACGGTGTTGAACCTTCCTTTTGATAGAACAGTTTTGAAACACTCTTTTTGTAGAATCTGCAAGAGGATATTTGGAGCGTTTTGAGGCCTATGCTGGAAAAGGAAATATCTTCACCTAAAAACTAGACAGAAGCATTCTCAGAAACTTCTGTGTGATGAGTGCATTCAACTCACAGACTTGAACGTTTCTTTTGATAGAACAGTTTTGAAACATTACGTTTGTAGAATCTGCAAGTGTTTATTCGGAGCACCTTGAGGCCTATGTTGGAAAAGGAAATATCTTCACATAAAAACTAGAGAGAAGGATTCTCAGAAACTTCTTTGTGATGAGTTCATTCAATTCACAGATTTGAACCTACCAATTGATAGAGAAGTTTGGAAACACTCTTTTTGTAGAATCTGCAAGTGGATATTTGGAGCCGTTTGAGGCCTAAGCTGGAAAAGGAAATATCTTCACATAAAAACGGAACAGAAGCATTCTCAGAAACTTTTTGTGTTGAGTGCATTCAACTCTCAGACTTGAACTTACCTGTAGAAAGAGCAGTTTTGAAACACTCTTTTGGTAAATCTGCAATTGGTTATTTGGAGCACTTCGAGGCCTGTGCTGGGATATGGAATATCTTCACCTAAAAACTATAGAGAAGCATTCTCAGAAAGTTCTTCACGACGCATTCATTCAACTCACAGAGTTGAACCTTCCTTTTGATAGAACAGTTTTGAAACACTCTTTTTGTAGAATCTGCAAGAGGATATTTGGAGCGTTTTGAGGCCTATGCTGGAAAAGGAAATATCTTCACCTAAAAACTAGACAGAAGCATTCTCAGAAACTTCTGTGTGATGAGTGCATTCAACTCACAGACTTGAACGTTTCTTTTGATAGAACAGTTTTGAAACATTACGTTTGTAGAATCTGCAAGTGTTTATTCGGAGCACCTTGAGGCCTATGTTGGAAAAGGAAATATCTTCACATAAAAACTAGAGAGAAGGATTCTCAGAAACTTCTTTGTGATGAGTTCATTCAACTCACAGAGTTGAAACTACCAATTGATAGAGAAGTTTGGAAACACTCTTTTTGTAGAATCTGCAAGTGGATATTTGGAGCCGTTTGAGGCCTATGCTGGAAAAGGAAATATCTTCACATAAAAACTGAACAGAAGCATTCTCAGAAACTTCTTTGTGTTGAGTGCATTCAACTCACAGACTTGAACTTACCTGTAGAAAGAGCAGTTTTGAAACACTCTTTTGGTAAAATCTGCAAGTGGTTATTTGGAGCACTTCGAGGCCTGTGCTGGGATATGGAATATCTTCACCTAAAAACTACAGAGAAGCATTCTCAGAAAGTTCTTCACGATGCATTCATTCAACTCACAGAGTTGAACCTTCCTTTTGATAGAACAGTTTTGAAACACTCTTTTTGTAGAATCTCCAAGAGGATATTTGGAGCGTTTTGAGGCCTATGCTGGAAAAGGAAATATCTTCACCTAAAAACTAGACAGAAGCATTCTCAGAAACTTCTGTGTGATGAGTGCATTCAACTCACAGACTTGAACGTTTCTTTTGATAGAACAGTTTGGAAACATTACGTTTGTAGAATCTGCAAGTGTTTATTCGGAGCACCTTGAGGCCTATGTTGGAAAAGGAAATATCTTCACATAAAAACTAGAGAGAAGGATTCTCAGAAACTTCTTTGTGACGAGTTCATTCAACTCACAGAGTGGAACCTACCAATTGATAGAGAAGTTTGGAAACACTCTTTTTGTAGAATCTGCAAGTGGATATTTGGAGCCGTTTGAGGCCTACGCTGGAAAAGGAAATATCTTCACATAAAAACTGAACAGAAGCATTCTCAGAAACTTCTTTGTGTTGAGTGCATTCAACTCACAGACTTGAACTTACCTGTAGAAAGAGCAGTTTTGAAACACTCTTTTGGTAAAATCTGCAAGTGGTTATTTGGAGCACTTCGAGGCCTGTGCTGGGATATGGAATATCTTCACCTAAAAACTACAGAGAAGCATTCTCAGAAAGTTCTTCACGATGCATTCATTCAACTCACAGAGTTGAACCTTCCTTTTGATAGAACAGTTTTGAAACACTCTTTTTGTAGAATCTGCAAGAGGATATTTGGAGCGTTTTGAGGCCTATGCTGGAAAAGGAAATATCTTCACCTAAAAACTAGACAGAAGCATTCTCAGAAATTTCTGTGTGATGAGTGCATTCAACTCACAGACTTGAACGTTTCTTTTGATAGAACAGTTTTGAAACATTACGTTTGTAGAATCTGCAAGTGTTTATTCGGAGAACCTTGAGGCCTATGTTGGAAAAGGAAATATCTTCACATAAAAACTAGAGAGAAGGATTCTCAGAAACTTCTTTGTGATGAGTTCATTCAACTCACAGAGTTGAACCTACCAATTGATAGAGAAGTTTGGAAACACTCTTTTTGTAGAATCTGCAAGTGGATATTTGGAGCCGTTTGAGGCCTATGCTGGAAAAGGAAATATCTTCACATAAAAACTGAACAGAAGCATTCTCAGAAACTTCTTTGTGTTGAGTGCATTCAACTCACAGACTTGAACTTAGCTGTAGAAAGAGCAGTTTTGAAACACTCTTTTGGTAAAATCTGCAAGTGGTTATTTGGAGCACTTCGAGGCCTGTGCTGGGATATGGAATATATTCACCTAAAAACTACAGAGAAGCATTCTGAGAAAGTTCTTCATGATGCATTCATTCAACTCACAGAGTTGAACCTTCCTTTTGATAGAACAGTTTTGAAACACTCTTTTTGTAGAATCTGCAAGAGGATATTTGGAGCGTTTTGAGGCCTATGCTGGAAAAGGAAATATCTTCACCTAAAAACTAGACAGAAGCATTCTCAGAAACTTCTGTGTGATGAGTGCATTCAACTCACAGACTTGAACGTTTCTTTTGATAGAACAGTTTTGAAACATTACGTTTGTAGAATCTGCAAGTGTTTATTCGGAGCACCTTGAGGCCTATGTTGGAAAAGGAAATATCTTCACATAAAAACTAGAGAGAAGGATTCTCAGAAACTTCTTTGTGATGAGTTCATTCAACTCACAGAGTTGAAACTACCAATTGATAGAGAAGTTTGGAAACACTCTTTTTGTAGAATCTACAAGTGGATATTTGGAGCCGTTTGAGGCCTATGCTGGAAAAGGAAATATCTTCACATAAAAACTGAACAGAAGCATTCTCAGAAACTTCTTTGTGTTGAGTGCATTCAACTCACAGACTTGAACTTACCTGTAGAAAGAGCAGTTTTGAAACACTCTTTTGGTAAAATCTGCAAGTGGTTATTTGGAGCACTTCGAGGCCTGTGCTGGGATATGGAATATCTTCACCTAAAAACTATAGAGAAGCATTCTCAGAAAGTTCTTCACGACGCATTCATTCAACTCACAGAGTTGAACCTTCCTTTTGATAGAACAGTTTTGAAACACTCTTTTTGTAGAATCTGCAAGAGGATATTTGGAGCGTTTTGAGTCCTATGCTGGAAAAGGAAATATCTTCACCTAAAAACTAGACAGAAGCATTCTCAGAAACATCTGTGTGATGAGTGCATTCAACTCACAGACTTGAATGTTTCTTTTGATAGAACGGTTTTGAAACACTACGTTTGTAGAATCTGCAAGTGTTTATTCGGAGCACCTTGAGGCCTATGTTGGAAAAGGAAATATCTTCACATAAAAACTAGAGAGAAGGATTCTCAGAAACTTCTTTGTGATGAGTTCATTCAACTCACAGAGTTGAACCTACCAATTGATAGAGAAGTTTGGAAACACTCTTTTTGTAGAATCTGCAAGTGGATATTTGGAGCCGTTTGAGGCCTATGCTGGAAAAGGAAATATCTTCACATAAAAACTGAACAGAAGCATTCTCAGAAACTTCTTTGTGTTGAGTGCATTCAACTCACAGACTTGAACTTACCTGTAGAAAGAGCAGTTTTGAAACACTCTTTTGGTAAAATCTGCAAGTGGTTATTTGGAGCACTTCGAGGCCTGTGCTGGGATATGGAATATCTTCACCTAAAAACTACAGAGAAGCATTCTCAGAAAGTTCTTCACGACGCATTCATTCAACTCACAGAGTTGAAACTTCCTTTTGATAGAACAGTTTTGAAACTTTCTTTTTGTAGAATCTGCAAGAGGATATTTGGAGCGTTTTGAGGCCTATGCTGGAAAAGGAAATATCTTCACCTAAAAACTAGACAGAAGCATTCTCAGAAACTTCTGTGTGATGAGTGCATTCAACTCACAGACTTGAACGTTTCTTTTGATAGAACAGTTTTGAAACATTACGTTTGTAGAATCTGCAAGTGTTTATTCGGAGCACCTTGAGGCCTATGTTGGAAAAGGAAATATCTTCACATAAAAACTAGAGAGAAGGATTCTCAGAAACTTCTTTGTGACGAGTTCATTCAACTCACAGAGTTGAACCTACCAATTGATAGAGAAGTTTGGAAACACTCTTTTTGTACAATCTGCAAGTGGATATTTGGAGCCGTTTGAGGCCTATGCTGGAAAAGGAAATAACTTCACATAAAAACTGAACAGAAGCATTCTCAGAAACTTCTTTGTGTTGAGTGCATTCAACTCACAGACTTGAACTTACCTGTAGAAAGAGCAGTTTTGAAACACTCTTTTGGTAAAATCTGCAAATGGTTATTTGGAGCACTTCGAGGCCTGTGCTGGGATATGGAATATCTTCACCTAAAAACTACAGAGAAGCATTCTCAGAAATTTCTTCACGACGCATTCATTCAACTCACAGAGTTGAACCTTCCTTTTGATAGAACAGTTTTGAAACACTCTTTTTGTAGAATCTGCAAGAGGATATTTGGAGCGTTTTGAGGCCTATGCTGGAAAAGGAAATAACTTCACCTAAAAACTAGACAGAAGCATTCTCAGAAACTTCTGTGTGATGAGTGCATTCAACTCACAGACTTGAACGTTCCTTTTGATAGAACAGTTTGGAAACATTACGTTTGTAGAATCTGCAAGTGTTTATTCGGAGCACCTTGAGTCCTATGTTGGAAAAGGAAATATCTTCACATAAAAACTAGAGAGAGGGATTCTCAGAAACTTCTTTGTGATGAGTTCATTCAACTCACAGAGTTGAACCTACCAATTGATAGAGAAGTTTGGAAACACTCTTTTTGTAGAATCTGCAAGTGGATATTTGGAGCCGTTTGAGGCCTATGCTGGAAAAGGAAATATCTTCACATAAAAACTGAACAGAAGCATTCTCAGAAACTTCTTTGTGTTGCGTGCATTCAACTCACAGACTTGAACTTACCTGTAGAAACAGCAGTTTTGAAACACTCTTTTGGTAAAATCTGCAAGTGGTTATTTGGAGCACTTCGAGGCCTGTGCTGGGATATGGAATATCTTCACCTAAAAACAACAGAGAAGCATTCTCAGAAAGTTCTTCACGATGCATTCATTCAACTCACAGAGTTGAACCTTCCTTTTGATAGAACAGTTTTGAAACACTCTTTTTGTAGAATCTGCAAGAGGATATTTGGAGCGTTTTGAGGCCTATGCTGGAAAAGGAAATATCTTCACCTAAAAACTAGACAGAAGCATTCTCAGAAACTTCTGTGTGATGAGTGCATTCAACTCACAGACTTGAACGTTTCTTTTGATAGAACAGTTTTGAAACATTACGTTTGTAGAATCTACAAGTGTTTATTCGGAGCACCTTGAGGCCTATGTTGGAAAAGGAAATATCTTCACGTAAAAACTAGAGAGAAGGATTCTCAGAAGCTTCTTTGTGATGAGTTCATTCAACTCACAGAGTTGAACCTACCAATTGATAGAGAAGTTTGGAAACACTCTTTTTGTAGAATCTGCAACTGGATATTTGGAGCCGTTTGAGGCCTATGCTGGAAAAGGAAATATCTTCACATAAAAACTGAACAGAAGCATTCTCAGAAACTTCTTTGTGTTGAGTGCATTCAACTCACAGACTTGAACTTACCTGAAGAAAGAGCAGTTTTGAAACAGTCTTTTGGTAAAATCTGCAAGTGGTTATTTGGAGCACTTCGAGGCCTGTGCTGGGATATGGAATATCTTCACCTAAAAACTATAGAGAAGCATTCTCAGAAAGTTCTTCACGACGCATTCATTCAACTCACAGAGTTGAACCTTCCTTTTGATAGAACAGTTTTGAAACACTCTTTTTGTAGAATCTGCAAGAGGATATTTGGAGCGTTTTGAGTCCTATGCTGGAAAAGGAAATATCTTCACCTAAAAACTCGACAGAAGCATTCTCAGAAACTTCTGTGTGATGAGTGCATTCAACTCACAGACTTGAACGTTCGTTTTGATAGAACAGTTTTGAAACACTACGTTTGTAGAATCTGCAAGTGTTTATTCGGAGCACCTTGAGGCCTATGTTGGAAAAGGAAATATCTTCACATAAAAACTAGAGAGAAGGATTCTCAGAAACTTCTTTGTGATGAGTTCATTCAACTCACAGAGTTGAAGCTACCAATTGATAGAGAAGTTTGGAAACACTCTTTTTGTAGAATCTGCAAGTGGATATTTGGAGCCGTTTGAGGCCTATGCTGGAAAAGGAAATATCTTCACATAAAAACTGAACAGAAGCATTCTCAGAAACTTCTTTGTGTTGAGTGCATTCAACTCACAGACTTGAACTTACCTGTAGAAAGAGCAGTTTTGAAACACTCTTTTGGTAAAATCTGCAAGTGGTTATTTGGAGCACTTCGAGGCCTGTGCTGGGATATGGAATAACTTCACCTAAAAACTACAGAGAAGCATTCTCTGCAAGTTCTTCAGGACGCATTCATTCAACTCACAGAGTTGAACCTTCCTTTTGATAGAACAGATTAGAAACACTCTTTTTGTAGAATCTGCAAGAGGATATTTGGAGCGTTTTGAGGCCTATGCTGGAAAAGGAAATATCTTCATCTAAAAACTAGACAGAAGCATCCTCAGAAACTTCTGTGTGATGAGTGCATTCAACTCACAGACTTGTACGTTTCTTTTGATAGAACAGTTTTGAAACATTACGTTTGTAGAATCTGCAAGTGTTTATTCGGAGCACCTTGAGGCCTATGTTGGAAAAGGAAATATCTTCACGTAAAAACTAGAGAGAAGGATTCTCAGAAACTTCTTTGTGATGAGTTCATTCAACTCACAGAGTTGAACCTACCAATTGATAGAGAAGTTTGGAAACACTCTTTTTCTAGAATCTGCAAGTGGATATTTGGAGCCGTTTGAGGCCTATGCTGGAAAAGGAAATATCTTCACTTAAAAACTGAACAGAAGCATTCTCAGAAACTTCTTTGTGTTGAGTGCATTCAACTCACAGACTTGAACTTACCTGTAGAAAGAGCAGTTTTGAAACACTCTTTTGGTAAAATCTGCAAGTGGTTATTTGGAGCACTTCGAGGCCTGTGCTGGGATATGGAATAACTTCACCTAAAAACTACAGAGAAGCATTCTCAGAAAGTTCTTCACGATGCATTCATTCAACTCACAGAGTTGAACCTTCCTTTTGATAGAACAGATTTGAAACACTCTTTTTGTAGAATCTGCAAGAGGATATTTGGAGCGTTTTGAGGCCTATGCTGGAAAAGGAAATATCTTCATCTAAAAACTAGACAGAAGCATCCTCAGAAACTTCTGTGTGATGAGTGCATTCAACTCACAGACTTGTACGTTTCTTTTGATAGAACAGTTTTGAAACATTACGTTTGTAGAATCTGCAAGTGTTTATTCGGAACACCTTGAGGCCTATGTTGGAAAAGGAAATTTCTTCACGTAAAAACTAGAGAGAAGGATTCTCAGAAACTTCTTTGTGATGAGTTCATTCAACTCACAGAGTTGAACCTACCAATTGATAGAGAAGTTTGGAAACACTCTTTTTGTAGAATCTGCAAGTGGATATTTGGAGCCCTTTGAGGCCTATGCTGGAAAAGGAAATATCTTCACATAAAAACTGAACAGAAGCATTCTCAGAAACTTCTTTGTGTTGAGTGCATTCAACTCACAGACTTGAACTTACCTGTAGAAAGAGCAGTTTTGAAACACTCTTTTGGTAAAATCTGCAAGTGGTTATTTGGAGCACTTCGAGGCCTGTGCTGGGATATGGAATATCTTCACCTAAAAACTACAGAGAAGCATTCTCAGAAAGTTCTTCACGACGCATTCATTCAACTCACAGAGTTGAACCTTCTTTTTGATAGAACAGTTTTGAAACACTCTTTTTGTAGAATCTGCAAGAGGATATTTGGAGCGTTTTGAGGCCTATGCTGGAAAAGGAAATATCTTCACCTAAAAACTAGACAGAAGCATTCTCAGAAACTTCTGTGTGATGAGTGCATTCAACTCACAGACTTGAACGTTTCTTTTGATAGAACAGTTTGGAAACATTACCTTTGTAGAATCTGCAAGTGTTTATTCGGAGCACCTTGAGGCCTATGTTGGAAAAGGAAATATCTTCACATAAAAACTAGAGAGAAGGATTCTCAGAAACTTCTTTGTGATGAGTTCATTCAACTCACAGAGTTGAACCTACCAATTGATAGAGAAGTTTGGAAACACTCTTTTTGTAGAATCTGCAAGTGGATATTTGGAGCCGTTTGAGGCCTATGCTGGAAAAGGAAATATCTTCACATAAAAACTGAACAGAAGCATTCTCAGAAACTTCTTTGTGTTGAGTGCATTCAACTCACAGACTTGAACTTACCTGTAGAAAGAGCAGTTTTGAAACACTCTTTTGGTAAAATCTGCAAGTGGTTATTTGGAGCACTTCGAGGCCTGTGCTGGGATATGGAATATCTTCACCTAAAAACTACAGAGAAGCATTCTCAGAAAGTTCTTCACGACGCATTCATTCAACTCACAGAGTTGAACCTTCCTTTTGATAGAACAGTTTTGAAACACTCTTTTTGTAGAATCTGCAAGAGGATATTTGGAGCGTTTTGAGGCCTATGCTGGAAAAGGAAATATCTTCCCCTTAAAACTAGACAGAAGCATTCTCAGAAACTTCTGTGTGATGAGTGCATTCAACTCACAGACTTGAACGTTTCTTTTGATAGAACAGTTTTGAAACATTACGTTTGTAGAATCTACAAGTGTTTATTCGGAGCACCTTGAGGCCTATGTTGGAAAAGGAAATATCTTCACATAAAAACTAGAGAGAAGGATTCTCAGAAACTTCTTTGTGATGAGTTCATTCAACTCACAGAGTTGAACCTACCAATTGATAGAGAAGTTTGGAAACACTCTTTTTGTAGAATCTGCAAGTGGATATTTGGAGCCGTTTGAGGCCTATGCTGGAAAAGGAAATATCTTCACATAAAAACTGAACAGATGCATTCTCAGAAACTTCTTTGTGTTGAGTGCATTCAACTCACAGACTTAAACTTACCTGTAGAAAGAGCAGTTTTGAAACACTCTTTTGGTAAAATCTGCAAGTGGTTATTTGGAGCACTTCGAGGCCTGTGCTGGGATATGGAATATCTTCACCTAAAAACTACAGAGAAGCATTCTCAGAAAGTTCTTCACAATGCATTCATTCAACTCACAGAGTTGAACCTTCCTTTTGATAGAACAGTTTTGAAACACTCTTTTTGTATAATCTGCAAGAGGATATTTGGAGCGTTTTGAGGCCTATGCTGGAAAAGGAAATATCTTCACCTTAAAACTAGACAGAAGCATTCTCAGAAACTTCTGTGTGATGAGTGCATTCAACTCACAGACTTGAACGTTCCTTTTGATAGAACAGTTTGGAAACATTACGTTTGTAGAATCTGCAAGTGTTTATTCGGAGCACCTTGAGGCCTATGTTGGAAAAGGAAATATATTCACATAAAAACTAGAGAGAAGGATTCTCAGAAACTTCTTTGTGATGAGTTCATTCAACTCACAGAGTTGAACCTACCAATTGTTAGAGAAGTTTGGAAACACTCTTTTTGTAGAATCTGCAAGTGGATATTTGGAGCCGTTTGAGGCCTATGCTGGAAAAGGAAATATCTTCACATAAAAACTGAACAGAAGCATTCTCAGAAACTTCTTTGTGTTGAGTGCATTCAACTCACAGACTTGAACTTACATGTAGAAAGAGCAGTTTTGAAACACTCTTTTGGTAAAATCTGCAAGTGGTTATTTGGAGCACTTCGAGGCCTGTGCTGGGATATGGAATATCTTCACCTAAAAACAACAGAGAAGCATTCTCAGAAAGTTCTTCACGATGCATTCATTCAACTCACAGAGTTGAACCTTCCTTTTGATAGAACAGTTTGGAAACACTCTTTTTGTAGAAGCTGCAAGAGGATATTTGGAGCGTTTTGAGGCCTATGCTGGAAAAGGAAATATCTTCACCTAAAAACTAGACAGAAGCATTCTCAGAAACTTCTGTGTGATGAGTGCATTCAACTCACAGACTTGAACGTTTCTTTTGATAGAACAGTTTTGAAACATTACGTTTGTAGAATCTACAAGTGTTTATTCGGAGCACCTTGAGGCCTATGTTGGAAAAGGAAATATCTTCACGTAAAAACTAGAGAGAAGGATTCTCAGAAGCTTCTTTGTGATGAGTTCATTCAACTCACAGAGTTGAACCTACCAATTGATAGAGAAGTTTGGAAACACTCTTTTTGTAGAATCTGCAACTGGATATTTGGAGCCGTTTGAGGCCTATGCTGGAAAAGGAAATATCTTCACATAAAAACTGAACAGAAGCATTCTCAGAAACTTCTTTGTGTTGAGTGCATTCAACTCACAGACTTGAACTTACCTGTAGAAAAAGCAGTTTTGAAACACTCTTTTGGTAAAATCTGCAAGTGGTTATTTGGAGCACTTCGAGGCCTGTGCTGGGATATGGAATATCTTCACCTAAAAACTATAGAGAAGCATTCTCAGAAAGTTCTTCACGACGCATTCATTCAACTCACAGAGTTGAACCTTCCTTTTGATAGAACAGTTTTGAAACACTCTTTTTGTAGAATCTGCAAGAGGATATTTGGAGCGTTTTGAGTCCTATGCTGGAAAAGGAAATATCTTCACCTAAAAACTAGACAGAAGCATTCTCAGAAACTTCTGTGTGATGAGTGCATTCAACTCACAGACTTGAACGTTTCTTTTGATAGAACAGTTTTGAAACACTACGTTTGTAGAATCTTCAAGTGTTTATTCGGAGCACCTTGAGGCCTATGTTGGAAAAGGAAATATCTTCACATAAAAACTAGAGAGAAGGATTCTCAGAAACTTCTTTATGACGAGTTCATTCAACTCACAGAGTTGAACCTACCAATTGATAGAGAAGTTTGGAAACACTCTTTTTGTAGAATCTGCAAGTGGATATTTGGAGCCGTTTGAGGCCTATGCTGGAAAAGGAAATATCTTCACATAATAACTGAACAGAAGCATTCTCAGAAACTTCTTTGTGTTGAGTGCATTCAACTGACAGACTTGAACTTACCTGTAGAAAGAGCAGTTTTGAAACACTCTTTTGGTAATATCTGCAAGTGGGTATTTGGAGCACTTCGAGGCCTGTGCTGGGATATGGAATATCTTCACCTAAAAACTATAGAGAAGCATTCTCAGAAAGTTCTTCACGACGCATTCATTCAACTCACAGAGTTGAACCTTCCTTTTGATAGAACAGTTTTGAAACACTCTTTTTGTAGAATCTGCAAGAGGATATTTGGAGCGTTTTGAGGTCTATGCTGGAAAAGGAAATATCTTCACCTAAAAACTAGACAGAAGCATTCTCAGAAACTTCTGTGTGATGAGTGCATTCAACTCACAGACTTGGACGTTTCTTTTGATAGAACAGTTTGGAAACATTACGTTTGTAGAATCTGCAAGTGTTTATTCGGAGCACCTTGAGGCCTATGTTGGAAAAGGAAATATCTTCACATAAAAACTAGAGAGAAGGATTCTCAGAAACTTCTTTGTGATGAGTTCATTCAACTCACAGAGTTGAACCTACCAATTGATAGAGAAGTTTGGAAACACTCTTTTTGTAGAATCTGCAAGTGGATATTTGGAGCCGTTTGAGGCCTATGCTGGAAAAGGAAATATCTTCACATAAAAACTGAACAGAAGCATTCTCCGAAACTTCTTTGTGTTGAGTGCATTCAACTCACAGACTTGAACTTACCTGTAGAAAGAGCAGTTTTGAAACACTCTTTTGGTAAAATCTGCAAGTGGTTATTTGGAGCACTTCGAGGCCTGTGCTGGGATATGGAATATCTTCACCTAAAAACTACAGAGAAGCATTCTCAGAAAGTTCTTCACGATGCATTCATTCAACTCACAGAGTTGAACCTTCCTTTTGATAGAACAGTTTTGAAACACTCTTTTTGTAGAATCTGCAAGAGGATATTTGGAGCGTTTTGAGGCCTATGCTGGAAAAGGAAATATCTTCACCTAAAAACTAGACAGAAGCATTCTCAGAAACTTCTGTGTGATGAGTGCATTCAACTCACAGACTTGAACGTTTCTTTTGATAGAACAGTTTTGAAACATTACGTTTGTAGAATCTGCAAGTGTTTATTCGGAGCACCTTGAGGCCTATGTTGGAAAAGGAAATATCTTCACATAAAAACTAGAGAGAAGGATTCTCAGAAACTTCTTTGTGACGAGTTCATTCAACTCACAGAGTTGAACCTACCAATTGATAGAGAAGTTTGGAAACACTCTTTTTGTACAATCTGCAAGTGGATATTTGGAGCCGATTGAGGCCTATGCTGGAAAAGGAAATAACTTCACATAAAAACTGAACAGAAACATTCTCAGAAACTTCTTTGTGTTGAGTGCATTCAACTCACAGACTTGAACTTACCTGTAGAAAGAGCAGTTTTGAAACACTCTTTTGGTAAAATCTGCAAATGGTTATTTGGAGCACTTCGAGGCCTGTGCTGGGATATGGAATATCTTCACCTAAAAACTACAGAGAAGCATTCTCAGAAATTTCTTCACGACGCATTCATTCAACTCACAGAGTTGAACCTTCCTTTTGATAGAACAGATTTGAAACACTCTTTTTGTAGAATCTGCAAGAGGATATTTGGAGCGTTTTGAGGCCTATGCTGGAAAAGGAAATATCTTCACCTAAAAACTAGACAGAAGCATCCTCAGAAACTTCTGTGTGATGAGTGCATTCAACTCACAGACTTGAACGTTTCTTTTGATAGAACAGTTTTGAAACATTACGTTTGTAGAATCTGCAAGTGTTTATTCGGAGCACCTTGAGGCCTATGTTGGAAAAGGAAAAATCTTCACATTAAAACTAGAGAGAAGGATTCTCAGAAACTTCTTTGTGATGAGTTCATTCAACTCACAGAGTGGAACCTACCAATTGATAGAGAAGTTTGGAAACACTCTTTTTGTAGAATCTGCAAGTGGATATTTGGAGCCGTTTGAGGCCTATGCTGGAAAAGGAAATATCTTCACATAAAAACTGAACAGAAGCATTCTCAGAAACTTCTTTGTGTTGAGTGCATTCAACTCACAGACTTGAACTTACCTGTAGAAAGAGCAGTTTTGAAACACTCTTTTGGTAAAATCTGCAAGTGGTTATTTGGAGCACTTCGAGGCCTGTGCTGGGATATGGAATAACTTCACCTAAAAACTATAGAGAAGCATTCTCAGAAAGTTCTTCACGACGCATTCATTCAACTCACAGAGTTGAACCTTCCTTTTGATAGAACAGATTTGAAACACTCTTTTTGTAGAATCTGCAAGAGGATATTTGGAGCGTTTTGAGGCCTATGCTGGAAAAGGAAATATCTTCATCTAAAAACTAGACAGAAGTATCCTCAGAAACTTCTGTGTGATGAGTGCATTCAACTCACAGACTTGGACGTTTCTTTTGATAGAACAGTTTGGAAACATTACGTTTGTAGAATCTGCAAGTGTTTATTCGGAGCACCTTAAGGCCTATGTTGGAAAAGGAAATATCTTCACATAAAAACTAGAGAGAAGGATTCTCAGAAACTTCTTTGTGATGAGTTCATTCAACTCACAGAGTTGAACCTACCAATTGATAGAGAAGTTTGGAAACACTCTTTTTGTAGAATCTGCAAGTGGATATTTGGAGCCGTTTGAGGCCTATGCTGGAAAAGGAAATATCTTCACATAAAAACTGAACAGAAGCATTCTCAGAAACTTCTTTGTGTTGAGTGCATTCAACTCACAGACTTGAACTTACCTGTAGAAAGAGCAGTTTTGAAACACTCTTTTGGTAAAATCTGCAAGTGGTTATTTGGAGCACTTCGAGGCCTGTGCTGGGATATGGAATATCTTCACCTAAAAACTATAGAGAAGCATTCTCAGAAAGTTCTTCACGACGCATTCATTCAACTCACAGAGTTGAACCTTCCTTTTGATAGAACAGTTTTGAAACACTCTTTTTGTAGAATCTGCAAGAGGATATTTGGAGCGTTTTGAGGCCTATGCTGGAAAAGGAAATATCTTCACCTAAAAACTAGACAGAAGCATTCTCAGAAACTTCTGTGTGATGAGTGCATTCAACTCACAGACTTGGACGTTTCTTCTGATAGAACAGTTTGGAAACATTACGTTTCTAGAATCTGCAAGTGTTTATTCGGAGCACCTTGAGGCCTATGTTGGAAAAGGAAATATCTTCACATAAAAACTAGAGAGAAGGATTCTCAGAAACTTCTTTGTGATGAGTTCATACAACTCACAGAGTTGAACCTACCAATTGATAGAGAAGTTTGGAAACACTCTTTTTGTAGAATCTGCAAGAGGATATTTGGAGCGTTTTGAGGCCTATGCTGGAAAAGGAAATATCTTCACCTAAAAACTAGACAGAAGCATTCTCAGAAACTTCTGTGTGATGAGTGCATTCAACTCACAGACTTGAACGTTTCTTTTGATAGAACAGTTTTGAAACATTACGTTTGTAGAATCTGCAAGTGTTTATTCGGAGCACCTTGAGGCCTATGTTGGAAAAGGAAATATCTTCACATAAAAACTAGAGAGAAGGATTCTCAGAAACTTCTTTGTGACGAGTTCATTCAACTCACAGAGTTGAACCTACCAATTGATAGAGAAGTTTGGAAACACTCTTTTTGTACAATCTGCAAGTGGATATTTGGAGCCGTTTGAGGCCTATGCTGGAAAAGGAAATAACTTCACATAAAAACTGAACAGAAGCATTCTCAGAAACTTCTTTGTGTTGAGTGCATTCAACTCACAGACTTGAACTTACCTGTAGAAAGAGCAGTTTTGAAACACTCTTTTGGTAAAATCTGCAAGTGGTTATTTGGAGCACTTCGAGGCCTGTGCTGGGATACGGAATATCTTCACCTAAAAACTACAGAGAAGCATTCTCAGAAATTTCTTCACGACGCATTCATTCAACTCACAGAGTTGAACCTTCCTTTTGATAGAACAGTTTTGAAACACTCTTTTTGTAGAATCTGCAAGAGGATATTTGGAGCGTTTTGAGGCCTATGCTGGAAAAGGAAATAACTTCACCTAAAAACTAGACAGAAGCATTCTCAGAAACTTCTGTGTGATGAGTGCATTCAACTCACAGACTTGAACGTTCCTTTTGATAGAACAGTTTGGAAACATTACGTTTGTAGAATCTGCAAGTGTTTATTCGGAGCACCTTGAGGCCTATGTTGGAAAAGGAAATATCTTCACATAAAAACTAGAGAGAAGGATTCTCAGAAACTTCTTTGTGATGAGTTCATTCAACTCACAGAGTTGAACCTACCAATTGATAGAGAAGTTTGGAAACACTCTTTTTGTAGAATCTGCAAGTGGATATTTGGAGCCGTTTGAGGCCTATGCTGGAAAAGGAAATATCTTCACATAAAAACTGAACAGAAGCATTCTCAGAAACTTCTTTGTGTTGAGTGCATTCAACTCACAGACTTGAACTTACCTGTAGAAAGAGCAGTTTTGAAACACTCTTTTGGTAAAATCTGCAAGTGGTTATTTGGAGCACTTCGAGGCCTGTGCTGGGATATGGAATATCTTCACCTAAAAACTATAGAGAATCATTCTCTGAAAGTTCTTCACGACGCATTCATTCAACTCACAGAGTTGAACCTTCCTTTTGATAGAACAGTTTTGAAACACTCTTTTTGTAGAATCTGCAAGAGGATATTTGGAGCGTTTTGAGGCCTATGCTGGAAAAGGAAATATCTTCACCTAAAAACTAGACAGAAGCATTCTCAGAAACTTCTGTGTGATGAGTGCATTCAACTCACAGACTTGGACGTTTCTTTTGATAGAACAGTTTGGAAACATTACGTTTGTAGAATCTGCAAGTGTTTATTCGGAGCACCTTAAGGCCTATGTTGGAAAAGGAAATATCTTCACATAAAAACTAGAGAGAAGGATTCTCAGAAACTTCTTTGTGATGAGTTCATTCAACTCACAGAGTTGAACCTACCAATTGATAGAGAAGTTTGGAAACACTCTTTTTGTAGAATCTGCAAGTGGATATTTGGAGCCGTTTGAGGCCTATGCTGGAAAAGGAAATATCTTCACATAAAAACTGAACAGAAGCATTCTCAGAAACTTCTTTGTGTTGAGTGCATTCAACTCACAGACTTGAACTTACCTGTAGAAAGAGCAGTTTTGAAACACTCTTTTGGTAAAATCTGCAAGTGGTTATTTGGAGCACTTCGAGGCCTGTGCTGGGATATGGAATATCTTCACCTAAAAACTATAGAGAAGCATTCTCAGAAAGTTCTTCACGACGCATTCATTCAACTCACAGAGTTGAACCTTCCTTTTGATAGAACAGTTTTGAAACACTCTTTTTGTAGAATCTGCAAGAGGATATTTGGAGCGTTTTGAGGCCTATGCTGGAAAAGGAAATATCTTCACCTAAAAACTAGACAGAAGCATTCTCAGAAACTTCTGTGTGATGAGTGCATTCAACTCACAGACTTGGACGTTTCTTCTGATAGAACAGTTTGGAAACATTACGTTTGTAGAATCTGCAAGTGTTTATTCTGAGCACCTTGAGGCCTATGTTGGAAAAGGAAATATCTTCACATAAAAACTAGAGAGAAGGATTCTCAGAAACTTCTTTGTGATGAGTTCATACAACTCACAGAGTTGAACCTACCAATTGATAGAGAAGTTTGGAAACACTCTTTTTGTAGAATCTGCAAGAGGATATTTGGAGCGTTTTGAGGCCTATGCTGGAAAAGGAAATATCTTCACCTAAAAACTAGACAGAAGCATTCTCAGAAACTTCTGTGTGATGAGTGCATTCAACTCACAGACTTGAACGTTTCTTTTGATAGAACAGTTTTGAAACATTACGTTTGTAGAATCTGCAAGTGTTTATTCGGAGCACCTTGAGGCCTATGTTGGAAAAGGAAATATCTTCACATAAAAACTAGAGAGAAGGATTCTCAGAAACTTCTTTGTGACGAGTTCATTCAACTCACAGAGTTGAACCTACCAATTGATAGAGAAGTTTGGAAACACTCTTTTTGTACAATCTGCAAGTGGATATTTGGAGCCGTTTGAGGCCTATGCTGGAAAAGGAAATAACTTCACATAAAAACTGAACAGAAGCATTCTCAGAAACTTCTTTGTGTTGAGTGCATTCAACTCACAGACTTGAACTTACCTGTAGAAAGAGCAGTTTTGAAACACTCTTTTGGTAAAATCTGCAAGTGGTTATTTGGAGCACTTCGAGGCCTGTGCTGGGATACGGAATATCTTCACCTAAAAACTACAGAGAAGCATTCTCAGAAATTTCTTCACGACGCATTCATTCAACTCACAGAGTTGAACCTTCCTTTTGATAGAACAGTTTTGAAACACTCTTTTTGTAGAATCTGCAAGAGGATATTTGGAGCGTTTTGAGGCCTATGCTGGAAAAGGAAATAACTTCACCTAAAAACTAGACAGAAGCATTCTCAGAAACTTCTGTGTGATGAGTGCATTCAACTCACAGACTTGAACGTTCCTTTTGATAGAACAGTTTGGAAACATTACGTTTGTAGAATCTGCAAGTGTTTATTCGGAGCACCTTGAGGCCTATGTTGGAAAAGGAAATATATTCACATAAAAACTAGAGAGAAGGATTCTCAGAAACTTCTTTGTGATGAGTTCATTCAACTCACAGAGTTGAACCTACCAATTGTTAGAGAAGTTTGGAAACACTCTTTTTGTAGAATCTGCAAGTGGATATTTGGAGCCGTTTGAGGCCTATGCTGGAAAAGGAAATATCTTCACATAAAAACTGAACAGAAGCATTCTCAGAAACTTCTTTGTGTTGAGTGCATTCAACTCACAGACTTGAACTTACCTGTAGATAGAGCAGTTTTGAAACAGTCTTTTGGTAAAATCTGCAAGTGGTTATTTGGAGCACTTCGAGGCCTGTGCTGGGATATGGAATATCTTCACCTAAAAACAACAGAGAAGCATTCTCAGAAAGTTCTTCACGATGCATTCATTCAACTCACAGAGTTGAACCTTCCTTTTGATTGAACAGTTTTAAACACTGTTTTTGTAGAATCTGCAAGAGGATATTTGGAGCGTTTTGAGGCCTATGCTGGAAAAGGAAATATCTTCACCTAAAAACTAGACAGAAGCATTCTCAGAAACTTCTGTGTGATGAGTGCATTCAACTCACAGACTTGAACGTTTCTTTTGATAGAACAGTTTTGAAACATTACGTTTGTAGAATCTACAAGTGTTTATTCGGAGCACCTTGAGGCCTATGTTGGAAAAGGAAATATCTTCACGTAAAAACTAGAGAGAAGGATTCTCAGAAGCTTCATTGTGATGAGTTCATTCAACTCACAGAGTTGAACCTACCAATTGATAGAGAAGTTTGGAAACACTCTTTTTGTAGAATCTGCAACTGGATATTTGGAGCCGTTTGAGGCCTATGCTGGAAAAGGAAATATCTTCACATAAAAACTGAACAGAAGCATTCTCAGAAACTTCTTTGTCTTGAGTGCATTCAACTCACAGACTTGAACTTACCTGTAGAAAGAGCAGTTTTGAAACACTCTTTTGGTAAAATCTGCAAGTGTTTATTTGGAGCACTTCGAGGCCTGTGCTGGCATATGGAATATCTTCACCTAAAAACTACAGAGAAGCATTCTCAGAAAGTTCTTCACGACGCATTCATTCAACTCACAGAGTTGAACCTTCCTTTTGATAGAACAGTTTTGAAACACTCTTTTTGTAGAATCTGCAAGAGGATATTTGGAGCGTTTTGAGGCCTATGCTGGAAAAGGAAATATCTTCACCTAAAAACTAGACAGAAGCATTCTCAGAAACTTCTGTGTGATGAGTGCATTCAACTCACAGACTTGAACGTTTCTTTTGATAGAACAGTTTTGAAACATTACGTTTGTAGAATCTGCAAGTGTTTATTCGGAGCACCTTGAGGCCTATGTTGGAAAAGGAAATATCTTCACATAAAAACTAGAGAGAAGGATTCTCAGAAACTTCTTTGTGACGAGTTCATTCAACTCACAGAGTTGAACCTACCAATTGATAGAGAAGTTTGGAAACACTCTTTTTGTACAATCTGCAAGTGGATATTTGGAGCCGTTTGAGGCCTATGCTGGAAAAGGAAATAACTTCACATAAAAACTGAACAGAAGCATTCTCAGAAACTTCTTTGTGTTGAGTGCATTCAACTCACAGACTTGAACTTACCTGTAGAAAGAGCAGTTTTGAAACACTCTTTTGGTAAAATCTGCAAATGGTTATTTGGAGCACTTCGAGGCCTGTGCTGGGATACGGAATATCTTCACCTAAAAACTACAGAGAAGCATTCTCAGAAATTTCTTCACGACGCATTCATTCAACTCACAGAGTTGAACCTTCCTTTTGATAGAACAGTTTTGAAACACTCTTTTTGTAGAATCTGCAAGAGTATATTTGGAGCATTTTGAGGCCTATGCTGGAAAAGGAAATAACTTCACCTAAAAACTAGACAGAAGCATTCTCAGAAACTTCTGTGTGATGAGTGCATTCAACTCACAGACTTGAACGTTCCTTTTGATAGAACAGTTTGGAAACATTACGTTTGTAGAATCTGCAAGTGTTTATTCGGAGCACCTTGAGGCCTATGTTGGAAAAGGAAATATATTCACATAAAAACTAGAGAGAAGGATTCTCAGAAACTTCTTTGTGATGAGTTCATTCAACTCACAGAGTTGAACCTACCAATTGTTAGAGAAGTTTGGAAACACTCTTTTTGTAGAATCTGCAAGTGGATATTTGGAGCCGTTTGAGGCCTATGCTGGAAAAGGAAATATCTTCACATAAAAACTGAACAGAAGCATTCTCAGAAACTTCTTTGTGTTGAGTGCATTCAACTCACAGACTTGAACTTACCTGTAGAAAGAGCAGTTTTGAAACACTCTTTTGGTAAAATCTGCAAGTGGTTATTTGGAGCACTTCGAGGCCTGTGCTGGGATATGGAATATCTTCACCTAAAAACAACAGAGAAGCATTCTCAGAAAGTTCTTCACGATGCATTCATTCAACTCACAGAGTTGAACCTTCCTTTTGATAGAACAGTTTGGAAACACTCTTTTTGTAGAATCTGCAAGAGGATATTTGGAGCGTTTTGAGGCCTATGCTGGAAAAGGAAATATCTTCACCTAAAAACTAGACAGAAGCATTCTCAGAAACTTCTGTGTGATGAGTGCATTCAACTCACAGACTTGAACGTTTCTTTTGATAGAACAGTTTTGAAACATTACGTTTGTAGAATCTACAAGTGTTTATTCGGAGCACCTTGAGGCCTATGTTGGAAAAGGAAATATCTTCACGTAAAAACTAGAGAGAAGGATTCTCAGAAGCTTCTTTGTGATGAGTTCATTCAACTCACAGAGTTGAACCTACCAATTGATAGAGAAGTTTGGAAACACTCTTTTTGTAGAATCTGCAAGTGGATATTTGGAGCCCTTTGAGGCCTATGCTGGAAAAGGAAATATCTTCACATAAAAACTGAACAGAAGCATTCTCAGAAACTTCTTTGTGTTGAGTGCATTCAACTCACAGACTTGAACTTACCTGTAGAAAGAGCAGTTTTGAAACACTCTTTTGGTAAAATCTGCAAGTGGTTATTTGGAGCACTTCGAGGCCTGTGCTGGGATATGGAATATCTTCACCTAAAAACTATAGAGAAGCATTCTCAGAAAGTTCTTCACGACGCATTCATTCAACTCACAGAGTTGAACCTTCCTTTTGATAGAACAGTTTTGAAACACTCTTTTTGTAGAATCTGCAAGAGGATATTTGGAGCGTTTTGAGGCCTATGCTGGAAAAGGAAATATCTTCACCTAAAAACTAGACAGAAGCATTCTCAGAAACTTCTGTGTGATGAGTGCATTCAACTCACAGACTTGGACGTTTCTTTTGATAGAACAGTTTGGAAACATTACGTTTGTAGAATCTGCAAGTGTTTATTCGGAGCACCTTGAGGCCTATGTTGGAAAAGGAAATATCTTCACATAAAAACTAGAGAGAAGGATTCTCAGAAATTTCTTTGTGATGAGTTCATTCAACTCACAGAGTTGAACCTACCAATTGATAGAGAAGTTTGGAAACACTCTTTTTGTAGAATCTGCAAGTGGATATTTGGAGCCGTTTGAGGCCTATGCTGGAAAAGGAAATATCTTCACATAAAAACTGAACAGAAGCATTCTCAGAAACTTCTTTGTGTTGAGTGCATTCAACTCACAGACTTGAACTTACCTGTAGAAAGAGCAGTTTTGAAACACTCTTTTGGTAAAATCTGCAAATGGTTATTTGGAGCACTTCGAGGCCTGTGCTGGGATATGGAATATCTTCACCTAAAAACTACAGAGAAGCATTCTCAGAAATTTCTTCACGACGCATTCATTCAACTCACAGAGTTGAACCTTCCTTTTGATAGAACAGTTTTGAAACACTCTTTTTGTAGAATCTGCAAGAGGATATTTGGAGCGTTTTGAGGCCTATGCTGGAAAAGGAAATATCTTCACCTAAAAACTAGACAGAAGCATCCTCAGAAACTTCTGTGTGATGAGTGCATTCAACTCACAGACTTGAACGTTTCTTTTGATAAAACAGTTTTGAAACATTACGTTTGTAGAATCTGCAAGTGTTTATTCGGAGCACCTTGAGGCCTATGTTGGAAAAGGAAAGATCTTCACATAAAAACTAGAGAGAAGGATTCTCAGAAACTTCTTTGTGATGAGTTCATTCAACTCACAGAGTGGAACCTACCAATTGATAGAGAAGTTTGGAAACACTCTTTTTGTAGAATCTGCAAGTGGATATTTGGAGCCGTTTGAGGCCTATGCTGGAAAAGGAAATATCTTCACATAAAAACTGAACAGAAGCATTCTCAGAAACTTCTTTGTGTTGAGTGCATTCAACTCACAGACTTGAACTTACCTGTAGAAAGAGCAGTTTTGAAACACTCTTTTGGTAAAATCTGCAAGTGGTTATTTGGAGCACTTCGAGGCCTGTGCTGGGATATGGAATAACTTCACCTAAAAACTACAGAGAAGCATTCTCTGCAAGTTCTTCACGACGCATTCATTCAACTCACAGAGTTGAACCTTCCTTTTGATAGAACAGTTTTGAAACACTCTTTTTGTATAATCTGCAAGAGGATATTTGGAGCGTTTTGAGGCCTATGCTGGAAAAGGAAATATCTTCACCTTAAAACTAGACAGAAGCATTCTCAGAAACTTCTGTGTGATGAGTGCATTCAACTCACAGACTTGAACGTTCCTTTTGATAGAACAGTTTGGAAACATTACGTTTGTAGAATCTGCAAGTGTTTATTCGGAGCACCTTGAGGCCTATGTTGGAAAAGGAAATATATTCACATAAAAACTAGAGAGAAGGATTCTCAGAAACTTCTTTGTGATGAGTTCATTCAACTCACAGAGTTGAACCTACCAATTGTTAGAGAAGTTTGGAAACACTCTTTTTGTAGAATCTGCAAGTGGATATTTGGAGCCGTTTGAGGCCTATGCTGGAAAAGGAAATATCTTCACATAAAAACTGAACAGAAGCATTCTCAGAAACTTCTTTGTGTTGAGTGCATTCAACTCACAGACTTGAACTTACATGTAGAAAGAGCAGTTTTGAAACACTCTTTTGGTAAAATCTGCAAGTGGTTATTTGGAGCACTTCGAGGCCTGTGCTGGGATATGGAATATCTTCACCTAAAAACAACAGAGAAGCATTCTCAGAAAGTTCTTCACGATGCATTCATTCAACTCACAGAGTTGAACCTTCCTTTTGATAGAACAGTTTGGAAACACTCTTTTTGTAGAAGCTGCAAGAGGATATTTGGAGCGTTTTGAGGCCTATGCTGGAAAAGGAAATATCTTCACCTAAAAACTAGACAGAAGCATTCTCAGAAACTTCTGTGTGATGAGTGCATTCAACTCACAGACTTGAACGTTTCTTTTGATAGAACAGTTTTGAAACATTACGTTTGTAGAATCTACAAGTGTTTATTCGGAGCACCTTGAGGCCTATGTTGGAAAAGGAAATATCTTCACGTAAAAACTAGAGAGAAGGATTCTCAGAAGCTTCTTTGTGATGAGTTCATTCAACTCACAGAGTTGAACCTACCAATTGATAGAGAAGTTTGGAAACACTCTTTTTGTAGAATCTGCAACTGGATATTTGGAGCCGTTTGAGGCCTATGCTGGAAAAGGAAATATCTTCACATAAAAACTGAACAGAAGCATTCTCAGAAACTTCTTTGTGTTGAGTGCATTCAACTCACAGACTTGAACTTACCTGTAGAAAAAGCAGTTTTGAAACACTCTTTTGGTAAAATCTGCAAGTGGTTATTTGGAGCACTTCGAGGCCTGTGCTGGGATATGGAATATCTTCACCTAAAAACTATAGAGAAGCATTCTCAGAAAGTTCTTCACGACGCATTCATTCAACTCACAGAGTTGAACCTTCCTTTTGATAGAACAGTTTTGAAACACTCTTTTTGTAGAATCTGCAAGAGGATATTTGGAGCGTTTTGAGTCCTATGCTGGAAAAGGAAATATCTTCACCTAAAAACTAGACAGAAGCATTCTCAGAAACTTCTGTGTGATGAGTGCATTCAACTCACAGACTTGAACGTTTCTTTTGATAGAACAGTTTTGAAACACTACGTTTGTAGAATCTTCAAGTGTTTATTCGGAGCACCTTGAGGCCTATGTTGGAAAAGGAAATATCTTCACATAAAAACTAGAGAGAAGGATTCTCAGAAACTTCTTTATGACGAGTTCATTCAACTCACAGAGTTGAACCTACCAATTGATAGAGAAGTTTGGAAACACTCTTTTTGTAGAATCTGCAAGTGGATATTTGGAGCCGTTTGAGGCCTATGCTGGAAAAGGAAATATCTTCACATAATAACTGAACAGAAGCATTCTCAGAAACTTCTTTGTGTTGAGTGCATTCAACTGACAGACTTGAACTTACCTGTAGAAAGAGCAGTTTTGAAACACTCTTTTGGTAATATCTGCAAGTGGGTATTTGGAGCACTTCGAGGCCTGTGCTGGGATATGGAATATCTTCACCTAAAAACTATAGAGAAGCATTCTCAGAAAGTTCTTCACGACGCATTCATTCAACTCACAGAGTTGAACCTTCCTTTTGATAGAACAGTTTTGAAACACTCTTTTTGTAGAATCTGCAAGAGGATATTTGGAGCGTTTTGAGGTCTATGCTGGAAAAGGAAATATCTTCACCTAAAAACTAGACAGAAGCATTCTCAGAAACTTCTGTGTGATGAGTGCATTCAACTCACAGACTTGGACGTTTCTTTTGATAGAACAGTTTGGAAACATTACGTTTGTAGAATCTGCAAGTGTTTATTCGGAGCACCTTGAGGCCTATGTTGGAAAAGGAAATATCTTCACATAAAAACTAGAGAGAAGGATTCTCAGAAACTTCTTTGTGATGAGTTCATTCAACTCACAGAGTTGAACCTACCAATTGATAGAGAAGTTTGGAAACACTCTTTTTGTAGAATCTGCAAGTGGATATTTGGAGCCGTTTGAGGCCTATGCTGGAAAAGGAAATATCTTCACATAAAAACTGAACAGAAGCATTCTCCGAAACTTCTTTGTGTTGAGTGCATTCAACTCACAGACTTGAACTTACCTGTAGAAAGAGCAGTTTTGAAACACTCTTTTGGTAAAATCTGCAAGTGGTTATTTGGAGCACTTCGAGGCCTGTGCTGGGATATGGAATATCTTCACCTAAAAACTACAGAGAAGCATTCTCAGAAAGTTCTTCACGATGCATTCATTCAACTCACAGAGTTGAACCTTCCTTTTGATAGAACAGTTTTGAAACACTCTTTTTGTAGAATCTGCAAGAGGATATTTGGAGCGTTTTGAGGCCTATGCTGGAAAAGGAAATATCTTCACCTAAAAACTAGACAGAAGCATTCTCAGAAACTTCTGTGTGATGAGTGCATTCAACTCACAGACTTGAACGTTTCTTTTGATAGAACAGTTTTGAAACATTACGTTTGTAGAATCTGCAAGTGTTTATTCGGAGCACCTTGAGGCCTATGTTGGAAAAGGAAATATCTTCACATAAAAACTAGAGAGAAGGATTCTCAGAAACTTCTTTGTGACGAGTTCATTCAACTCACAGAGTTGAACCTACCAATTGATAGAGAAGTTTGGAAACACTCTTTTTGTACAATCTGCAAGTGGATATTTGGAGCCGATTGAGGCCTATGCTGGAAAAGGAAATAACTTCACATAAAAACTGAACAGAAACATTCTCAGAAACTTCTTTGTGTTGAGTGCATTCAACTCACAGACTTGAACTTACCTGTAGAAAGAGCAGTTTTGAAACACTCTTTTGGTAAAATCTGCAAATGGTTATTTGGAGCACTTCGAGGCCTGTGCTGGGATATGGAATATCTTCACCTAAAAACTACAGAGAAGCATTCTCAGAAATTTCTTCACGACGCATTCATTCAACTCACAGAGTTGAACCTTCCTTTTGATAGAACAGATTTGAAACACTCTTTTTGTAGAATCTGCAAGAGGATATTTGGAGCGTTTTGAGGCCTATGCTGGAAAAGGAAATATCTTCACCTAAAAACTAGACAGAAGCATCCTCAGAAACTTCTGTGTGATGAGTGCATTCAACTCACAGACTTGAACGTTTCTTTTGATAGAACAGTTTTGAAACATTACGTTTGTAGAATCTGCAAGTGTTTATTCGGAGCACCTTGAGGCCTATGTTGGAAAAGGAAAAATCTTCACATTAAAACTAGAGAGAAGGATTCTCAGAAACTTCTTTGTGATGAGTTCATTCAACTCACAGAGTGGAACCTACCAATTGATAGAGAAGTTTGGAAACACTCTTTTTGTAGAATCTGCAAGTGGATATTTGGAGCCGTTTGAGGCCTATGCTGGAAAAGGAAATATCTTCACATAAAAACTGAACAGAAGCATTCTCAGAAACTTCTTTGTGTTGAGTGCATTCAACTCACAGACTTGAACTTACCTGTAGAAAGAGCAGTTTTGAAACACTCTTTTGGTAAAATCTGCAAGTGGTTATTTGGAGCACTTCGAGGCCTGTGCTGGGATATGGAATAACTTCACCTAAAAACTATAGAGAAGCATTCTCAGAAAGTTCTTCACGACGCATTCATTCAACTCACAGAGTTGAACCTTCCTTTTGATAGAACAGATTTGAAACACTCTTTTTGTAGAATCTGCAAGAGGATATTTGGAGCGTTTTGAGGCCTATGCTGGAAAAGGAAATATCTTCATCTAAAAACTAGACAGAAGTATCCTCAGAAACTTCTGTGTGATGAGTGCATTCAACTCACAGACTTGGACGTTTCTTTTGATAGAACAGTTTGGAAACATTACGTTTGTAGAATCTGCAAGTGTTTATTCGGAGCACCTTAAGGCCTATGTTGGAAAAGGAAATATCTTCACATAAAAACTAGAGAGAAGGATTCTCAGAAACTTCTTTGTGATGAGTTCATTCAACTCACAGAGTTGAACCTACCAATTGATAGAGAAGTTTGGAAACACTCTTTTTGTAGAATCTGCAAGTGGATATTTGGAGCCGTTTGAGGCCTATGCTGGAAAAGGAAATATCTTCACATAAAAACTGAACAGAAGCATTCTCAGAAACTTCTTTGTGTTGAGTGCATTCAACTCACAGACTTGAACTTACCTGTAGAAAGAGCAGTTTTGAAACACTCTTTTGGTAAAATCTGCAAGTGGTTATTTGGAGCACTTCGAGGCCTGTGCTGGGATATGGAATATCTTCACCTAAAAACTATAGAGAAGCATTCTCAGAAAGTTCTTCACGACGCATTCATTCAACTCACAGAGTTGAACCTTCCTTTTGATAGAACAGTTTTGAAACACTCTTTTTGTAGAATCTGCAAGAGGATATTTGGAGCGTTTTGAGGCCTATGCTGGAAAAGGAAATATCTTCACCTAAAAACTAGACAGAAGCATTCTCAGAAACTTCTGTGTGATGAGTGCATTCAACTCACAGACTTGGACGTTTCTTCTGATAGAACAGTTTGGAAACATTACGTTTGTAGAATCTGCAAGTGTTTATTCGGAGCACCTTGAGGCCTATGTTGGAAAAGGAAATATCTTCACATAAAAACTAGAGAGAAGGATTCTCAGAAACTTCTTTGTGATGAGTTCATACAACTCACAGAGTTGAACCTACCAATTGATAGAGAAGTTTGGAAACACTCTTTTTGTAGAATCTGCAAGAGGATATTTGGAGCGTTTTGAGGCCTATGCTGGAAAAGGAAATATCTTCACCTAAAAACTAGACAGAAGCATTCTCAGAAACTTCTGTGTGATGAGTGCATTCAACTCACAGACTTGAACGTTTCTTTTGATAGAACAGTTTTGAAACATTACGTTTGTAGAATCTGCAAGTGTTTATTCGGAGCACCTTGAGGCCTATGTTGGAAAAGGAAATATCTTCACATAAAAACTAGAGAGAAGGATTCTCAGAAACTTCTTTGTGACGAGTTCATTCAACTCACAGAGTTGAACCTACCAATTGATAGAGAAGTTTGGAAACACTCTTTTTGTACAATCTGCAAGTGGATATTTGGAGCCGTTTGAGGCCTATGCTGGAAAAGGAAATAACTTCACATAAAAACTGAACAGAAGCATTCTCAGAAACTTCTTTGTGTTGAGTGCATTCAACTCACAGACTTGAACTTACCTGTAGAAAGAGCAGTTTTGAAACACTCTTTTGGTAAAATCTGCAAGTGGTTATTTGGAGCACTTCGAGGCCTGTGCTGGGATACGGAATATCTTCACCTAAAAACTACAGAGAAGCATTCTCAGAAATTTCTTCACGACGCATTCATTCAACTCACAGAGTTGAACCTTCCTTTTGATAGAACAGTTTTGAAACACTCTTTTTGTAGAATCTGCAAGAGGATATTTGGAGCGTTTTGAGGCCTATGCTGGAAAAGGAAATAACTTCACCTAAAAACTAGACAGAAGCATTCTCAGAAACTTCTGTGTGATGAGTGCATTCAACTCACAGACTTGAACGTTCCTTTTGATAGAACAGTTTGGAAACATTACGTTTGTAGAATCTGCAAGTGTTTATTCGGAGCACCTTGAGGCCTATGTTGGAAAAGGAAATATCTTCACATAAAAACTAGAGAGAAGGATTCTCA
Organism: Pongo abelii; assembly: GCF_028885655.2. Classification (NCBI taxonomy): domain Eukaryota; kingdom Metazoa; phylum Chordata; class Mammalia; order Primates; family Hominidae; genus Pongo; species Pongo abelii. Next base: position 15,838,893 of record NC_071996.2, read on the forward strand.
GAAACTTCTTTGTGATGAGTTCATTCAACTCACAGAGTTGAACCTACCAATTGATAGAGAAGTTTGGAAACACTCTTTTTGTAGAATCTGCAAGTGGATATTTGGAGCCGTTTGAGGCCTATGCTGGAAAAGGAAATATCTTCACATAAAAACTGAACAGAAGCATTCTCAGAAACTTCTTTGTGTTGAGTGCATTCAACTCACAGACTTGAACTTACCTGTAGAAAGAACAGTTTTGAAACACTCTTTTGGTAAAATCTGCAAGTGGTTATTTGGAGCACTTCGAGGCCTGTGCTGGGATATGGAATATCTTCACCTAAAAACTATAGAGAAGCATTCTCTGAAAGTTCTTCACGACGCATTCATTCAACTCACAGAGTTGAACCTTCCTTTTGATAGAACAGTTTTGAAACACTCTTTTTGTAGAATCTGCAAGAGGATATTTGGAGCGTTTTGAGGCCTATGCTGGAAAAGGAAATATCTTCACCTAAAAACTAGACAGAAGCATTCTCAGAAACTTCTGTGTGATGAGTGCATTCAACTCACAGACTTGGACGTTTCTTTTGATAGAACAGTTTGGAAACATTACGTTTGTAGAATCTGCAAGTGTTTATTCGGAGCACCTTAAGGCCTATGTTGGAAAAGGAAATATCTTCACATAAAAACTAGAGAGAAGGATTCTCAGAAACTTCTTTGTGATGAGTTCATTCAACTCACAGAGTTGAACCTACCAATTGATAGAGAAGTTTGGAAACACTCTTTTTGTAGAATCTGCAAGTGGATATTTGGAGCCGTTTGAGGCCTATGCTGGAAAAGGAAATATCTTCACATAAAAACTGAACAGAAGCATTCTCAGAAACTTCTTTGTGTTGAGTGCATTCAACTCACAGACTTGAACTTACCTGTAGAAAGAGCAGTTTTGAAACACTCTTTTGGTAAAATCTGCAAGTGGTTATTTGGAGCACTTCGAGGCCTGTGCTGGGATATGGAATATCTTCACCTAAAAACTATAGAGAAGCATTCTCAGAAAGTTCTTCACGACGCATTCATTCAACTCACAGAGTTGAACCTTCCTTTTGATAGAACAGTTTTGAAACACTCTTTTTGTAGAATCTGCAAGAGGATATTTGGAGCGTTTTGAGGCCTATGCTGGAAAAGGAAATATCTTCACCTAAAAACTAGACAGAAGCATTCTCAGAAACTTCTGTGTGATGAGTGCATTCAACTCACAGACTTGGACGTTTCTTCTGATAGAACAGTTTGGAAACATTACGTTTGTAGAATCTGCAAGTGTTTATTCGGAGCACCTTGAGGCCTATGTTGGAAAAGGAAATATCTTCACATAAAAACTAGAGAGAAGGATTCTCAGAAACTTCTTTGTGATGAGTTCATACAACTCACAGAGTTGAACCTACCAATTGATAGAGAAGTTTGGAAACACTCTTTTTGTAGAATCTGCAAGAGGATATTTGGAGCGTTTTGAGGCCTATGCTGGAAAAGGAAATATCTTCACCTAAAAACTAGACAGAAGCATTCTCAGAAACTTCTGTGTGATGAGTGCATTCAACTCACAGACTTGAACGTTTCTTTTGATAGAACAGTTTTGAAACATTACGTTTGTAGAATCTGCAAGTGTTTATTCGGAGCACCTTGAGGCCTATGTTGGAAAAGGAAATATCTTCACATAAAAACTAGAGAGAAGGATTCTCAGAAACTTCTTTGTGACGAGTTCATTCAACTCACAGAGTTGAACCTACCAATTGATAGAGAAGTTTGGAAACACTCTTTTTGTACAATCTGCAAGTGGATATTTGGAGCCGTTTGAGGCCTATGCTGGAAAAGGAAATAACTTCACATAAAAACTGAACAGAAGCATTCTCAGAAACTTCTTTGTGTTGAGTGCATTCAACTCACAGACTTGAACTTACCTGTAGAAAGAGCAGTTTTGAAACACTCTTTTGGTAAAATCTGCAAGTGGTTATTTGGAGCACTTCGAGGCCTGTGCTGGGATACGGAATATCTTCACCTAAAAACTACAGAGAAGCATTCTCAGAAATTTCTTCACGACGCATTCATTCAACTCACAGAGTTGAACCTTCCTTTTGATAGAACAGTTTTGAAACACTCTTTTTGTAGAATCTGCAAGAGGATATTTGGAGCGTTTTGAGGCCTATGCTGGAAAAGGAAATAACTTCACCTAAAAACTAGACAGAAGCATTCTCAGAAACTTCTGTGTGATGAGTGCATTCAACTCACAGACTTGAACGTTCCTTTTGATAGAACAGTTTGGAAACATTACGTTTGTAGAATCTGCAAGTGTTTATTCGGAGCACCTTGAGGCCTATGTTGGAAAAGGAAATATATTCACATAAAAACTAGAGAGAAGGATTCTCAGAAACTTCTTTGTGATGAGTTCATTCAACTCACAGAGTTGAACCTACCAATTGTTAGAGAAGTTTGGAAACACTCTTTTTGTAGAATCTGCAAGTGGATATTTGGAGCCGTTTGAGGCCTATGCTGGAAAAGGAAATATCTTCACATAAAAACTGAACAGAAGCATTCTCAGAAACTTCTTTGTGTTGAGTGCATTCAACTCACAGACTTGAACTTACCTGTAGATAGAGCAGTTTTGAAACAGTCTTTTGGTAAAATCTGCAAGTGGTTATTTGGAGCACTTCGAGGCCTGTGCTGGGATATGGAATATCTTCACCTAAAAACAACAGAGAAGCATTCTCAGAAAGTTCTTCACGATGCATTCATTCAACTCACAGAGTTGAACCTTCCTTTTGATTGAACAGTTTTAAACACTGTTTTTGTAGAATCTGCAAGAGGATATTTGGAGCGTTTTGAGGCCTATGCTGGAAAAGGAAATATCTTCACCTAAAAACTAGACAGAAGCATTCTCAGAAACTTCTGTGTGATGAGTGCATTCAACTCACAGACTTGAACGTTTCTTTTGATAGAACAGTTTTGAAACATTACGTTTGTAGAATCTACAAGTGTTTATTCGGAGCACCTTGAGGCCTATGTTGGAAAAGGAAATATCTTCACGTAAAAACTAGAGAGAAGGATTCTCAGAAGCTTCATTGTGATGAGTTCATTCAACTCACAGAGTTGAACCTACCAATTGATAGAGAAGTTTGGAAACACTCTTTTTGTAGAATCTGCAACTGGATATTTGGAGCCGTTTGAGGCCTATGCTGGAAAAGGAAATATCTTCACATAAAAACTGAACAGAAGCATTCTCAGAAACTTCTTTGTGTTGAGTGCATTCAACTCACAGACTTGAACTTACCTGTAGAAAGAGCAGTTTTGAAACACTCTTTTGGTAAAATCTGCAAGTGTTTATTTGGAGCACTTCGAGGCCTGTGCTGGCATATGGAATATCTTCACCTAAAAACTACAGAGAAGCATTCTCAGAAAGTTCTTCACGACGCATTCATTCAACTCACAGAGTTGAACCTTCCTTTTGATAGAACAGTTTTGAAACACTCTTTTTGTAGAATCTGCAAGAGGATATTTGGAGCGTTTTGAGGCCTATGCTGGAAAAGGAAATATCTTCACCTAAAAACTAGACAGAAGCATTCTCAGAAACTTCTGTGTGATGAGTGCATTCAACTCACAGACTTGAACGTTTCTTTTGATAGAACAGTTTTGAAACATTACGTTTGTAGAATCTGCAAGTGTTTATTCGGAGCACCTTGAGGCCTATGTTGGAAAAGGAAATATCTTCACATAAAAACTAGAGAGAAGGATTCTCAGAAACTTCTTTGTGACGAGTTCATTCAACTCACAGAGTTGAACCTACCAATTGATAGAGAAGTTTGGAAACACTCTTTTTGTACAATCTGCAAGTGGATATTTGGAGCCGTTTGAGGCCTATGCTGGAAAAGGAAATAACTTCACATAAAAACTGAACAGAAGCATTCTCAGAAACTTCTTTGTGTTGAGTGCATTCAACTCACAGACTTGAACTTACCTGTAGAAAGAGCAGTTTTGAAACACTCTTTTGGTAAAATCTGCAAATGGTTATTTGGAGCACTTCGAGGCCTGTGCTGGGATACGGAATATCTTCACCTAAAAACTACAGAGAAGCATTCTCAGAAATTTCTTCACGACGCATTCATTCAACTCACAGAGTTGAACCTTCCTTTTGATAGAACAGTTTTGAAACACTCTTTTTGTAGAATCTGCAAGAGTATATTTGGAGCATTTTGAGGCCTATGCTGGAAAAGGAAATAACTTCACCTAAAAACTAGACAGAAGCATTCTCAGAAACTTCTGTGTGATGAGTGCATTCAACTCACAGACTTGAACGTTCCTTTTGATAGAACAGTTTGGAAACATTACGTTTGTAGAATCTGCAAGTGTTTATTCGGAGCACCTTGAGGCCTATGTTGGAAAAGGAAATATATTCACATAAAAACTAGAGAGAAGGATTCTCAGAAACTTCTTTGTGATGAGTTCATTCAACTCACAGAGTTGAACCTACCAATTGTTAGAGAAGTTTGGAAACACTCTTTTTGTAGAATCTGCAAGTGGATATTTGGAGCCGTTTGAGGCCTATGCTGGAAAAGGAAATATCTTCACATAAAAACTGAACAGAAGCATTCTCAGAAACTTCTTTGTGTTGAGTGCATTCAACTCACAGACTTGAACTTACCTGTAGAAAGAGCAGTTTTGAAACACTCTTTTGGTAAAATCTGCAAGTGGTTATTTGGAGCACTTCGAGGCCTGTGTTGGGATATGGAATATCTTCACCTAAAAACAACAGAGAAGCATTCTCAGAAAGTTCTTCACGATGCATTCATTCAACTCACAGAGTTGAACCTTCCTTTTGATAGAACAGTTTGGAAACACTCTTTTTGTAGAATCTGCAAGAGGATATTTGGAGCGTTTTGAGGCCTATGCTGGAAAAGGAAATATCTTCACCTAAAAACTAGACAGAAGCATTCTCAGAAACTTCTGTGTGATGAGTGCATTCAACTCACAGACTTGAACGTTTCTTTTGATAGAACAGTTTTGAAACATTACGTTTGTAGAATCTACAAGTGTTTATTCGGAGCACCTTGAGGCCTATGTTGGAAAAGGAAATATCTTCACGTAAAAACTAGAGAGAAGGATTCTCAGAAGCTTCTTTGTGATGAGTTCATTCAACTCACAGAGTTGAACCTACCAATTGATAGAGAAGTTTGGAAACACTCTTTTTGTAGAATCTGCAAGTGGATATTTGGAGCCCTTTGAGGCCTATGCTGGAAAAGGAAATATCTTCACATAAAAACTGAACAGAAGCATTCTCAGAAACTTCTTTGTGTTGAGTGCATTCAACTCACAGACTTGAACTTACCTGTAGAAAGAGCAGTTTTGAAACACTCTTTTGGTAAAATCTGCAAGTGGTTATTTGGAGCACTTCGAGGCCTGTGCTGGGATATGGAATATCTTCACCTAAAAACTATAGAGAAGCATTCTCAGAAAGTTCTTCACGACGCATTCATTCAACTCACAGAGTTGAACCTTCCTTTTGATAGAACAGTTTTGAAACACTCTTTTTGTAGAATCTGCAAGAGGATATTTGGAGCGTTTTGAGGCCTATGCTGGAAAAGGAAATATCTTCACCTAAAAACTAGACAGAAGCATTCTCAGAAACTTCTGTGTGATGAGTGCATTCAACTCACAGACTTGGACGTTTCTTTTGATAAAACAGTTTGGAAACATTACGTTTGTAGAATCTGCAAGTGTTTATTCGGAGCACCTTGAGGCCTATGTTGGAAAAGGAAATATCTTCACATAAAAACTAGAGAGAAGGATTCTCAGAAATTTCTTTGTGATGAGTTCATTCAACTCACAGAGTTGAACCTACCAATTGATAGAGAAGTTTGGAAACACTCTTTTTGTAGAATCTGCAAGTGGATATTTGGAGCCGTTTGAGGCCTATGCTGGAAAAGGAAATATCTTCACATAAAAACTGAACAGAAGCATTCTCAGAAACTTCTTTGTGTTGAGTGCATTCAACTCACAGACTTGAACTTACCTGTAGAAAGAGCAGTTTTGAAACACTCTTTTGGTAAAATCTGCAAATGGTTATTTGGAGCACTTCGAGGCCTGTGCTGGGATATGGAATATCTTCACCTAAAAACTACAGAGAAGCATTCTCAGAAATTTCTTCACGACGCATTCATTCAACTCACAGAGTTGAACCTTCCTTTTGATAGAACAGTTTTGAGACACTCTTTTTGTAGAATCTGCAAGAGGATATTTGGAGCGTTTTGAGGCCTATGCTGGAAAAGGAAATATCTTCACCTAAAAACTAGACAGAAGCATCCTCAGAAACTTCTGTGTGATGAGTGCATTCAACTCACAGACTTGAACGTTTCTTTTGATAAAACAGTTTTGAAACATTACGTTTGTAGAATCTGCAAGTGTTTATTCGGAGCACCTTGAGGCCTATGTTGGAAAAGGAAAGATCTTCACATAAAAACTAGAGAGAAGGATTCTCAGAAACTTCTTTGTGATGAGTTCATTCAACTCACAGAGTGGAACCTACCAATTGATAGAGAAGTTTGGAAACACTCTTTTTGTAGAATCTGCAAGTGGATATTTGGAGCCGTTTGAGGCCTATGCTGGAAAAGGAAATATCTTCACATAAAAACTGAACAGAAGCATTCTCAGAAACTTCTTTGTGTTGAGTGCATTCAACTCACAGACTTGAACTTACCTGTAGAAAGAGCAGTTTTGAAACACTCTTTTGGTAAAATCTGCAAGTGGTTATTTGGAGCACTTCGAGGCCTGTGCTGGGATATGGAATAACTTCACCTAAAAACTACAGAGAAGCATTCTCTGCAAGTTCTTCACGACGCATTCATTCAACTCACAGAGTTGAACCTTCCTTTTGATAGAACAGATTAGAAACACTCTTTTTGTAGAATCTGCAAGAGGATATTTGGAGCGTTTTGAGGCCTATGCTGGAAAAGGAAATATCTTCATCTAAAAACTAGACAGAAGCATCCTCAGAAACTTCTGTGTGATGAGTGCATTCAACTCACAGACTTGTACGTTTCTTTTGATAGAACAGTTTTGAAACATTACGTTTGTAGAATCTGCAAGTGTTTATTCGGAGCACCTTGAGGCCTATGTTGGAAAAGGAAATATCTTCACGTAAAAACTAGAGAGAAGGATTCTCAGAAACTTCTTTGTGATGAGTTCATTCAACTCACAGAGTTGAACCTACCAATTGATAGAGAAGTTTGGAAACACTCTTTTTCTAGAATCTGCAAGTGGATATTTGGAGCCGTTTGAGGCCTATGCTGGAAAAGGAAATATCTTCACTTAAAAACTGAACAGAAGCATTCTCAGAAACTTCTTTGTGTTGAGTGCATTCAACTCACAGACTTGAACTTACCTGTAGAAAGAGCAGTTTTGAAACACTCTTTTGGTAAAATCTGCAAGTGGTTATTTGGAGCACTTCGAGGCCTGTGCTGGGATATGGAATAACTTCACCTAAAAACTACAGAGAAGCATTCTCAGAAAGTTCTTCACGATGCATTCATTCAACTCACAGAGTTGAACCTTCCTTTTGATAGAACAGATTTGAAACACTCTTTTTGTAGAATCTGCAAGAGGATATTTGGAGCGTTTTGAGGCCTATGCTGGAAAAGGAAATATCTTCATCTAAAAACTAGACAGAAGCATCCTCAGAAACTTCTGTGTGATGAGTGCATTCAACTCACAGACTTGTACGTTTCTTTTGATAGAACAGTTCTGAAACATTACGTTTGTAGAATCTGCAAGTGTTTATTCGGAACACCTTGAGGCCTATGTTGGAAAAGGAAATTTCTTCACGTAAAAACTAGAGAGAAGGATTCTCAGAAACTTCTTTGTGATGAGTTCATTCAACTCACAGAGTTGAACCTACCAATTGATAGAGAAGTTTGGAAACACTCTTTTTGTAGAATCTGCAAGTGGATATTTGGAGCCCTTTGAGGCCTATGCTGGAAAAGGAAATATCTTCACATAAAAACTGAACAGAAGCATTCTCAGAAACTTCTTTGTGTTGAGTGCATTCAACTCACAGACTTGAACTTACCTGTAGAAAGAGCAGTTTTGAAACACTCTTTTGGTAAAATCTGCAAGTGGTTATTTGGAGCACTTCGAGGCCTGTGCTGGGATATGGAATATCTTCACCTAAAAACTACAGAGAAGCATTCTCAGAAAGTTCTTCACGACGCATTCATTCAACTCACAGAGTTGAACCTTCTTTTTGATAGAACAGTTTTGAAACACTCTTTTTGTAGAATCTGCAAGAGGATATTTGGAGCGTTTTGAGGCCTATGCTGGAAAAGGAAATATCTTCACCTAAAAACTAGACAGAAGCATTCTCAGAAACTTCTGTGTGATGAGTGCATTCAACTCACAGACTTGAACGTTTCTTTTGATAGAACAGTTTGGAAACATTACGTTTGTAGAATCTGCAAGTGTTTATTCGGAGCACCTTGAGGCCTATGTTGGAAAAGGAAATATCTTCACATAAAAACTAGAGAGAAGGATTCTCAGAAACTTCTTTGTGATGAGTTCATTCAACTCACAGAGTTGAACCTACCAATTGATAGAGAAGTTTGGAAACACTCTTTTTGTAGAATCTGCAAGTGGATATTTGGAGCCGTTTGAGGCCTATGCTGGAAAAGGAAATATCTTCACATAAAAACTGAACAGAAGCATTCTCAGAAACTTCTTTGTGTTGAGTGCATTCAACTCACAGACTTGAACTTACCTGTAGAAAGAGCAGTTTTGAAACACTCTTTTGGTAAAATCTGCAAGTGGTTATTTGGAGCACTTCGAGGCCTGTGCTGGGATATGGAATATCTTCACCTAAAAACTACAGAGAAGCATTCTCAGAAAGTTCTTCACGACGCATTCATTCAACTCACAGAGTTGAACCTTCCTTTTGATAGAACAGTTTTGAAACACTCTTTTTGTAGAATCTGCAAGAGGATATTTGGAGCGTTTTGAGGCCTATGCTGGAAAAGGAAATATCTTCCCCTTAAAACTAGACAGAAGCATTCTCAGAAACTTCTGTGTGATGAGTGCATTCAACTCACAGACTTGAACGTTTCTTTTGATAGAACAGTTTTGAAACATTACGTTTGTAGAATCTACAAGTGTTTATTCGGAGCACCTTGAGGCCTATGTTGGAAAAGGAAATATCTTCACATAAAAACTAGAGAGAAGGATTCTCAGAAACTTCTTTGTGATGAGTTCATTCAACTCACAGAGTTGAACCTACCAATTGATAGAGAAGTTTGGAAACACTCTTTTTGTAGAATCTGCAAGTGGATATTTGGAGCCGTTTGAGGCCTATGCTGGAAAAGGAAATATCTTCACATAAAAACTGAACAGATGCATTCTCAGAAACTTCTTTGTGTTGAGTGCATTCAACTCACAGACTTAAACTTACCTGTAGAAAGAGCAGTTTTGAAACACTCTTTTGGTAAAATCTGCAAGTGGTTATTTGGAGCACTTCGAGGCCTGTGCTGGGATATGGAATATCTTCACCTAAAAACTACAGAGAAGCATTCTCAGAAAGTTCTTCACAATGCATTCATTCAACTCACAGAGTTGAACCTTCCTTTTGATAGAACAGTTTTGAAACACTCTTTTTGTATAATCTGCAAGAGGATATTTGGAGCGTTTTGAGGCCTATGCTGGAAAAGGAAATATCTTCACCTTAAAACTAGACAGAAGCATTCTCAGAAACTTCTGTGTGATGAGTGCATTCAACTCACAGACTTGAACGTTCCTTTTGATAGAACAGTTTGGAAACATTACGTTTGTAGAATCTGCAAGTGTTTATTCGGAGCACCTTGAGGCCTATGTTGGAAAAGGAAATATATTCACATAAAAACTAGAGAGAAGGATTCTCAGAAACTTCTTTGTGATGAGTTCATTCAACTCACAGAGTTGAACCTACCAATTGTTAGAGAAGTTTGGAAACACTCTTTTTGTAGAATCTGCAAGTGGATATTTGGAGCCGTTTGAGGCCTATGCTGGAAAAGGAAATATCTTCACATAAAAACTGAACAGAAGCATTCTCAGAAACTTCTTTGTGTTGAGTGCATTCAACTCACAGACTTGAACTTACCTGTAGAAAGAGCAGTTTTGAAACACTCTTTTGGTAAAATCTGCAAGTGGTTATTTGGAGCACTTCGAGGCCTGTGCTGGGATATGGAATATCTTCACCTAAAAACAACAGAGAAGCATTCTCAGAAAGTTCTTCACGATGCATTCATTCAACTCACAGAGTTGAACCTTCCTTTTGATAGAACAGTTTGGAAACACTCTTTTTGTAGAAGCTGCAAGAGGATATTTGGAGCGTTTTGAGGCCTATGCTGGAAAAGGAAATATCTTCACCTAAAAACTAGACAGAAGCATTCTCAGAAACTTCTGTGTGATGAGTGCATTCAACTCACAGACTTGAACGTTTCTTTTGATAGAACAGTTTTGAAACATTACGTTTGTAGAATCTACAAGTGTTTATTCGGAGCACCTTGAGGCCTATGTTGGAAAAGGAAATATCTTCACGTAAAAACTAGAGAGAAGGATTCTCAGAAGCTTCTTTGTGATGAGTTCATTCAACTCACAGAGTTGAACCTACCAATTGATAGAGAAGTTTGGAAACACTCTTTTTGTAGAATCTGCAACTGGATATTTGGAGCCGTTTGAGGCCTATGCTGGAAAAGGAAATATCTTCACATAAAAACTGAACAGAAGCATTCTCAGAAACTTCTTTGTGTTGAGTGCATTCAACTCACAGACTTGAACTTACCTGTAGAAAAAGCAGTTTTGAAACACTCTTTTGGTAAAATCTGCAAGTGGTTATTTGGAGCACTTCGAGGCCTGTGCTGGGATATGGAATATCTTCACCTAAAAACTATAGAGAAGCATTCTCAGAAAGTTCTTCACGACGCATTCATTCAACTCACAGAGTTGAACCTTCCTTTTGATAGAACAGTTTTGAAACACTCTTTTTGTAGAATCTGCAAGAGGATATTTGGAGCGTTTTGAGTCCTATGCTGGAAAAGGAAATATCTTCACCTAAAAACTAGACAGAAGCATTCTCAGAAACTTCTGTGTGATGAGTGCATTCAACTCACAGACTTGAACGTTTCTTTTGATAGAACAGTTTTGAAACACTACGTTTGTAGAATCTTCAAGTGTTTATTCGGAGCACCTTGAGGCCTATGTTGGAAAAGGAAATATCTTCACATAAAAACTAGAGAGAAGGATTCTCAGAAACTTCTTTGTGACGAGTTCATTCAACTCACAGAGTTGAACCTACCAATTGATAGAGAAGTTTGGAAACACTCTTTTTGTAGAATCTGCAAGTGGATATTTGGAGCCGTTTGAGGCCTATGCTGGAAAAGGAAATATCTTCACATAATAACTGAACAGAAGCATTCTCAGAAACTTCTTTGTGTTGAGTGCATTCAACTCACAGACTTGAACTTACCTGTAGAAACAGCAGTTTTGAAACACTCTTTTGGTAATATCTGCAAGTGGGTATTTGGAGCACTTCGAGGCCTGTGCTGGGATATGGAATATCTTCACCTAAAAACTATAGAGAAGCATTCTCAGAAAGTTCTTCACGACGCATTCATTCAACTCACAGAGTTGAACCTTCCTTTTGATAGAACAGTTTTGAAACACTCTTTTTGTAGAATCTGCAAGAGGATATTTGGAGCGTTTTGAGGTCTATGCTGGAAAAGGAAATATCTTCACCTAAAAACTAGACAGAAGCATTCTCAGAAACTTCTGTGTGATGAGTGCATTCAACTCACAGACTTGGACGTTTCTTTTGATAGAACAGTTTGGAAACATTACGTTTGTAGAATCTGCAAGTGTTTATTCGGAGCACCTTGAGGCCTATGTTGGAAAAGGAAATATCTTCACATAAAAACTAGAGAGAAGGATTCTCAGAAACTTCTTTGTGATGAGTTCATTCAACTCACAGAGTTGAACCTACCAATTGATAGAGAAGTTTGGAAACACTCTTTTTGTAGAATCTGCAAGTGGATATTTGGAGCCGTTTGAGGCCTATGCTGGAAAAGGAAATATCTTCACATAAAAACTGAACAGAAGCATTCTCCGAAACTTCTTTGTGTTGAGTGCATTCAACTCACAGACTTGAACTTACCTGTAGAAAGAGCAGTTTTGAAACACTCTTTTGGTAAAATCTGCAAGTGGTTATTTGGAGCACTTCGAGGCCTGTGCTGGGATATGGAATATCTTCACCTAAAAACTACAGAGAAGCATTCTCAGAAAGTTCTTCACGATGCATTCATTCAACTCACAGAGTTGAACCTTCCTTTTGATAGAACAGTTTTGAAACACTCTTTTTGTAGAATCTGCAAGAGGATATTTGGAGCGTTTTGAGGCCTATGCTGGAAAAGGAAATATCTTCACCTAAAAACTAGACAGAAGCATTCTCAGAAACTTCTGTGTGATGAGTGCATTCAACTCACAGACTTGAACGTTTCTTTTGATAGAACAGTTTTGAAACATTACGTTTGTAGAATCTGCAAGTGTTTATTCGGAGCACCTTGAGGCCTATGTTGGAAAAGGAAATATCTTCACATAAAAACTAGAGAGAAGGATTCTCAGAAACTTCTTTGTGACGAGTTCATTCAACTCACAGAGTTGAACCTACCAATTGATAGAGAAGTTTGGAAACACTCTTTTTGTACAATCTGCAAGTGGATATTTGGAGCCGATTGAGGCCTATGCTGGAAAAGGAAATAACTTCACATAAAAACTGAACAGAAACATTCTCAGAAACTTCTTTGTGTTGAGTGCATTCAACTCACAGACTTGAACTTACCTGTAGAAAGAGCAGTTTTGAAACACTCTTTTGGTAAAATCTGCAAATGGTTATTTGGAGCACTTCGAGGCCTGTGCTGGGATATGGAATATCTTCACCTAAAAACTACAGAGAAGCATTCTCAGAAATTTCTTCACGACGCATTCATTCAACTCACAGAGTTGAACCTTCCTTTTGATAGAACAGATTTGAAACACTCTTTTTGTAGAATCTGCAAGAGGATATTTGGAGCGTTTTGAGGCCTATGCTGGAAAAGGAAATATCTTCACCTAAAAACTAGACAGAAGCATCCTCAGAAACTTCTGTGTGATGAGTGCATTCAACTCACAGACTTGAACGTTTCTTTTGATAGAACAGTTTTGAAACATTACGTTTGTAGAATCTGCAAGTGTTTATTCGGAGCACCTTGAGGCCTATGTTGGAAAAGGAAAGATCTTCACATTAAAACTAGAGAGAAGGATTCTCAGAAACTTCTTTGTGATGAGTTCATTCAACTCACAGAGTGGAACCTACCAATTGATAGAGAAGTTTGGAAACACTCTTTTTGTAGAATCTGCAAGTGGATATTTGGAGCCGTTTGAGGCCTATGCTGGAAAAGGAAATATCTTCACATAAAAACTGAACAGAAGCATTCTCAGAAACTTCTTTGTGTTGAGTGCATTCAACTCACAGACTTGAACTTACCTGTAGAAAGAGCAGTTTTGAAACACTCTTTTGGTAAAATCTGCAAGTGGTTATTTGGAGCACTTCGAGGCCTGTGCTGGGATATGGAATAACTTCACCTAAAAACTATAGAGAAGCATTCTCAGAAAGTTCTTCACGACGCATTCATTCAACTCACAGAGTTGAACCTTCCTTTTGATAGAACAGATTTGAAACACTCTTTTTGTAGAATCTGCAAGAGGATATTTGGAGCCTTTTGAGGCCTATGCTGGAAAAGGAAATATCTTCATCTAAAAACTAGACAGAAGTATCCTCAGAAACTTCTGTGTGATGAGTGCATTCAACTCACAGACTTGTACGTTTCTTTTGATAGAACAGTTTTGAAACATTACGTTTGTAGAATCTGCAAGTGTTTATTCGGAGCACCTTGAGGCCTATGTTGGAAAAGGAAATATCTTCACGTAAAAACTAGAGAGAAGGATTCTCAGAAACTTCTTTGTGATGAGTTCATTCAACTCACAGAGTTGAACCTACCAATTGATAGAGAAGTTTGGAAACACTCTTTTTGTAGAATCTGCAAGTGGATATTTGGAGCCGTTTGAGGCCTATGCTGGAAAAGGAAATATCTTCACATAAAAACTGAACAGAAGCATTCTCAGAAACTTCTTTGTGTTGAGTGGATTCAACTCACAGACTTGAACTTACCTGTAGAAAGAGCAGTTTTGAAACACTCTTTTGGTAAAATCTGCAAGTGGTTATTTGGAGCACTTCGAGGCCTGTGCTGGGATATGGAATAACTTCACCTAAAAACTACAGAGAAGCATTCTCAGAAAATTCTTCACGACGCATTCATTCAACTCACAGAGTTGAACCTTCCTTTTGATAGAACAGATTTGAAACACTCTTTTTGTAGAATCTGCAAGAGGATATTTGGAGCGTTTTGAGGCCTATGCTGGAAAAGGAAATATCTTCATCTAAAAACTAGACAGAAGCATCCTCAGAAACTTCTGTGTGATGAGTGCATTCAACTCACAGACTTGAACGTTTCTTTTGATAGAACAGTTTTGAAACATTACGTTTGTAGAATCTGCAAGTGTTTATTCGGAGCACCTTGAGGCCTATGTTGGAAAAGGAAATATCTTCACATAAAAACTAGAGAGAAGGATTCTCAGAAACTTCTTTGTGATGAGTTCATTCAACTCACAGAGTTGAACCTACCAATTGATAGAGAAGTTTGGAAACACTCTTTTTGTAGAATCTGCAAGTGGATATTTGGAGCCGTTTGAGGCCTATGCTGGAAAAGGAAATATCTTCACACAAAAACTGAACAGAAGCATTCTCAGAAACTTCTTTGTGTTGAGTGCATTCAACTCACAGACTTGAACTTACCTGTAGAAAGAGCAGTTTTGAAACACTCTTTTGGTAAAATCTGCAAGTGGTTATTTGGAGCACTTCGAGGCCTGTGCTGGGATATGGAATATCTTCACCTAAAAACTACAGAGAAGCATTCTCAGAAAGTTCTTCACGATGCATTCATTCAACTCACAGAGTTGAACCTTCCTTTTGATAGAACAGTTTTGAAACACTCTTTTTGTAGAATCTGCAAGAGGATATTTGGAGCGTTTTGAGGCCTATGCTGGAAAAGGAAATATCTTCACCTTAAAACTAGACAGAAGCATTCTCAGAAACTTCTGTGTGATGAGTGCATTCAACTCACAGACTTGAACGTTTCTTTTGATAGAACAGTTTTGAAACATTACGTTTGTAGAATCTGCAAGTGTTTATTCGGAGCACCTTGAGGCCTATGTTGGAAAAGGAAATATCTTCACATAAAAACTAGAGAGAAGGATTCTCAGAAACTTCTTTGTGATGAGTTCATTCAACTCACAGAGTTGAACCTACCAATTGATAGAGAAGTTTGGAAACACTCTTTTTGTAGAATCTGCAAGTGGATATTTGTAGCCGTTTGAGGCCTATGCTGGAAAAGGAAATATCTTCACATAAAAACTGAACAGAAGCATTCTCAGAAACTTCTTTGTGTTGAGTGCATTCAACTCACAGACTTGAACTTACCTGTAGAAAGAGCAGTTTTGAAACACTCTTTTGGTAAAATCTGCAAGTGGTTATTTGGAGCACTTCGAGGCCTGTGCTGGGATATGGAATATCTTCACCTAAAAACTACAGAGAAGCATTCTCAGAAAGTTCTTCACGATGCATTCATTCAACTCACAGAGTTGAACCTTCCTTTTGATAGAACAGTTTTGAAACACTCTTTTTGTAGAATCTGCAAGAGGATATTTGGAGCGTTTTGAGGCCTATGCTGGAAAAGGAAATATCTTCACCTAAAAACTAGACAGAAGCATTCTCAGAAACTTCTGTGTGATGAGTGCATTCAACTCACAGACTTGAACGTTTCTTTTGATAGAACAGTTTGGAAACATTACGTTTGTAGAATCTGCAAGTGTTTATTCGGAGCACCTTGAGGCCTATGTTGGAAAAGGAAATATCTTCACGTAAAAACTAGAGAGAAGGATTCTCAGAAACTTCTTTGTGATGAGTTCATTCAACTCACAGAGTTGAACCTACCAATTGATAGAGAAGTTTGGAAACACTCTTTTTGTAGAATCTGCAAGTGGATATTTGGAGCCGTTTGAGGCCTATGCTGGAAAAGGAAATATCTTCACATAAAAACTGAACAGAAGCATTCTCAGAAACTTCTTTGTGTTGAGTGCATTCAACTCACAGACTTGAACTTACCTGTAGAAAGAGCAGTTTTGAAACACTCTTTTGGTAAAATCTGCAAGTGGTTATTTGGAGCAATTTGAGGCCTGTGCTGGGATATGGAATATCTTCACCTAAAAACTACAGAGAAGCATTCTCAGAAATTTCTTCACGATGCATTCATTCAACTCACAGAGTTGAACCTTCCTTTTGATAGAACAGTTTTGAAACACTCTTTTTGTAGAATCTGCAAGAGGATATTTGGAGCGTTTTGAGGCCTATGCTGGAAAAGGAAATATCTTCATCTAAAAACTAGACAGAAGCATCCTCAGAAACTTCTGTGTGATGAGTGCATTCAACTCACAGACTTGAACGTTTCTTTTGATAGAACAGTTTTGAAACATTACGTTTGTAGAATCTGCAAGTGTTTATTCGGAGCACCTTGAGGCCTATGTTGGAAAAGGAAATAACTTCACGTAAAAACTAGAGAGAAGGATTCTCAGAAACTTCTTTGTGATGAGTTCATTCAACTCACAGAGTTGAACCTACCAATTGATAGAGAAGTTTGGAAACACTCTTTTTGTAGAATCTGCAAGTGGATATTTGGAGCCGTTTGAGGCCTATGCTGGAAAAGGAAATATCGTCACATAAAAACTGAACAGAAGCATTCTCAGAAACTTCTTTGTGTTGAGTGCATTCAACTCACAGACTTGAACTTACCTGTAGAAAGAGCAGTTTTGAAACACTCTTTTGGTAAAATCTGCAAGTGGTTATTTGGAGCACTTCGAGGCCTGTGCTGGGATATGGAATATCTTCACCTAAAAACTACAGAGAAGCATTCTCAGAAAGTTCTTCACGACGCATTCATTCAACTCACAGAGTTGAACCTTCCTTTTGATAGAACAGTTTTGAAACACTCTTTTTGTAGAATCTGCAAGAGGATATTTGGAGCGTTTTGAGGCCTATGCTGGAAAAGGAAATATCTTCACCTAAAAACTAGACAGAAGCATTCTCAGAAACTTCTGTGTGATGAGTTCATTCAACTCACAGACTTGAACGTTTCTTTTGATAGAACAGTTTGGAAACATTACGTTTGTAGAATCTGCAAGTGTTTATTCGGAGCACCTTGAGGCCTATGTTAGAAAAGGAAATATCTTCACGTAAAAACTAGAGAGAAGGATTCTCAGAAACTTCTTTGTGATGAGTTCATTCAACTCACAGAGTTGAACCTACCAATTGATGGAGAAGTTTGGAAACACTCTTTTTGTAGAATCTGCAAGTGGATATTTGGAGCCGTTTGAGGCCTATGCTGGAAAAGGAAATATCTTCACATAAAAACTGAACAGAAGCATTCTCAGAAACTTCTTTGTGTTGAGTGCATTCAACTCACAGACTTGAACTTACCTGTAGAAAGAGCAGTTTTGAAACACTCTTTTGGTAAAATCTGCAAGTGGTTATTTGGAGCACTTCGAGGCCTGTGCTGGGATATGGAATATCTTCACCTAAAAACTACAGAGAAGCATTCTCAGAAAGTTCTTCACGACGCATTCATTCAACTCACAGAGTTGAACCTTCCTTTTGATAGAACAGTTTTGAAACACTCTTTTTGTAGAATCTGCAAGAGGATATTTGGAGCGTTTTGAGGCCTATGCTGGAAAAGGAAATATCTTCACCTAAAAACTAGACAGAAGCATCCTCAGAAACTTCTGTGTGATGAGTGCATTCAACTCACAGACTTGAACGTTTCTTTTGATAGAACAGTTTTGAAACATTACGTTTGTAGAATCTGCAAGTGTTTATTCGGAGCACCTTGAGGCCTATGTTGGAAAAGGAAATATCTTCACGTAAAAACTAGAGAGAAGGATTCTCAGAAACTTCTTTGTGATGAGTTCATTCAACTCACAGAGTTGAACCTACCAATTGATAGAGAAGTTTGGAAACACTCTTTTTGTAGAATCTGCAAGTGGATATTTGGAGCCGTTTGAGGCCTATGCTGGAAAAGGAAATATCTTCACATAAAAACTGAACAGAAGCATTCTCAGAAACTTCTTTGTGTTGAGTGCATTCAACTCACAGACTTGAACTTACCTGTAGAAAGAGCAGTTTTGAAACACTCTTTTGGTAAAATCTGCAAGTGGTTATTTGGAGCACTTCGAGGCCTGTGCTGGGATATGGAATATCTTCACCTAAAAACTACAGAGAAGCATTCTCAGAAAGTTCTTCACGATGCATTCATTCAACTCACAGAGTTGAACCTTCCTTTTGATAGAACAGTTTTGAAACACTCTTTTTGTAGAATCTGCAAGAGGATATTTGGAGCGTTTTGAGGCCTATGCTGGAAAAGGAAATATCTTCACCTAAAAACTAGACAGAAGCATCCTCAGAAACTTCTGTGTGATGAGTGCATTCAACTCACAGACTTGAACGTTTCTTTTGATAGAACAGTTTGGAAACATTACGTTTGTAGAATCTGCAAGTGTTTATTCGGAGCACCTTGAGGCCTATGTTGGAAAAGGAAATATCTTCACGTAAAAACTAGAGAGAAGGATTCTCAGAAACTTCTTTGTGATGAGTTCATTCAACTCACAGAGTTGAACCTACCAATTGATAGAGAAGTTTGGAAACACTCTTTTTGTAGAATCTGCAAGTGGATATTTGGAGCCGTTTCAGGCCTATGCTGGAAAAGGAAATATCTTCACATAAAAACTGAACAGAAGCATTCTCAGAAACTTCTTTGTGTTGAGTGCATTCAACTCACAGACTTGAACTTACCTGTAGAAAGAGCAGTTTTGAAACACTCTTTTGGTAAAATCTGCAAGTGGTTATTTGGAGCAATTTGAGGCCTGTGCTGGGATATGGAATATCTTCACCTAAAAACTACAGAGAAGCATTCTCAGAAATTTCTTCAAGATGCATTCATTCAACTCACAGAGTTGAACCTTCCTTTTGATAGAACAGTTTTGAAACACTCTTTTTGTAGAATCTGCAAGAGGATATTTGGAGCGTTTTGAGGCCTATGCTGGAAAAGGAAATATCTTCATCTAAAAACTAGACAGAAGCATCCTCAGAAACTTCTGTGTGATGAGTGCATTCAACTCACAGACTTGAACGTTTCTTTTGATAGAACAGTTTTGAAACATTACGTTTGTAGAATCTGCAAGTGTTTATTCGGAGCACCTTGAGGCCTATGTTGGAAAAGGAAATAACTTCACGTAAAAACTAGAGAGAAGGATTCTCAGAAACTTCTTTGTGATGAGTTCATTCAACTCACAGAGTTGAACCTACCAATTGATAGAGAAGTTTGGAAACACTCTTTTTGTAGAATCTGCAAGTGGATATTTGGAGCCGTTTGAGGCCTATGCTGGAAAAGGAAATATCTTCACATAAAAACTGAACAGAAGCATTCTCAGAAACTTCTTTGTGTTGAGTGCATTCAACTCACAGACTTGAACTTACCTGTAGAAAGAGCAGTTTTGAAACACTCTTTTGGTAAAATCTGCAAGTGGTTATTTGGAGCACTTCGAGGCCTGTGCTGGGATATGGAATATCTTCACCTAAAAACTACAGAGAAGCATTCTCAGAAAGTTCTTCACGATGCATTCATTCAACTCACAGAGTTGAACCTTCCTTTTGATAGAACAGTTTTGAAACACTCTTTTTGTAGAATCTGCAAGAGGATATTTGGAGCGTTTTGAGGCCTATTCTGGAAAAGGAAATATCTTCATCTAAAAACTAGACAGAAGCATTCTCAGAAACTTCTGTGTGATGAGTTCATTCAACTCACAGACTTGAACGTTTCTTTTGATAGAACAGTTTGGAAACATTACGTTTGTAGAATCTGCAAGTGTTTATTCGGAGCACCTTGAGGCCTATGTTAGAAAAGGAAATATCTTCACGTAAAAACTAGAGAGAAGGATTCTCAGAAACTTCTTTGTGATGAGTTCATTCAACTCACAGAGTTGAATCTACCAATTGATGGAGAAGTTTGGAAACACTCTTTTTGTAGAATCTGCAAGTGGATATTTGGAGCCGTTTGAGGCCTATGCTGGAAAAGGAAATATCTTCACATAAAAACTGAACAGAAGCATTCTCAGAAACTTCTTTGTGTTGAGTGCATTCAACTCACAGACTTGAACTTACCTGTAGAAAGAGCAGTTTTGAAACACTCTTTTGGTAAAATCTGCAAGTGGTTATTTGGAGCACTTCGAGGCCTGTGCTGCGATATGGAATATCTTCACCTAAAAACTACAGAGAAGCATTCTCAGAAAGTTCTTCACGATGCATTCATTCAACTCACAGAGTTGAACCTTCCTTTTTATAGAACAGTTTTGAAACACTCTTTTTGAAGAATCTGCAAGAGGATATTTGGAGCGTTTTGAGGCCTATGCTGGAAAAGGAAATATCTTCACCTAAAAACTAGACAGAAGCATCCTCAGAAACTTCTGTGTGATGAGTGCATTCAACTCACAGACTTGAACGTTTCTTTTGATAGAACAGTTTTGAAACATTACGTTTGTACAATCTGCAAGTGTTTATTCGGAGCACCTTGAGGCCTATGTTGGAAAAGGAAATATCTTCACGTAAAAACTAGAGAGAAGGATTCTCAGAAACTTCTTTGTGATGAGTTCATTCAACTCACAGAGTTGAACCTACCAATTGATAGAGAAGTTTGGAAACACTCTTTTTGTAGAATCTGCAAGTGGATATTTGGAGCCGTTTGAGGCCTATGCTGGAAAAGGAAATATCTTCACATAAAAACTGAACAGAAGCATTCTCAGAAACTTCTTTGTGTTGAGTGCATTCAACTCACAGACTTGAACTTACCTGTAGAAAGAGCAGTTTTGAAACACTCTTTTGGTAAAATCTGCAAGTGGTTATTTGGAGCACTTCGAGGCCTGTGCTGGGATATGGAATATCTTCACCTAAAAACTACAGAGAAGCATTCTCAGAAAGTTCTTCACGACGCATTCATTCAACTCACAGAGTTGAACCTTCCTTTTGATAGAACAGTTTTGAAACACTCTTTTTGTAGAATCTGCAAGAGGATATTTGGAGCGTTTTGAGGCCTATGCTGGAAAAGGAAATATCTTCACCTAAAAACTAGACAGAAGCATTCTCAGAAACTTCTGTGTGATGAGTGCATTCAATTCACAGACTTGAACGTTTCTTTTGATAGAACAGTTTGGAAACATTACGTTTGTAGAATCTGCAAGTGTTTATTCGGAGCACCTTGAGGCCTATGTTGGAAAAGGAAATATCTTCACATAAACACTAGAGAGAAGGATTCTCAGAAACTTCTTTGTGATGAGTTTATTCAACTCACAGAGTGGAACCTACCAATTGATAGAGAAGTTTGGAAACACTCTTTTTGTAGAATCTGCAAGTGGATATTTGGAGCCGTTTGAGGCCTATGCTGGAAAAGGAAATATCTTCACATAAAAACTGAACAGAAGCATTCTCAGAAACTTCTTTGTGTTGAGTGCATTCAACTCACAGACTTGAACTTACCTGTAGAAAGAGCAGTTTTGAAACACTCTTTTGGTAAAATCTGCAAGTGGTTATTTGGAGCACTTCGAGGCCTGTGCTGCGATATGGAATATCTTCACCTAAAAACTACAGAGAAGCATTCTCAGAAAGTTCTTCACGATGCATTCATTCAACTCACAGAGTTGAACCTTCCTTTTGATAGAACAGTTTTGAAACACTCTTTTTGTAGAATCTGCAAGAGGATATTTGGAGCGTTTTGAGGCCTATGCTGGAAAAGGAAATATCTTCACCTAAAAACTAGACAGAAGCATCCTCAGAAACTTCTGTGTGATGAGTGCATTCAACTCACAGACTTGAACGTTTCTTTTGATAGAACAGTTTTGAAACATTGCGTTTGTAGAATCTGCAAGTGTTTATTCGGAGCACCTTGAGGCCTATGTTGGAAAAGGAAATATCTTCACATAAAAACTAGAGAGAAGGATTCTCAGAAACTTCTTTGTGATGAGTTCATTCAACTCACAGAGTTGAACCTACCAATTGATAGAGAAGTTTGGAAACACTCTTTTTGTAGAATCTGCAAGTGGATATTTGGAGCCGTTTGAGGCCTATGCTGGAAAAGGAACTAACTTCACATAAAAACTGAACAGAAGCATTCTCAGAAACTTCTTTCTGTTGAGTGCATTCAACTCACAGACTTGAACTTACCTGTAGAAAGAGCAGTTTTGAAACACTCTTTTGGTAAAATCTGCAAGTGGTTATTTGGAGCACTTCGAGGCCTGTGCTGGGATATGGAATATCTTCACCTAAAAACTACAGAGAAGCATTCTCAGAAAGTTCTTCACGATGCATTCATTCAACTCACAGAGTTGAACCTTCCTTTTGATAGAACAGTTTTGAAACACTCTTTTTGTAGAATCTGCAAGAGGATATTTGGAGCGTTTTGAGGCCTATGCTGGAAAAGGAAATATCTTCAGCTAAAAACTAGACAGAAGCCTTCTCAGAAACTTCTGTGTGATGAGTGCATTCAACTCACAGACTTGAACGTTTCTTTTGATAGAACAGTTTTGAAACATTACGTTGGTAGAATCTGCAAGTGTTTATTCGGAGCACCTTTAGGCCTATGTTGGAAAAGGAAAGATCTTCACATTAAAACTAGAGAGAAGGATTCTCAGAAACTTCTTTGTGATGAGTTCATTCAACTCACAGAGTGGAACCTACCAATTGATAGAGAAGTTTGGAAACACTCTTTTTGTAGAATCTGCAATTGGATATTTGGAGCCATTTGAGGCCTATGCTGTAAAAGGAAATATCTTCACATAAAAACTGAACAGAAGCATTCTCAGAAACTTCTTTGTGTTGAGTGCATTCAACTCACAGACTTGAACTTACCTGTAGAAAGAGCAGTTTTGAAACACTCTTTTGGTAAAATCTGCAAGTGGTTATTTGGAGCACTTCGAGGCCTGTGCTGGGATATGGAATAACTTCACCTAAAAACTACAGAGAAGCATTCTCAGAAAGTTCTTCACGATGCATTCATTCAACTCACAGAGTTGAACCTTCCTTTTGATAGAACAGTTTTGAAACACTCTTTTTGTAGAATCTGCAAGAGGATATTTGGAGCGTTTTGAGGCCTATGCTGGAAAAGGAAATATCTTCACCTTAAAACTAGACAGAAGCATTCTCAGAAACTTCTGTGTGATGAGTGCATTCAACTCACAGACTTGAACGTTTCTTTTGATAGAACAGTTTTGAGACATTACGTTTGTAGAATCTGCAAGTGTTTATTCGGAGCACCTTGAGGCCTATGTTGGAAAAGGAAATATCTTCACGTAAAAACTAGAGAGAAGGATTCTCAGAAACTTCTTTGTGATGAGTTCATTCAACTCACAGAGTTGAACCTACCAATTGATAGAGAAGTTTGGAAACACTCTTTTTGTAGAATCTGCAAGTGGATATTTGGAGCCGTTTGAGGCCTATGCTGGAAAAGGAAATATCTTCACATAAAAACTGAACAGAAGCATTCTCAGAAACTTCTTATTGTTGAGTGCATTCAACTCACAGAATTGAACTTACCTGTAGAAAGAGCAGTTTTGAAACACTCTTTTGGTAAAATCTGCAAGTGGTTATTTGGAGCACTTCGAGGCCTGTGCTGGGATATGGAATATCTTCACCTAAAAACTACAGAGAAGCATTCTCAGAAAGTTCTTCATGATGCATTCATTCAACTCACAGAGTTGAACCTTCCTTTTGATAGAACAGTTTTGAAACACTCTTTTTGTAGTATCTGCAAGAGGATATTTGGAGCGTTTTGAGGCCTATGCTGGAAAAGGAAATATCTTCACCTAAAAACTAGACAGAAGCATCCTCAGAAACTTCTGTGTGATGAGTGCATTCAACTCAGAGACTTGAACGTTTCTTTTGATAGAACAGTTTTGAAACATTACGTTTGTAGAATCTGCAAGTGTTTATTCGGAGCACCTTGAGGCCTATGTTGGAAAAGGAAATATCTTCACATAAAAACTAGAGAGAAGGATTCTCAGAAACTTCTTTGTGATGAGTTCATTCAACTCACAGAGTTGAACCTACCAATTGATAGAGAAGTTTGGAAACACTCTTTTTGTAGAATCTGCAAGTGGATATTTGGAGCCGTTTGAGGCCTATGCTGGAAAAGGAAATAACTTCACATAAAAACTGAACAGAAGCATTCTCAGAAACTTCTTTGTGTTGAGTGCATTCAACTCACAGACTTGAACTTACCTGTAGAAAGAGCAGTTTTGAAACACTCTTTTGGTAAAATCTGCAAGTGGTTATTTGGAGCACTTCGAGGCCTGTGCTGGGATATGGAATATCTTCACCTAAAAACTACAGAGAAGCATTCTCAGAAAGTTCTTCACGATGCATTCATTCAACTCACAGAGTTGAACCTTCCTTTTGATAGAACAGTTTTGAAACACTCTTTTTGTAGAATCTGCAAGAGGATATTTGGAGCGTTTTGAGGCCTATGCTGGAAAAGGAAATATCTTCACCTAAAAACTAGACAGAAGCATTCTCAGAAACTTCTGTGTGATGAGTGCATTCAACTCACAGACTTGAACGTTTCTTTTGATAGAACAGTTTGGAAACATTACGTTTGTAGAATCTGCAAGTGTTTATTCGGAGCACCTTGAAGCCTATGTTGGAAAAGGAAATATCTTCACATAAAAACTAGAGAGAAGGATTCTCAGAAACTTCTTTGTGATGAGTTCATTCAACTCACAGACTGGAACCTACCAATTGATAGAGAAGTTTGGAAACACTCTTTTTGTAGAATCTGCAAGTGGATATTTGGAGCCGTTTGAGGCCTATGCTGGAAAAGGAAATATCTTCACATAAAAACTGAACAGAAGCATTCTCAGAAACTTCTTTGTGTTGAGTGCATTCAACTCACAGACTTGAACTTACCTGTAGAAAGAGCAGTTTTGAAACACTCTTTTGGTAAAATCTGCAAGTGGTTATTTGGAGCACTTCGTGGCCTGTGCTGGGATATGGAATAACTTCACCTAAAAACTACAGAGAAGCATTCTCAGAAATTTCTTCAAGATGCATTCATTCAACTCACAGAGTTGAACCTTCCTTTTCATAGAACAGTTTTGAAACACTCTTTGTGTAGAATCTGCAAGAGGATATTTGGAGCGTTTTGAGGCCTATGCTGGAAAAGGAAATATCTTCATCTAAAAACTAGACAGAAGCATCCTCAGAAACTTCTGTGTGATGAGTGCATTCAACTCACAGACTTGAACGTTTCTTTTGATAGAACAGTTTTGAAACATTACGTTTGTAGAATCTGCAAGTGTTTATTCGGAGCACCTTGAGGCCTATGTTGGAAAAGGAAATATCTTCACGTAAAAACTAGAGAGAAGGATTCTCAGAAACTTCTTTGTGATGAGTTCATTCAACTCACAGAGTTGAACCTACCAATTGATAGAGAAGTTTGGAAACACTCTTTTTGTAGAATCTGCAAGTGGATATTTGGAGCCGTTTGAGGCCTATGCTGGAAAAGGAAATATCTTCACATAAAAACTGAACAGAAGCATTCTCAGAAACTTCTTTGTGTTGAGTGCATTCAACTCACAGACTTGAACTTACCTGTAGAAAGAGCAGTTTTGAAACACTCTTTTGGTAAAATCTGCAAGTGGTTATTTGGAGCACTTCGAGGCCTGTGCTGGGATATGGAATATCTTCACCTAAAAACTACAGAGAAGCATTCTCAGAAAGTTCTTGACGACGCATTCATTCAACTCACAGAGTTGAACCTTCCTTTTGATACAACAGTTTTGAAACACTCTTTTTGTAGAATCTGCAAGAGGATATTTGGAGCGTTTTGAGGCCTATGCTGGAAAAGGAAATATCTTCACCTAAAAACTAGAAAGAAGCATTCTCAGAAACTTCTGTGTGATGAGTGCATTCAACTCACAGACTTGAACGTTTCTTTTGATAGAACAGTTTGGAAACATTACGTTTGTAGAATCTGCAAGTGTTTATTCGGAGCACCTTGAGGCCTATGTTGGAAAAGGAAATATCTTCACGTAAAAACTAGAGAGAAGGATTCTCAGAAACTTCTTTGTGATGAGTTCATTCAACTCACAGAGTTGAACCTACCAATTGATAGAGAAGTTTGGAAACACTCTTTTTGTAGAATCTGCAAGTGGATATTTGGAGCCGTTTGAGGCCTATGCTGGAAAAGGAAATATCTTCACATAAAAACTGAACAGAAGCATTCTCAGAAACTTCTTTGTGTTGAGTGCATTCAACTCACAGACTTGAACTTACCTGTAGAAAGAGCAGTTTTGAAACACTCTTTTGGTAAAATATGCAAGTGGTTATTTGGAGCACTTCGAGGCCTGTGCTGGGATATGGAATATCTTCACCTAAAAACTACAGAGAAGGATTCTCAGAAAGTTCTTGACGACGCATTCATTCAACTCACAGAGTTGAACCTTCCTTTTGATAGAACAGTTTTGAAACACTCTTTTTGTAGAATCTGCAAGAGGATATTTGGAGCGTTTTGAGGCCTATGCTGGAAAAGGAAATATCTTCACCTAAAAACTAGACAGAAGCATTCTCAGAAACTTCTGTGTGATGAGTGCATTCAACTCACAGACTTGAACGTTTCTTTTGATAGAACAGTTTGGAAACATTACGTTTGTAGAATCTGCAAGTGTTTATTCGGAGCACCTTGAGGCCTATGTTGGAAAAGGAAATATCTTCACGTAAAAACTAGAGAGAAGGATTCTCAGAAACTTCTTTGTGATGAGTTCATTCAACTCACAGAGTTGAACCTACCAATTGATAGAGAAGTTTGGAAACACTCTTTTTGTAGAATCTGCAAGTGGATATTTGGAGCCGTTTGAGGCCTATGCTGGAAAAGGAAATATCTTCACATAAAAACTGAACAGAAGCATTCTCAGAAACTTCTTTGTGTTGAGTGCATTCAACTCACAGACTTGAACTTACCTGTAGAAAGAGCAGTTTTGAAACACTCTTTTGGTAAAATCTGCAAGTGGTTATTTGGAGCACTTCGAGGCCTGTGCTGGGATATGGAATATCTTCACCTAAAAACTACAGAGAAGCATTCTCAGAAAGTTCTTCACGATGCATTCATTCAACTCACAGAGTTGAACCTTCCTTTTGATAGAACAGTTTTGAAACACTCTTTTTGTAGTATCTGCAAGAGGATATTTGGAGCGTTTTGAGGCCTATGCTGGAAAAGGAAATATCTTCACCTAAAAACTAGACAGAAGCATCCTCAGAAACTTCTGTGTGATGAGTGCATTCAACTCACAGACTTGCACGTTTCTTTTGATAGAACAGTTTTGAAACATTACGTTTGTAGAATCTGCAAGTGTTTATTCGGAGCACCTTGAGGCCTATGTTGGAAAAGGAAATATCTTCACATAAAAACTAGAGAGAAGGATTCTCAGAAACTTCTTTGTGATGAGTTCATTCAACTCACAGAGTTGAACCTACCAATTGATAGAGAAGTTTGGAAACACTCTTTTTGTAGAATCTGCAAGTGGATATTTGGAGCCGTTTGAGGCCTATGCTGGAAAAGGAAATAACTTCACATAAAAACCGAACAGAAGCATTCTCAGAAACTTATTTGTGTTGAGTGCATTCAACTCACAGACTTGAACTTACCTGTAGAAAGAGCAGTTTTGAAACACTCTTTTGGTAAAATCTGCAAGTGGTTATTTGGAGCACTTCGAGGCCTGTGCTGGGATATGGAATATCTTCACCTAAAAACTACAGAGAAGCATTCTCAGAAAGTTCTTCACGATGCATTCATTCAACTCACAGAGTTGAACCTTCCTTTTGATAGAACAGTTTTGAAACACTCTTTTTGTAGAATCTGCAAGAGGATATTTGGAGCGTTTTGAGGCCTATGCCGGAAAAGGAAATATCTTCACCTAAAAACTAGACAGAAGCATTCTCAGAAACTTCTGTGTGATGAGTGCATTCAACTCACAGACTTGAACGTTTCTTTTGATAGAACAGTTTGGAAACATTACGTTTGTAGAATCTGCAAGTGTTTATTCGGAGCACCTTGAGGCCTATGTTGGAAAAGGAAATATCTTCACGTAAAAACTAGAGAGAAGGATTCTCAGAAACTTCTTTGTGATGAGTTCATTCAACTCACAGAGTGGAACCTACCAATTGATAGAGAAGTTTGGAAACACTCTTTTTGTAGAATCTGCAAGTGGATATTTGGAGCCGTTTGAGGCCTATGCTGGAAAAGGAAATATCTTCACATAAAAACTGAACAGAAGCATTCTCAGAAACTTCTTTGTGTTGAGTGCATTCAACTCACAGACTTGAACTTACCTGTAGAAAGAGCAGTTTTGAAACACTCTTTTGGTAAAATCTGCAAGTGGTTATTTGGAGCACTTCGAGGCCTGTGCTGGGATATGGAATAACTTCACCTAAAAACTACAGAGAAGCATTCTCAGAAATTTCTTCAAGATGCATTCATTCAACTCACAGAGTTGAACCTTCCTTTTGATAGAACAGTTTTGAAACACTCTTTGTGTAGAATCTGCAATAGGATATTTGGAGCGTTTTGAGGCCTATGCTGGAAAAGGAAATATCTTCATCTAAAAACTAGACAGAAGCATCCTCAGAAACTTCTGTGTGATGAGTGCATTCAACTCACAGACTTGAACGTTTCTTTTGATAGAACAGTTTTGAAACATTACGTTTATAGAATCTGCAAGTGTTTATTCGGAGCACCTTGAGGCCTATGTTGGAAAAGGAAATATCTTCACGTAAAAACTAGACAGAAGGATTCTCAGAAACTTCTTTGTGATGAGTTCATTCAACTCACAGAGTTGAACCTACCAATTGATAGAGAAGTTTGGAAACACTCTTTTTGTAGAATCTGCAAGTGGATATTTGGAGCCGTTTGAGGCCTATGCTGGAAAAGGAAATATCTTCACATAAAAACTGAACAGAAGCATTCTCAGAAACTTCTTTGTGTTGAGTGCATTCAACTCACAGACTTGAACTTACCTGTAGAAAGAGCAGTTTTGAAACACTCTTTTGGTAAAATCTGCAAGTGGTTATTTGGAGCACTTCGAGGCCTGTGCTGGGATATGGAATATCTTCACCTAAAAACTACAGAGAAGCATTCTCAGAAAGTTCGTGATGACGCATTCATTCAACTCACAGAGTTGAACCTTCCTTTTGATAGAACAGTTTTGAAACACTCTTTTTGTAGAATCTGCAAGAGGATATTTGGAGCGTTTTGAGGCCTATGCTGGAAAAGGAAATATCTTCACCTAAAAACTAGAAAGAAGCATTCTCAGAAACTTCTGTGTGATGAGTGCATTCAACTCACAGACTTGAACGTTTCTTTTGATAGAACAGTTTTGAAACATTACGTTTGTAGAATCTGCAAGTGTTTATTCGGAGCACCTTGAGGCCTATGTTGGAAAAGGAAATATCTTCACGTAAAAACTAGAGAGAAGGATTCTCAGAAACTTCTTTGTGATGAGTTCATTCAACTCACAGAGTTGAACCTACCAATTGATAGAGAAGTTTGGAAACACTCTTTTTGTAGAATCTGCAAGTGGATATTTGGAGCCGTTTGAGGCCTATGCTGGAAAAGGAAATATCTTCACATAAAAACTGAACAGAAGCATTCTCAGAAACTTCTTTGTGTTGAGTGCATTCAACTCACAGACTTGAACTTAACTGTAGAAAGAGCAGTTTTGAAACACTCTTTTGGTAAAATCTGCAAGTGGTTATTTGGAGCACTTCGAGGCCTGTGCTGGGATATGGAATATCTTCACCTAAAAACTACAGAGAAGCATTCTCAGAAAGTTCTTCACGATGCATTCATTCAACTCACAGAGTTGAACCTTCCTTTTGATAGAACAGTTTTGAAACACTCTTTTTGTAGTATCTGCAAGAGGATATTTGGAGCGTTTTGAGGCCTATGCTGGAAAAGGAAATATCTTCACCTAAAAACTAGACAGAAGCATCCTCAGAAACTTCTGTGTGATGAGTGCATTCAACTCACAGACTTGAACGTTTCTTTTGATAGAACAGTTTGGAAACATTACGTTTGTAGAATCTGCAAGTGTTTATTCGGAGCACCTTGAGGCCTATGTTGGAAAAGGAAATATCTTCACATAAAAACTAGAGAGAAGGATTCTCAGAAACTTCTTTGTGATGAGTTCATTCAACTCACAGAGTTGAACCTACCAATTGATAGAGAAGTTTGGAAACACTCTTTTTGTAGAATCTGCAAGTGGATATTTGGAGCCGTTTGAGGCCTATGCTGGAAAAGGAAATATCTTCACATAAAAACTGAACAGAAGCATTCTCAGAAACTTCTTTGTGTTGAGTGCATTCAACTCACAGACTTGAACTTACCTGTAGAAAGAGCAGTTTTGAAACACTCTTTTGGTAAAATCTGCAAGTGGTTATTTGGAGCACTTCGAGGCCTGTGCTGGGATATGGAATAACTTCACCTAAAAACTACAGAGAAGCATTCTCAGAAAGTTCTTCACGACGCATTCATTCAACTCACAGAGTTGAACCTTCCTTTTGATAGAACAGTTTTGAAACACTCTTTTTGTAGAATCTGCAAGAGGATATTTGGAGCGTTTTGAGGCCTATGCTGGAAAAGGAAATATCTTCACCTAAAAACTAGACAGAAGCATCCTCAGAAACTTCTGTGTGATGAGTGCATTCAACTCACAGACTTGAACGTTTCTTTTGATAGAACAGTTTGGAAACATTACGTTTGTAGAATCTGCAAGTGTTTATTCGGAGCACCTTGAGGCCTATGTTGGAAAAGGAAATATCTTCACATAAAAACTAGAGAGAAGGATTCTCAGAAACTTCTTTGTGATGAGTTCATTCAACTCACAGAGTTGAACCTACCAATTGATAGAGAAGTTTGGAAACACTCTTTTTGTAGAATCTGCAAGTGGATATTTGGAGCCGTTTGAGGCCTATGCTGGAAAAGGAAATAACTTCACATAAAAACTGAACAGAAGCATTCTCAGAAACTTCTTTGTGTTGAGTGCATTCAACTCACAGACTTGAACTTACCTGTAGAAAGAGCAGTTTTGAAACACTCTTTTGGTAAAATCTGCAAGTGGTTATTTGGAGCACTTCGAGGCCTGTGCTGGGATATGGAATATCTTCACCTAAAAACTACAGAGAAGCATTCTCAGAAAGTTCTTCACGACGCATTCATTCAACTCACAGAGTTGAACCTTCCTTTTGATAGAACAGTTTTGAAACACTCTTTTTGTAGAATCTGCAAGAGGATATTTGGAGCGTTTTGAGGCCTATGCTGGAAAAGGAAATATCTTCACCTAAAAACTAGACAGAAGCATCCTCAGAAACTTCTGTGTGATGAGTGCATTCAACTCACAGACTTGAACGTTTCTTTTGATAGAACAGTTTTGAAACATTACGTTTGTAGAATCTGCAAGTGTTTATTCGGAGCACCTTGAGGCCTATGTTGGAAAAGGAAAGATCTTCACGTAAAAACTAGAGAGAAGGATTCTCAGAAACTTCTTTGTGATGAGTTCATTCAACTCACAGAGTTGAACCTACCAATTGATAGAGAAGTTTGGAAACACTCTTTTTGTAGAATCTGCAAGTGGATATTTGGAGCCGTTTGAGGCCTATGCTGGAAAAGGAAATATCTTCACATAAAAACTGAACAGAAGCATTCTCAGAAACTTCTTTGTGTTGAGTGCATTCAACTCACAGACTTGAACTTACCTGTAGAAAGAGCAGTTTTGAAACACTCTTTTGGTAAAATCTGCAAGTGGTTATTTGGAGCACTTCGAGGCCTGTGCTGGGATATGGAATATCTTCACCTAAAAACTACAGAGAAGCATTCTCAGAAAGTTCTTCATGATGCATTCATTCAACTCACAGAGTTGAACCTTCCTTTTGATAGAACAGTTTTGAAACACTCTTTTTGTAGAATCTGCAAGAGGATATTTGGAGCGTTTTGAGGCCTATGCTGGAAAAGGAAATATCTTCACCTAAAAACTAGACAGAAGCCTTCTCAGAAACTTCTGTGTGATGAGTGCATTCAACTCACCGACTTGAACGTTTCTTTTGATAGAACAGTTTTGAAACATTACGTTTGTAGAATCTGCAAGTGTTTATTCGGAGCACCTTGAGGCCTATGTTGGAAAAGGAAAGATCTTCACATTAAAACTAGAGAGAAGGATTCTCAGAAACTTCTTTGTGATGAGTTCATTCAACTCACAGAGTGGAACCTACCAATTGATAGAGAAGTTTGGAAACACTCTTTTTGTAGAATCTGCAAGTGGATATTTGGAGCCGTTTGAGGCCTATGCTGGAAAAGGAAATATCTTCACATAAAAACTGAACAGAAGCATTCTCAGAAACTTCTTTGTGTTGAGTGCATTCAACTCACAGACTTGAACTTACCTGTAGAAAGAGCAGTTTTGAAACACTCTTTTGGTAAAATCTGCAAGTGGTTATTTGGAGCACTTCGAGGCCTGTGCTGCGATATGGAATATCTTCACCTAAAAACTACAGAGAAGCATTCTCAGAAAGTTCTTCACGATGCATTCATTCAACTCACAGAGTTGAACCTTCCTTTTGATAGAACAGTTTTGAAACACTCTTTTTGTAGAATCTGCAAGAGGATATTTGGAGCGTTTTGAGGCCTATGCTGGAAAAGGAAATATCTTCACCTAAAAACTAGACAGAAGCATCCTCAGAAACTTCTGTGTGATGAGTGCATTCAACTCACAGACTTGAACGTTTCTTTTGATAGAACAGTTTTGAAACATTACGTTTGTAGAATCTGCAAGTGTTTATTCGGAGCACCTTGAGGCCTATGTTGGAAAAGGAAATATCTTCACGTAAAAACTAGAGAGAAGGATTCTCAGAAACTTCTTTGTGATGAGTTCATTCAACTCACAGAGTTGAACCTACCAATTGATAGAGAAGTTTGGAAACACTCTTTTTGTAGAATCTGCAAGTGGATATTTGGAGCCGTTTGAGGCCTATGCTGGAAAAGGAAATATCTTCACATAAAAACTGAACAGAAGCATTCTCAGAAACTTCTTTGTGTTGAGTGCATTCAACTCACAGACTTGAACTTACCTGTAGAAAGAGCAGTTTTGAAACACTCTTTTGGTAAAATCTGCAAGTGGTTATTTGGAGCACGTCGAGGCCTGTGCTGGGATATGGAATATCTTCACCTAAAAACTACAGAGAGGCATTCTCAGAAAGTTCTTGACGACGCATTCATTAAACTCACAGAGTTGAACCTTCCTTTTGATAGAACAGTTTTGAAACACTCTTTTTGTAGAATCTGCAAGAGGATATTTGGAGCGTTTTGAGGCCTATGCTGGAAAAGGAAATATCTTCACCTAAAAACTAGACAGAAGCATTCTCAGAAACTTCTGTGTGATGAGTGCATTCAACTCACAGACTTGAACGTTTCTTTTGATAGAACAGTTTGGAAACATTACGTTTGTAGAATCTGCAAGTGTTTATTCGGAGCACCTTGAGGCCTATGTTGGAAAAGGAAATATCTTCACATAAACACTAGAGAGAAGGATTCTCAGAAACTTCTTTGTGATGAGTTTATTCAACTCACAGAGTTGAACCTACCAATTGATAGAGAAGTTTGGAAACACTCTTTTTGTAGAATCTGCAAGTGGATATTTGGAGCCGTTTGAGGCCTATGCTGGAAAAGGAAATATCTTCACATAAAAACTGAACAGAAGCATTCTCAGAAACTTCTTTGTGTTGAGTGCATTCAACTCACAGACTTGAACTTACCTGTAGAAAGAGCAGTTTTGAAACACTCTTTTGGTAAAATCTGCAAGTGGTTATTTGGAGCACTTCGAGGCCTGTGCTGGGATATGGAATATCTTCACCTAAAAACTACAGAGAAGCATTCTCAGAAAGTTCTTCACGATGCATTCATTCAACTCACAGAGTTGAACCTTCCTTTTGATGGAACAGTTTTGAAACACTCTTTGTGTAGAATCTGCAAGAGGATATTTGGAGCGTTTTGAGGCCTATGCTGGAAAAGGAAATATCTTCATCTAAAAACTAGACAGAAGCATCCTCAGAAACTTCTGTGTGATGAGTGCATTCAACTCACAGACTTGAACGTTTCTTTTGATAGAACAGTTTTGAAACATTACGTTTGTAGAATCTGCAAGTGTTTATTCGGAGCACCTTGAGGCCTATGTTGGAAAAGGAAATAACTTCACGTAAAAACTAGAGAGAAGGATTCTCAGAAACTTCTTTGTGATGAGTTCATTCAACTCACAGAGTTGAACCTACCAATTGATAGAGAAGTTTGGAAACACTCTTTTTGTAGAATCTGCAAGTGGATATTTGGAGCCGTTTGAGGCCTATGCTGGAAAAGGAAATATCTTCACATAAAAACTGAACAGAAGCATTCTCAGAAACTTCTTTGTGTTGAGTGCATTCAACTCACAGACTTGAACTTACCTGTAGAAAGAGCAGTTTTGAAACCCTCTTTTGGTAAAATCTGCAAGTGGTTATTTGGAGCACTTCGAGGCCTGTGCTGGGATATGGAATATCTTCACCTAAAAACTACAGAGAAGCATTCTCAGAAAGTTCTTCACGACGCATTCATTCAACTCACAGAGTTGAACCTTCCTTTTGATAGAACAGTTTTGAAACACTCTTTTTGTAGAATCTGCAAGAGGATATTTGGAGCGTTTTGAGGCCTATGCTGGAAAAGGAAATATCTTCATCTAAAAACTAGACAGAAGCATTCTCAGAAACTTCTGTGTGATGAGTTCATTCAACTCACAGACTTGAACGTTTCTTTTGATAGAACAGTTTGGAAACATTACGTATGTAGAATCTGCAAGTGTTTATTCGGAGCACCTTGAGGCCTATGTTAGAAAAGGAAATATCTTCACGTAAAAACTAGAGAGAAGGATTCTCAGAAACTTCTTTGTGATGAGTTCATTCAACTCACAGAGTTGAACCTACCAATTGATGGAGAAGTTTGGAAACACTCTTTTTGTAGAATCTGCAAGTGGATATTTGGAGCTGTTTGAGGCCTATGCTGGAAAAGGAAATATCTTCACATAAAAACTGAACAGAAGCATTCTCAGAAACTTCTTTGTGTTGAGTGCATTCAACTCACAGACTTGAACTTACCTGTAGAAAGAGCAGTTTTGAAACACTCTTTTGGTAAAATCTGCAAGTGGTTATTTGGAGCACTTCGAGGCCTGTGCTGGGATATGGAATATCTTCACCTAAAAACTACAGAGAAGCATTCTCAGAAAGTTCTTCACGACGCATTCATTCAACTCACAGAGTTGAACCTTCCTTTTGATAGAACAGTTTTGAAACACTCTTTTTGTAGTATCTGCAAGAGGATATTTGGAGCGTTTTGAGGCCTATGCTGGAAAAGGAAATATCTTCACCTAAAAACTAGACAGAAGCATCCTCAGAAACTTCTGTGTGATGAGTGCATTCAACTCACAGACTTGAACGTTTCTTTTGATAGAACAGTTTGGAAACATTACGTTTGTAGAATCTGCAAGTGTTTATTCGGAGCACCTTGAGGCCTATGTTGGAAAAGGAAATATCTTCACGTAAAAACTAGAGAGAAGGATTCTCAGAAACTTCTTTGTGATGAGTTCATTCAACTCACAGAGTTGAACCTACCAATTGATAGAGAAATTTGGAAACACTCTTTTTGTAGAATCTGCAAGTGGATATTTGGAGCCGTTTGAGGCCTATGCTGGAAAAGGAAATATCTTCACATAAAAACTGAACAGAAGCATTCTCAAAAATTTCTTTGTGTTGAGTGCATTCAACTCACAGACTTGAACTTACCTGTAGAAAGAGCAGTTTTGAAACACTCTTTTGGTAAAATCTGCAAGTGGTTATTTGGAGCACTTCGAGGCCTGTGCTGGGATATGGAATATCTTCACCTAAAAACTACAGAGAAGCATTCTCAGAAAGTTCTTCACGACGCATTCATTCAACTCACAGAGTTGAACCTTCCTTTTGATAGAACAGTTTTGAAACACTCTTTTTGTAGAATCTGCAAGAGGATATTTGGAGCGTTTTGAGGCCTATGCTGGAATAGGAAATATCTTCACCTAAAAACTAGACAGAAGCATTCTCAGAAACTTCTTTGTGATGAGTGCATTCAACTCACAGACTTGAACGTTTCTTTTGATAGAACAGTTTGGAAACATTACGTTTGTAGAATCTGCAAGTGTTTATTCGGAGCACCTTGAGGCCTATGTTGGAAAAGGAAATATCTTCACGTAAAAACTAGAGAGAAGGATTCTCAGAAACTTCTTTGTGATGAGTTCATTCAACTCACAGAGTTGAACCTACCAATTGATAGAGAAGTTTGGAAACACTCTTTTTGTAGAATCTGCAAGTGGATATTTGGAGCCGTTTGAGGCCTATGCTGGAAAAGGAAATATCTTCACATAAAAACTGAACAGAAGCATTCTCAGAAACTTCTTTGTGTTGAGTGCATTCAATTCACAGACTTGAACTTACCTGTAGAAAGAGCAGTTTTGAAACACTCTTTTGGTAAAATCTGCAAGTGGTTATTTGGAGCACTTCGAGGCCTGTGCTGGGATATGGAATATCTTCACCTAAAAACTACAGAGAAGCATTCTCAGAAAGTTCTTCACGACGCATTCATTCAACTCACAGAGTTGAACCTTCCTTTTGATAGAACAGTTTTGAAACACTCTTTTTGTAGAATCTGCAAGAGGATATTTGGAGCGTTTTGAGGCCTATGCTGGAAAAGGAAATATCTTCACCTAAAAACTAGACAGAAGCATTCTCAGAAACTTCTGTGTGATGAGTGCATTCAACTCACAGACTTGAACGTTTCTTTTGATAGAACAGTTTGGAAACATTACGTTTGTAGAATCTGCAAGTGTTTATTCGGAGCACCTTGAGGCCTATGTTGGAAAAGGAAATATCTTCACGTAAAAACTAGAGAGAAGGATTCTCAGAAACTTCTTTGTGATGAGTTCATTCAACTCACAGAGTTGAACCTACCAATTGATAGAGAAGTTTGGAAACACTCTTTTTGTAGAATCTGCAAGTGGATATTTGGAGCCGTTTGAGGCCTATGCTGGAAAAGGAAATATCTTCACATAAAAACTGAACAGAAGCATTCTCAGAAACTTCTTATTGTTGAGTGCATTCAACTCACAGAATTGAACTTACCTGTAGAAAGAGCAGTTTTGAAACACTCTTTTGGTAAAATCTGCAAGTGGTTATTTGGAGCACTTCGAGGCCTGTGCTGGGATATGGAATATCTTCACCTAAAAACTACAGAGAAGCATTCTCAGAAAGTTCTTCATGATGCATTCATTCAACTCACAGAGTTGAACCTTTCTTTTGATAGAACAGTTTTGAAACACTCTTTTTGTAGTATCTGCAAGAGGATATTTGGAGCGTTTTGAGGCCTATGCTGGAAAAGGAAATATCTTCACCTAAAAACTAGACAGAAGCATCCTCAGAAACTTCTGTGTGATGAGTGCATTCAACTCACAGACTTGAACGTTTCTTTTGATAGAACAGTTTTGAAACATTACGTTTGTAGAATCTGCAAGTGTTTATTCGGAGCACCTTGAGGCCTATGTTGGAAAAGGAAATATCTTCACATAAAAACTAGAGAGAAGGATTCTCAGAAACTTCTTTGTGATGAGTTCATTCAACTCACAGAGTTGAACCTACCAATTGATAGAGAAGTTTGGAAACACTCTTTTTGTAGAATCTGCAAGTGGATATTTGGAGCCGTTTGAGGCCTATGCTGGAAAAGGAAATAACTTCACATAAAAACTGAACAGAAGCATTCTCAGAAACTTCTTTGTGTTGAGTGCATTCAACTCACAGACTTGAACTTACCTGTAGAAAGAGCAGTTTTGAAACACTCTTTTGGTAAAATCTGCAAGTGGTTATTTGGAGCACTTCGAGGCCTGTGCTGGGATATGGAATATCTTCACCTAAAAACTACAGAGAAGCATTCTCAGAAAGTTCTTCACGATGCATTCATTCAACTCACAGAGTTGAACCTTCCTTTTGATAGAACAGTTTTGAAACACTCTTTTTGTAGAATCTGCAAGAGGATATTTGGAGCGTTTTGAGGCCTATGCTGGAAAAGGAAATATCTTCACCTAAAAACTAGACAGAAGCATTCTCAGAAACTTCTGTGTGATGAGTGCATTCAACTCACAGACTTGAACGTTTCTTTTGATAGAACAGTTTGGAAACATTACGTTTGTAGAATCTGCAAGTGTTTATTCGGAGCACCTTGAGGCCTATGTTGGAAAAGGAAATATCTTCACATAAAAACTAGAGAGAAGGATTCTCAGAAACTTCTTTGTGATGAGTTCATTCAACTCACAGAGTTGAACCTACCAATTGATAGAGAAGTTTGGAAACACTCTTTTTGTAGAATCTGCAAGTGGATATTTGGAGCCGTTTGAGGCCTATGCTGGAAAAGGAAATATCTTCACATAAAAACTGAACAGAAGCATTCTCAGAAACTTCTTTGTGTTGAGTGCATTCAACTCACAGACTTGAACTTACCTGTAGAAAGAGCAGTTTTGAAACACTCTTTTGGTAAAATCTGCAAGTGGTTATTTGGAGCACTTCGAGGCCTGTGCTGGGATATGGAATATCTTCACCTAAAAACTACAGAGAAGCATTCTCAGAAAGTTCTTCACGACGCATTCATTCAACTCACAGAGTTGAACCTTCCTTTTGATAGAACAGTTTTGAAACACTCTTTTTGTAGAATCTGCAAGAGGATATTTGGAGCGTTTTGAGGCCTATGCTGGAAAAGGAAATATCTTCACCTAAAAACTAGACAGAAGCATCCTCAGAAACTTCTGTGTGATGAGTGCATTCAACTCACAGACTTGAACGTTTCTTTTGATAGAACAGTTTTGAAACATTACGTTTGTAGAATCTGCAAGTGTTTATTCGGAGCACCTTGAGGCCTATGTTGGAAAAGGAAATATCTTCACGTAAAAACTAGAGAGAAGGATTCTCAGAAACTTCTTTGTGATGAGTTCATTCAACTCACAGAGTTGAACCTACCAATTGATAGAGAAGTTTGGAAACACTCTTTTTGTAGAATCTGCAAGTGGATATTTGGAGCCGTTTGAGGCCTATGCTGGAAAAGGAAATATCTTCACATAAAAACTGAACAGAAGCATTCTCAGAAACTTCTTTGTGTTGAGTGCATTCAACTCACAGACTTGAACTTACCTGTAGAAAGAGCAGTTTTGAAACACTCTTTTGGTAATATCTGCAAGTGGTTATTTGCAGCACTTCGAGGCCTGTGCTGGGATATGGAATATCTTCACCTAAAAACTACAGAGAAGCATTCTCAGAAAGTTCTTCATGATGCATTCATTCAACTCACAGAGTTGAACCTTCCTTTTGATAGAACAGTTTTGAAACACTCTTTTTGTAGAATCTGCAAGAGGATATTTGGAGCGTTTTGAGGCCTATGCTGGAAAAGGAAATATCTTCACCTAAAAACTAGACAGAAGCATTCTCAGAAACTTCTGTGTGATGAGTGCATTCAACTCACAGACTTGAACGTTTCTTTTGATAGAACAGTTTGGAAACATTACGTTTGTAGAATCTGCAAGTGTTTATTCGGAGCACCTTGAGGCCTATGTTGGAAAAGGAAATATCTTCACGTAAAAACTAGAGAGAAGGATTCTCAGAAACTTCTTTGTGATGAGTTCATTCAACTCACAGAGTTGAACCTACCAATTGATAGAGAAGTTTGGAAACACTCTTTTTGTAGAATCTGCAAGTGGATATTTGGAGCCGTTTGAGGCCTATGCTGGAAAAGGAAATATCTTCACATAAAAACTGAACAGAAGCATTCTCAGAAACTTCTTATTGTTGAGTGCATTCAACTCACAGACTTGAACTTACCTGTAGAAAGAGCAGTTTTGAAACACTCTTTTGGTAAAATCTGCAAGTGGTTATTTGGAGCACTTCGAGGCCTGTGCTGGGATATGGAATATCTTCACCTAAAAACTACAGAGAAGCATTCTCAGAAAGTTCTTCATGATGCATTCATTCAACTCACAGAGTTGAACCTTTCTTTTGATAGAACAGTTTTGAAACACTCTTTTTGTAGTATCTGCAAGAGGATATTTGGAGCGTTTTGAGGCCTATGCTGGAAAAGGAAATATCTTCACCTAAAAACTAGACAGAAGCATCCTCAGAAACTTCTGTGTGATGAGTGCATTCAACTCACAGACTTGAACGTTTCTTTTGATAGAACAGTTTGAAACATTACGTTTGTAGAATCTGCAAGTGTTTATTCGGAGCACCTTGAGGCCTATGTTGGAAAAGGAAATATCTTCACATAAAAACTAGAGAGAAGGATTCTCAGAAACTTCTTTGTGATGAGTTCATTCAACTCACAGAGTTGAACCTACCAATTGATAGAGAAGTTTGGAAACACTCTTTTTGTAGAATCTGCAAGTGGATATTTGGAGCCGTTTGAGGCCTATGCTGGAAAAGGAAATAACTTCACATAAAAACTGAACAGAAGCATTCTCAGAAACTTCTTTGTGTTGAGTGCATTCAACTCACAGACTTGAACTTACCTGTAGAAAGAGCAGTTTTGAAACACTCTTTTGGTAAAATCTGCAAGTGGTTATTTGGAGCACTTCGAGGCCTGTGCTGGGATATGGAATATCTTCACCTAAAAACTACAGAGAAGCATTCTCAGAAAGTTCTTCACGATGCATTCATTCAACTCACAGAGTTGAACCTTCCTTTTGATAGAACAGTTTTGAAACACTCTTTTTGTAGAATCTGCAAGAGGATATTTGGAGCGTTTTGAGGCCTATGCTGGAAAAGGAAATATCTTCACCTAAAAACTAGACAGAAGCATTCTCAGAAACTTCTGTGTGATGAGTGCATTCAACTCACAGACTTGAACGTTTCTTTTGATAGAACAGTTTGGAAACATTACGTTTGTAGAATCTGCAAGTGTTTATTCGGAGCACCTTGAGGCCTATGTTGGAAAAGGAAATATCTTCACATAAAAACTAGAGAGAAGGATTCTCAGAAACTTCTTTGTGATGAGTTCATTCAACTCACAGAGTTGAACCTACCAATTGATAGAGAAGTTTGGAAACACTCTTTTTGTAGAATCTGCAAGTGGATATTTGGAGCCGTTTGAGGCCTATGCTGGAAAAGGAAATATCTTCACATAAAAACTGAACAGAAGCATTCTCAGAAACTTCTTTGTGTTGAGTGCATTCAACTCACAGACTTGAACTTACCTGTAGAAAGAGCAGTTTTGAAACACTCTTTTGGTAAAATCTGCAAGTGGTTATTTGGAGCACTTCGAGGCCTGTGCTGGGATATGGAATATCTTCACCTAAAAACTACAGAGAAGCATTCTCAGAAAGTTCTTCACGACGCATTCATTCAACTCACAGAGTTGAACCTTCCTTTTGATAGAACAGTTTTGAAACACTCTTTTTGTAGAATCTGCAAGAGGATATTTGGAGCGTTTTGAGGCCTATGCTGGAAAAGGAAATATCTTCACCTAAAAACTAGACAGAAGCATCCTCAGAAACTTCTGTGTGATGAGTGCATTCAACTCACAGACTTGAACGTTTCTTTTGATAGAACAGTTTTGAAACATTACGTTTGTAGAATCTGCAAGTGTTTATTCGGAGCACC
Source organism: Pongo abelii (assembly GCF_028885655.2). Lineage (NCBI taxonomy): Eukaryota > Metazoa > Chordata > Mammalia > Primates > Hominidae > Pongo > Pongo abelii. Next base: position 15,880,897 of record NC_071996.2, read on the forward strand.
TTGAGGCCTATGTTGGAAAAGGAAATATCTTCACGTAAAAACTAGAGAGAAGGATTCTCAGAAACTTCTTTGTGATGAGTTCATTCAACTCACAGAGTTGAACCTACCAATTGATAGAGAAGTTTGGAAACACTCTTTTTGTAGAATCTGCAAGTGGATATTTGGAGCCGTTTGAGGCCTATGCTGGAAAAGGAAATATCTTCACATAAAAACTGAACAGAAGCATTCTCAGAAACTTCTTTGTGTTGAGTGCATTCAACTCACAGACTTGAACTTACCTGTAGAAAGAGCAGTTTTGAAACACTCTTTTGGTAATATCTGCAAGTGGTTATTTGGAGCACTTCGAAGCCTGTGCTGGGATATGGAATATCTTCACCTAAAAACTACAGAGAAGCATTCTCAGAAAGTTCTTCATGATGCATTCATTCAACTCACAGAGTTGAACCTTCCTTTTGATAGAACAGTTTTGAAACACTCTTTTTGTAGAATCTGCAAGAGGATATTTGGAGCGTTTTGAGGCCTATGCTGGAATAGGAAATATCTTCACCTAAAAACTAGACAGAAGCATTCTCAGAAACTTCTTTGTGATGAGTGCATTCAACTCACAGACTTGAACGTTTCTTTTGATAGAACAGTTTTGAAACATTACGTTTGTAGAATCTGCAAGTGTTTATTCGGACCACCTTGAGGCCTATGTTGGAAAAGGAAATATCTTCACGTAAAAACTAGAGAGAAGGATTCTCAGAAACTTCTTTGTGATGAGTTCATTCAACTCACAAAGTTGAACCTACCAATTGATAGAGAAGTTTGGAAACACTCTTTTTGTAGAATCTGCAAGTGGATATTTGGAGCCGTTTGAGGCCTATGCTGGAAAAGGAAATATCTTCACATAAAAACTGAACAGAAGCATTCTCAGAAACTTCTTTGTGTTGAGTGCATTCAACTCACAGACTTGAACTTACCTGTAGAAAGAGCAGTTTTGAAACACTCTTTTGGTAAAATATGCAAGTGGTTATTTGGAGCACTTCGAGGCCTGTGCTGGGATATGGAATATGTTCACCTAAAAACTACAGAGTAGGATTCTCAGAAAGTTCTTGATGACGCATTCATTCAACTCACAGAGTTGAACCTTCCTTTTGATAGAACAGTTTTGAAACACTCTTTTTGTAGAATCTGCAAGAGGATATTTGGAGCGTTTTGAGGCCTATGCTGGAAAAGGAAATATCTTCACCTAAAAACTAGACAGAAGCATTCTCAGAAACTTCTGTGTGATGAGTGCATTCAACTCACAGACTTGAACGTTTCTTTTGATAGAACAGTTTGGAAACATTACGTTTGTAGAATCTGCAAGTGTTTATTCGGAGCACCTTGAGGCCTATGTTGGAAAAGGAAATATCTTCACGTAAAAACTAGAGAGAAGGATTCTCAGAAACTTCTTTGTGATGAGTTCATTCAACTCACAGAGTTGAACCTACCAATTGATAGAGAAGTTTGGAAACACTCTTTTTGTAGAATCTGCAAGTGGATATTTGGAGCCCTTTGAGGCCTATGCTGGAAAAGGAAATATCTTCACATAAAAACTGAACAGAAGCATTCTCAGAAACTTCTTTGTGTTGAGTGCATTCAACTCACAGACTTGAACTTACCTGTAGAAAGAGCAGTTTTGAAACACTCTTTTGGTAAAATCTGCAAGTGGTTATTTGGAGCACTTCGAGGCCTGTGCTGGGATATGGAATATCTTCACCTAAAAACTACAGAGAAGCATTCTCAGAAAGTTCTTCACGACGCATTCATTCAACTCACAGAGTTGAACCTTCCTTTTGATAGAACAGTTTTGAAACACTCTTTTTGTAGAATCTGCAAGAGGATATTTGGAGCGTTTTGAGGCCTATGCTGGAAAAGGAAATATCTTCACCTAAAAACTAGACAGAAGCATCCTCAGAAACTTCTGTGTAATGAGTGCATTCAACTCACAGACTTGAACGTTTCTTTTGATAGAACAGTTTTGAAACATTACGTTTGTAGAATCTGCAAGTGTTTATTCGGAGCACCTTGAGGCCTATGTTGGAAAAGGAAATATCTTCACGTAAAAACTAGAGAGAAGGATTCTCAGAAACTTCTTTGTGATGAGTTCATTCAACTCACAGAGTTGAACCTACCAATTGATAGAGAAGTTTGGAAACACTCTTTTTGTAGAATCTGCAAGTGGATATTTGGAGCCGTTTGAGGCCTATGCTGGAAAAGGAAATATCTTCACATAAAAACTGAACAGAAGCATTCTCAGAAACTTCTTTGTGTTGAGTGCATTCAACTCACAGACTTGAACTTACCTGTAGAAAGAGCAGTTTTGAAACACTCTTTTGGTAATATCTGCAAGTGGTTATTTGGAGCACTTCGAGGCCTGTGCTGGGATATGGAATATCTTCACCTAAAAACTACAGAGAAGCATTCTCAGAAAGTTCTTCATGATGCATTCATTCAACTCACAGAGTTGAACCTTCCTTTTGATAGAACAGTTTTGAAACACTCTTTTTGTAGAATCTGCAAGAGGATATTTGGAGCGTTTTGAGGCCTATGCTGGAATAGGAAATATCTTCACCTAAAAACTAGACAGAAGCATTCTCAGAAACTTCTTTGTGATGAGTGCATTCAACTCACAGACTTGAACGTTTCTTTTGATAGAACAGTTTTGAAACATTACGTTTGTAGAATCTGCAAGTGTTTATTCGGACCACCTTGAGGCCTATGTTGGAAAAGGAAATATCTTCACGTAAAAACTAGAGAGAAGGATTCTCAGAAACTTCTTTGTGATGAGTTCATTCAACTCACAAAGTTGAACCTACCAATTGATAGAGAAGTTTGGAAACACTCTTTTTGTAGAATCTGCAAGTGGATATTTGGAGCCGTTTGAGGCCTATGCTGGAAAAGGAAATATCTTCACATAAAAACTGAACAGAAGCATTCTCAGAAACTTCTTTGTGTTGAGTGCATTCAACTCACAGACTTGAACTTACCTGTAGAAAGAGCAGTTTTGAAACACTCTTTTGGTAAAATATGCAAGTGGTTATTTGGAGCACTTCGAGGCCTGTGCTGGGATATGGAATATCTTCACCTAAAAACTACAGAGAAGGATTCTCAGAAAGTTCTTGACGACGCATTCATTCAACTCACAGAGTTGAACCTTCCTTTTGATAGAACAGTTTTGAAACACTCTTTTTGTAGAATCTGCAAGAGGATATTTGGAGCGTTTTGAGGCCTATGCTGGAAAAGGAAATATCTTCACCTAAAAAATAGACAGAAGCATTCTCAGAAACTTCTGTGTGATGAGTGCATTCAACTCACAGACTTGAACGTTTCTTTTGATAGAACAGTTTGGAAACATTACGTTTGTAGAATCTGCAAGTGTTTATTCGGAGCACCTTGAGGCCTATGTTGGAAAAGGAAATATCTTCACGTAAAAACTAGAGAGAAGGATTCTCAGAAACTTCTTTGTGATGAGTTCATTCAACTCACAGAGTTGAACCTACCAATTGATAGAGAAGTTTGGAAACACTCTTTTTGTAGAATCTGCAAGTGGATATTTGGAGCCGTTTGAGGCCTATGCTGGAAAAGGAAATATCTTCACATAAAAACTGAACAGAAGCATTCTCAGAAACTTCTTATTGTTGAGTGCATTCAACTCACAGACTTGAACTTACCTGTAGAAAGAGCAGTTTTGAAACACTCTTTTGGTAAAATCTGCAAGTGGTTATTTGGAGCACTTCGAGGCCTGTGCTGGGATATGGAATATCTTCACCTAAAAACTACAGAGAAGCATTCTCAGAAAGTTCTTCACGATGCATTCATTCAACTCACAGAGTTGAACCTTCCTTTTGATAGAACAGTTTTGAAACACTCTTTTTGTAGTATCTGCAAGAGGATATTTGGAGCGTTTTGAGGCCTATGCTGGAAAAGGAAATATCTTCACCTAAAAACTAGACAGAAGCATCCTCAGAAACTTCTGTGTGATGAGTGCATTCAACTCACAGACTTGAACGTTTCTTTTGATAGAACAGTTTTGAAACATTACGTTTGTAGAATCTGTAAGTGTTTATTCGGAGCACCTTGAGGCCTATGTTGGAAAAGGAAATATCTTCACATAAAAACTAGAGAGAAGGATTCTCAGAAACTTCTTTGTGATGAGTTCATTCAACTCACAGAGTTGAACCTACCAATTGATAGAGAAGTTTGGAAACACTCTTTTTGTAGAATCTGCAAGTGGATATTTGGAGCCGTTTGAGGCCTATGCTGGAAAAGGAAATAACTTCACATAAAAACTGAACAGAAGCATTCTCAGAAACTTCTTTGTGTTGAGTGCATTCAACTCACAGACTTGAACTTACCTGTAGAAAGAGCAGTTTTGAAACACTCTTTTGGTAAAATCTGCAAGTGGTTATTTGGAGCACTTCGAGGCCTGTGCTGGGATATGGAATATCTTCACCTAAAAACTACAGAGAAGCATTCTCAGAAAGTTCTTCACGATGCATTCATTCAACTCACAGAGTTGAACCTTCCTTTTGATAGAACAGTTTTGAAACACTCTTTTTGTAGAATCTGCAAGAGGATATTTGGAGCGTTTTGAGGCCTATGCCGGAAAAGGAAATATCTTCACCTAAAAACTAGACAGAAGCATTCTCAGAAACTTCTGTGTGATGAGTGCATTCAACTCACAGACTTGAACGTTTCTTTTGATAGAACAGTTTGGAAACATTACGTTTGTAGAATCTGCAAGTATTTATTCGGAGCACCTTGAGGCCTATGTTGGAAAAGGAAATATCTTCACATAAAAACTAGAGAGAAGGATTCTCAGAAACTTCTTTGTGATGAGTTCATTCAACTCACAGAGTGGAACCTACCAATTGATAGAGAAGTTTGGAAACACTCTTTTTGTAGAATCTGCAAGTGGATATTTGGAGCCGTTTGAGGCCTATGCTGGAAAAGGAAATATCTTCACATAAAAACTGAACAGAAGCATTCTCAGAAACTTCTTTGTGTTGAGTGCATTCAACTCACAGACTTGAACTTACCTGTAGAAAGAGCAGTTTTGAAACACTCTTTTGGTAAAATCTGCAAGTGGTTATTTGGAGCACTTCGAGGCCTGTGCTGGGATATGGAATAACTTCACCTAAAAACTACAGAGAAGCATTCTCAGAAATTTCTTCAAGATGCATTCATTCAACTCACAGAGTTGAACCTTCCTTTTGATAGAACAGTTTTGAAACACTCTTTGTGTAGAATCTGCAAGAGGATATTTGGAGCGTTTTGAGGCCTATGCTGGAAAAGGAAATATCTTCATCTAAAAACTAGACAGAAGCATCCTCAGAAACTTCTGTGTGATGAGTGCATTCAACTCACAGACTTGAACGTTTCTTTTGATAGAACAGTTTTGAAACATTACGTTTGTAGAATCTGCAAGTGTTTATTCGGAGCACCTTGAGGCCTATGTTGGAAAAGGAAATATCTTCACGTAAAAACTAGACAGAAGGATTCTCAGAAACTTCTTTGTGATGAGTTCATTCAACTCACAGAGTTGAACCTACCAATTGATAGAGAAGTTTGGAAACACTCTTTTTGTAGAATCTGCAAGTGGATATTTGGAGCCGTTTGAGGCCTATGCTGGAAAAGGAAATATCTTCACATAAAAACTGAACAGAAGCATTCTCAGAAACTTCTTTGTGTTGAGTGCATTCAACTCACAGACTTGAACTTACCTGTAGAAAGAGCAGTTTTGAAACACTCTTTTGGTAAAATCTGCAAGTGGTTATTTGGAGCACTTCGAGGCCTGTGCTGGGATATGGAATATCTTCACCTAAAAACTACAGAGAAGCATTCTCAGAAAGTTCTTCACGACGCATTCATTCAACTCACAGAGTTGAACCTTCCTTTTGATAGAACAGTTTTGAAACACTCTTTTTGTAGAATCTGCAAGAGGATATTTGGAGCGTTTTGAGGCCTATGCTGGAAAAGGAAATATCTTCACCTAAAAACTAGACAGAAGCATCCTCAGAAACTTCTGTGTGATGAGTGCATTCAACTCACAGACTTGAACGTTTCTTTTGATAGAACAGTTTTGAAACATTACGTTTGTAGAATCTGCAAGTGTTTATTCGGAGCACCTTGAGGCCTATGTTGGAAAAGGAAATATCTTCACGTAAAAACTAGAGAGAAGGATTCTCAGAAACTTCTTTGTGATGAGTTCATTCAACTCACAGAGTTGAACCTACCAATTGATAGAGAAGTTTGGAAACACTCTTTTTGTAGAATCTGCAAGTGGATATTTGGAGCCGTTTGAGGCCTATGCTGGAAAAGGAAATATCTTCACATAAAAACTGAACAGAAGCATTCTCAGAAACTTCTTTGTGTTGAGTGCATTCAACTCACAGACTTGAACTTACCTGTAGAAAGAGCAGTTTTGAAACACTCTTTTGGTAATATCTGCAAGTGGTTATTTGGAGCACTTCGAGGCCTGTGCTGGGATATGGAATATCTTCACCTAAAAACTACAGAGAAGCATTCTCAGAAAGTTCTTCATGATGCATTCATTCAACTCACAGAGTTGAACCTTCCTTTTGATAGAACAGTTTTGAAACACTCTTTTTGTAGAATCTGCAAGAGGATATTTGGAGCGTTTTGAGGCCTATGCTGGAATAGGAAATATCTTCACCTAAAAACTAGACAGAAGCATTCTCAGAAACTTCTTTGTGATGAGTGCATTCAACTCACAGACTTGAACGTTTCTTTTGATAGAACAGTTTTGAAACATTACGTTTGTAGAATCTGCAAGTGTTTATTCGGACCACCTTGAGGCCTATGTTGGAAAAGGAAATATCTTCACGTAAAAACTAGAGAGAAGGATTCTCAGAAACTTCTTTGTGATGAGTTCATTCAACTCACAAAGTTGAACCTACCAATTGATAGAGAAGTTTGGAAACACTCTTTTTGTAGAATCTGCAAGTGGATATTTGGAGCCATTTGAGGCCTATGCTGGAAAAGGAAATATCTTCACATAAAAACTGAACAGAAGCATTCTCAGAAACTTCTTTGTGTTGAGTGCATTCAACTCACAGACTTGAACTTACCTGTAGAAAGAGCAGTTTTGAAACACTCTTTTGGTAAAATATGCAAGTGGTTATTTGGAGCACTTCGAGGCCTGTGCTGGGATATGGAATATCTTCACCTAAAAACTACAGAGAAGGATTCTCAGAAAGTTCTTGATGACGCATTCATTCAACTCACAGAGTTGAACCTTCCTTTTGATAGAACAGTTTTGAAACACTCTTTTTGTAGAATCTGCAAGAGGATATTTGGAGCGTTTTGAGGCCTATGCTGGAAAAGGAAATATCTTCACCTAAAAACTAGACAGAAGCATTCTCAGAAACTTCTGTGTGATGAGTGCATTCAACTCACAGACTTGAACGTTTCTTTTGATAGAACAGTTTGGAAACATTACGTTTGTAGAATCTGCAAGTGTTTATTCGGAGCACCTTGAGGCCTATGTTGGAAAAGGAAATATCTTCACGTAAAAACTAGAGAGAAGGATTCTCAGAAACTTCTTTGTGATGAGTTCATTCAACTCACAGAGTTGAACCTACCAATTGATAGAGAAGTTTGGAAACACTCTTTTTGTAGAATCTGCAAGTGGATATTTGGAGCCCTTTGAGGCCTATGCTGGAAAAGGAAATATCTTCACATAAAAACTGAACAGAAGCATTCTCAGAAACTTCTTTGTGTTGAGTGCATTCAACTCACAGACTTGAACTTACCTGTAGAAAGAGCAGTTTTGAAACACTCTTTTGGTAAAATCTGCAAGTGGTTATTTGGAGCACTTCGAGGCCTGTGCTGGGATATGGAATATCTTCACCTAAAAACTACAGAGAAGCATTCTCAGAAAGTTCTTCATGACGCATTCATTCAACTCACAGAGTTGAACCTTCCTTTTGATAGAACAGTTTTGAAACACTCTTTTTGTAGAATCTGCAAGAGGATATTTGGAGCGTTTTGAGGCCTATGCTGGAAAAGGAAATATCTTCACCTAAAAACTAGACAGAAGCATCCTCAGAAACTTCTGTGTAATGAGTGCATTCAACTCACAGACTTGAACGTTTCTTTTGATAGAACAGTTTTGAAACATTACGTTTGTAGAATCTGCAAGTGTTTATTCGGAGCACCTTGAGGCCTATGTTGGAAAAGGAAATATCTTCACGTAAAAACTAGAGAGAAGGATTCTCAGAAACTTCTTTGTGATGAGTTCATTCAACTCACAGAGTTGAACCTACCAATTGATAGAGAAGTTTGGAAACACTCTTTTTGTAGAATCTGCAAGTGGATATTTGGAGCCGTTTGAGGCCTATGCTGGAAAAGGAAATATCTTCACATAAAAACTGAACAGAAGCATTCTCAGAAACTTCTTTGTGTTGAGTGCATTCAACTCACAGACTTGAACTTACCTGTAGAAAGAGCAGTTTTGAAACACTCTTTTGGTAATATCTGCAAGTGGTTATTTGGAGCACTTCGAGGCCTGTGCTGGGATATGGAATATCTTCACCTAAAAACTACAGAGAAGCATTCTCAGAAAGTTCTTCATGATGCATTCATTCAACTCACAGAGTTGAACCTTCCTTTTGATAGAACAGTTTTGAAACACTCTTTTTGTAGAATCTGCAAGAGGATATTTGGAGCGTTTTGAGGCCTATGCTGGAATAGGAAATATCTTCACCTAAAAACTAGACAGAAGCATTCTCAGAAACTTCTTTGTGATGAGTGCATTCAACTCACAGACTTGAACGTTTCTTTTGATAGAACAGTTTTGAAACATTACGTTTGTAGAATCTGCAAGTGTTTATTCGGACCACCTTGAGGCCTATGTTGGAAAAGGAAATATCTTCACGTAAAAACTAGAGAGAAGGATTCTCAGAAACTTCTTTGTGATGAGTTCATTCAACTCACAAAGTTGAACCTACCAATTGATAGAGAAGTTTGGAAACACTCTTTTTGTAGAATCTGCAAGTGGATATTTGGAGCCGTTTGAGGCCTATGCTGGAAAAGGAAATATCTTCACATAAAAACTGAACAGAAGCATTCTCAGAAACTTCTTTGTGTTGAGTGCATTCAACTCACAGACTTGAACTTACCTGTAGAAAGAGCAGTTTTGAAACACTCTTTTGGTAAAATATGCAAGTGGTTATTTGGAGCACTTCGAGGCCTGTGCTGGGATATGGAATATCTTCACCTAAAAACTACAGAGAAGGATTCTCAGAAAGTTCTTGATGACGCATTCATTCAACTCACAGAGTTGAACCTTCCTTTTGATAGAACAGTTTTGAAACACTCTTTTTGTAGAATCTGCAAGAGGATATTTGGAGCGTTTTGAGGCCTATGCTGGAAAAGGAAATATCTTCACCTAAAAAATAGACAGAAGCATTCTCAGAAACTTCTGTGTGATGAGTGCATTCAACTCACAGACTTGAACGTTTCTTTTGATAGAACAGTTTGGAAACATTACGTTTGTAGAATCTGCAAGTGTTTATTCGGAGCACCTTGAGGCCTATGTTGGAAAAGGAAATATCTTCACGTAAAAACTAGAGAGAAGGATTCTCAGAAACTTCTTTGTGATGAGTTCATTCAACTCACAGAGTTGAACCTACCAATTGATAGAGAAGTTTGGAAACACTCTTTTTGTAGAATCTGCAAGTGGATATTTGGAGCCGTTTGAGGCCTATGCTGGAAAAGGAAATATCTTCACATAAAAACTGAACAGAAGCATTCTCAGAAACTTCTTATTGTTGAGTGCATTCAACTCACAGACTTGAACTTACCTGTAGAAAGAGCAGTTTTGAAACACTCTTTTGGTAAAATCTGCAAGTGGTTATTTGGAGCACTTCGAGGCCTGTGCTGGGATATGGAATATCTTCACCTAAAAACTACAGAGAAGCATTCTCAGAAAGTTCTTCACGATGCATTCATTCAACTCACAGAGTTGAACCTTCCTTTTGATAGAACAGTTTTGAAACACTCTTTTTGTAGTATCTGCAAGAGGATATTTGGAGCGTTTTGAGGCCTATGCTGGAAAAGGAAATATCTTCACCTAAAAACTAGACAGAAGCATCCTCAGAAACTTCTGTGTGATGAGTGCATTCAACTCACAGACTTGAACGTTTCTTTTGATAGAACAGTTTTGAAACATTACGTTTGTAGAATCTGCAAGTGTTTATTCGGAGCACCTTGAGGCCTATGTTGGAAAAGGAAATATCTTCACATAAAAACTAGAGAGAAGGATTCTCAGAAACTTCTTTGTGATGAGTTCATTCAACTCACAGAGTTGAACCTACCAATTGATAGAGAAGTTTGGAAACACTCTTTTTGTAGAATCTGCAAGTGGATATTTGGAGCCGTTTGAGGCCTATGCTGGAAAAGGAAATAACTTCACATAAAAACTGAACAGAAGCATTCTCAGAAACTTCTTTGTGTTGAGTGCATTCAACTCACAGACTTGAACTTACCTGTAGAAAGAGCAGTTTTGAAACACTCTTTTGGTAAAATCTGCAAGTGGTTATTTGGAGCACTTCGAGGCCTGTGCTGGGATATGGAATATCTTCACCTAAAAACTACAGAGAAGCATTCTCAGAAAGTTCTTCACGATGCATTCATTCAACTCACAGAGTTGAACCTTCCTTTTGATAGAACAGTTTTGAAACACTCTTTTTGTAGAATCTGCAAGAGGATATTTGGAGCGTTTTGAGGCCTATGCCGGAAAAGGAAATATCTTCACCTAAAAACTAGACAGAAGCATTCTCAGAAACTTCTGTGTGATGAGTGCATTCAACTCACAGACTTGAACGTTTCTTTTGATAGAACAGTTTGGAAACATTACGTTTGTAGAATCTGCAAGTATTTATTCGGAGCACCTTGAGGCCTATGTTGGAAAAGGAAATATCTTCACATAAAAACTAGAGAGAAGGATTCTCAGAAACTTCTTTGTGATGAGTTCATTCAACTCACAGAGTGGAACCTACCAATTGATAGAGAAGTTTGGAAACACTCTTTTTGTAGAATCTGCAAGTGGATATTTGGAGCCGTTTGAGGCCTATGCTGGAAAAGGAAATATCTTCACATAAAAACTGAACAGAAGCATTCTCAGAAACTTCTTTGTGTTGAGTGCATTCAACTCACAGACTTGAACTTACCTGTAGAAAGAGCAGTTTTGAAACACTCTTTTGGTAAAATCTGCAAGTGGTTATTTGGAGCACTTCGAGGCCTGTGCTGGGATATGGAATAACTTCACCTAAAAACTACAGAGAAGCATTCTCAGAAATTTCTTCAAGATGCATTCATTCAACTCACAGAGTTGAACCTTCCTTTTGATAGAACAGTTTTGAAACACTCTTTGTGTAGAATCTGCAAGAGGATATTTGGAGCGTTTTGAGGCCTATGCTGGAAAAGGAAATATCTTCATCTAAAAACTAGACAGAAGCATCCTCAGAAACTTCTGTGTGATGAGTGCATTCAACTCACAGACTTGAACGTTTCTTTTGATAGAACAGTTTTGAAACATTACGTTTGTAGAATCTGCAAGTGTTTATTCGGAGCACCTTGAGGCCTATGTTGGAAAAGGAAATATCTTCACGTAAAAACTAGACAGAAGGATTCTCAGAAACTTCTTTGTGATGAGTTCATTCAACTCACAGAGTTGAACCTACCAATTGATAGAGAAGTTTGGAAACACTCTTTTTGTAGAATCTGCAAGTGGATATTTGGAGCCGTTTGAGGCCTATGCTGGAAAAGGAAATATCTTCACATAAAAACTGAACAGAAGCATTCTCAGAAACTTCTTTGTGTTGAGTGCATTCAACTCACAGACTTGAACTTACCTGTAGAAAGAGCAGTTTTGAAACACTCTTTTGGTAAAATCTGCAAGTGGTTATTTGGAGCACTTCGAGGCCTGTGCTGGGATATGGAATATCTTCACCTAAAAACTACAGAGAAGCATTCTCAGAAAGTTCTTGATGATGCATTCATTCAACTCACAGAGTTGAACCTTCCTTTTGATAGAACAGTTTTGAAACACTCTTTTTGTAGAATCTGCAAGAGGATATTTGGAGCGTTTTGAGGCCTATGCTGGAAAAGGAAATATCTTCACCTAAAAACTAGAAAGAAGCATTCTCAGAAACTTCTGTGTGATGAGTGCATTCAACTCACAGACTTGAACGTTTCTTTTGATAGAACAGTTTGGAAACATTACGTTTGTAGAATCTGCAAGTGTTTATTCGGAGCACCTTGAGGCCTATGTTGGAAAAGGAAATATCTTCACGTAAAAACTAGAGAGAAGGATTCTCAGAAACTTCTTTGTGATGAGTTCATTCAACTCACAGAGTTGAACCTACCAATTGATAGAGAAGTTTGGAAACACTCTTTTTGTAGAATCTGCAAGTGGATATTTGGAGCCGTTTGAGGCCTATGCTGGAAAAGGAAATATCTTCACATAAAAACTGAACAGAAGCATTCTCAGAAACTTCTTTGTGTTGAGTGCATTCAACTCACAGACTTGAACTTACCTGTAGAAAGAGCAGTTTTGAAACACTCTTTTGGTAAAATCTGCAAGTGGTTATTTGGAGCACTTCGAGGCCTGTGCTGGGATATGGAATATCTTCACCTAAAAACTACAGAGAAGCATTCTCAGAAAGTTCTTCACGATGCATTCATTCAACTCACAGAGTTGAACCTTCCTTTTGATAGAACAGTTTTGAAACACTCTTTTTGTAGTATCTGCAAGAGGATATTTGGAGCGTTTTGAGGCCTATGCTGGAAAAGGAAATATCTTCACCTAAAAACTAGACAGAAGCATCCTCAGAAACTTCTGTGTGATGAGTGCATTCAACTCACAGACTTGAACGTTTCTTTTGATAGAACAGTTTGGAAACATTACGTTTGTAGAATCTGCAAGTGTTTATTCGGAGCACCTTGAGGCCTATGTTGGAAAAGGAAATATCTTCACATAAAAACTAGAGAGAAGGATTCTCAGAAACTTCTTTGTGATGAGTTCATTCAACTCACAGAGTTGAACCTACCAATTGATAGAGAAGTTTGGAAACACTCTTTTTGTAGAATCTGCAAGTGGATATTTGGAGCCGTTTGAGGCCTATGCTGGAAAAGGAAATATCTTCACATAAAAACTGAACAGAAGCATTCTCAGAAACTTCTTTGTGTTGAGTGCATTCAACTCACAGACTTGAACTTACCTGTAGAAAGAGCAGTTTTGAAACACTCTTTTGGTAAAATCTGCAAGTGGTTATTTGGAGCACTTCGAGGCCTGTGCTGGGATATGGAATATCTTCACCTAAAAACTACAGAGAAGCATTCTCAGAAAGTTCTTCACGACGCATTCATTCAACTCACAGAGTTGAACCTTCCTTTTGATAGAACAGTTTTGAAACACTCTTTTTGTAGAATCTGCAAGAGGATATTTGGAGCGTTTTGAGGCCTATGCTGGAAAAGGAAATATCTTCACCTAAAAACTAGACAGAAGCATCCTCAGAAACTTCTGTGTGATGAGTGCATTCAACTCACAGACTTGAACGTTTCTTTTGATAGAACAGTTTTGAAACATTACGTTTGTAGAATCTGCAAGTGTTTATTCGGAGCACCTTGAGGCCTATGTTGGAAAAGGAAATATCTTCACGTAAAAACTAGAGAGAAGGATTCTCAGAAACTTCTTTGTGATGAGTTCATTCAACTCACAGAGTTGAACCTACCAATTGATAGAGAAGTTTGGAAACACTCTTTTTGTAGAATCTGCAAGTGGATATTTGGAGCCGTTTGAGGCCTATGCTGGAAAAGGAAATATCTTCACATAAAAACTGAACAGAAGCATTCTCAGAAACTTCTTTGTGTTGAGTGCATTCAACTCACAGACTTGAACTTACCTGTAGAAAGAGCAGTTTTGAAACACTCTTTTGGTAAAATCTGCAAGTGGTTATTTGGAGCACTTCGAGGCCTGTGCTGGGATATGGAATATCTTCACCTAAAAACTACAGAGAAGCATTCTCAGAAAGTTCTTCACGATGCATTCATTCAACTCACAGAGTTGAACCTTCCTTTTGATAGAACAGTTTTGAAACACTCTTTTTGTAGTATCTGCAAGAGGATATTTGGAGCGTTTTGTGGCCTATGCTGGAAAAGGAAATATCTTCACCTAAAAACTAGACAGAAGCATCCTCAGAAACTTCTGTGTGATGAGTGCATTCAACTCACAGACTTGAACGTTTCTTTTGATAGAACAGTTTGGAAACATTACGTTTGTAGAATCTGCAAGTGTTTATTCGGAGCACCTTGAGGCCTATGTTGGAAAAGGAAATATCTTCACATAAAAACTAGAGAGAAGGATTCTCAGAAACTTCTTTGTGATGAGTTCATTCAACTCACAGAGTTGAACCTACCAATTGATAGAGAAGTTTGGAAACACTCTTTTTGTAGAATCTGCAAGTGGATATTTGGAGCCGTTTGAGGCCTATGCTGGAAAAGGAAATATCTTCACATAAAAACTGAACAGAAGCATTCTCAGAAACTTCTTTGTGTTGAGTGCATTCAACTCACAAACTTGAACTTACCTGTAGAAAGAGCAGTTTTTAAACACTCTTTTGGTAAAATCTGCAAGTGGTTATTTGGAGCACTTCGAGGCCTGTGCTGGGATATGGCATATCTTCACCTAAAAACTACAGAGAAGCATTCTCAGAAAGTTCTTCACGATGCATTCATTCAACTCACAGAGTTGAACCTTCCTTTTGATAGCACAGTTTGGAAACACTCTTTTTGTAGAATCTGCAAGAGGATATTTGGAGCGTTTTGAGGCCTATGCTGGAAAAGGAAATATCTTCACCTAAAAACTAGATAGAAGCATTCTCAGAAACTTCTGTGTGATGAGTGCATTCAACTCACAGACTTGAACGTTTCTTTTTTTAGAACAGTTTGGAAACATTACGTTTGTAGAATCTGCAAGTGTTTATTCGGAGCACCTTGAGGCCTATGTTGGAAAAGGAAATATCTTCACATAAAAACTAGAGAGAAGGATTCTCAGAAACTTCTTTGTGATGAGTTCATTCAACTCACAGAGTTGAACCTCCCAATTGATAGAGAAGTTTGGAAACACTCTTTTTGTAGAATCTGCAAGTGGATATTTGGAGCCTTTTGAGGCCTATGCTGGAAAAGGAAATATCTTCACATAAAAACTGAACAGAACCATTCTCACAAACTTCTTTGTGTTGAGTGCATTCAACTCAGAGACTTGAACTTACCTGTAGAAAGAGCAGTTTTGAAACACTCTTTTGGTAAAATCTGCAAGTGGTTATTTGGAGCACTTTGAGGCCTGTGTTGGGATATGGAATATCTTCCCCTTAAAACTACAGAGAAGCATTCTCAGAAAGTTCTTCAGGATGCATTCATTCAACTCACAGAGTTGAACCTTCCTTTTGATAGAACAGTTTGGAAACACTCTTTTTGTAGAATCTGCAAGAGGATATTTGGAGCGTATTAAGGCCTATGCTGGAAAAGGAAATATCTTCACCTAAAAACTAGACAGAAGCATTCTCAGAAACTTCTGTGTGATGAGTGCATTCAACTCACAGACTTGAACGTTTCTTTTGATAGAACAGTTTGGAAACATTACGTTTGTAGAATCTGCAAGGGTTTATTCGGAGCACCTTGAGGCCTATGTTGGAAAAGGAAATATCTTCACATAAAAACTAGAGAGAAGGATTCTCAGAAACTTCTTTGTGATGAGTTCATTCAACTCACAGAGTTGAACCTACGAATTGATAGAGAAGTTTGGAAACACTCTTTTTGTAGAATCTGCAAGTGGATATTTGGAGCCGTTTGAGGCCTATGCTGGAAAAGGAAATATCTTCACATAAAAACTGAACAGAAGCATTCTCAGAAACTTCTTTGTGTTGAGTGCATTCAACTCACAGACTGGAACTTACCTGTAGAAAGAGCAGTTTTGAAACACTCTTTTGGTAAAATCTGCAAGTGGTTATTTGGAGCACTTCGAGGCCTGTGCTGGGATATGGAATATCTTCACCTAAAAACTACAGAGAAGCATTCTCAGAATGTTCTTCACGATGCATTCATTCAACTCACAGAGTTGAACCTTCCTTTTGATAGAACAGTTTGGAAACACTCTTTTTGTAGAATCTGCAAGAGGATATTTGGAGCGTTTTGAGGCCTATGCTGGAAAAGGAAATATCTTCACCTAAAAACTAGACAGAAGCATTCTCAGAAACTTCTGTGTGATGAGTGCATTCAACTCACAGACTTGAACGTTTCTTTTGATAGAACAGTTTGGAAACATTACGTTTGTAGAATCTGCAAGTGTTTATTCGGAGCACCTTGAGGCCTATGTTGGAAAAGGAAATATCTTCACATAAAAACTAGAGAGAAGGATTCTCAGAAACTTCTTTGTGATGAGTTCATTCAACTCACAGAGTTGAACCTACCAATTGATAGAGAAGTTTGGAAACACTCTTTTTGTAGAATCTGCAAGTGGATATTTGGAGCCGTTTGAGGCCTATGCTGGAAAAGGAAATATCTTCACATAAAAACTGAACAGAAGCATTGTCAGAAACTTCTTTGTGTTGAGTGCATTCAACTCACAGACTTGAACTTACCTGTAGAAAGAGCAGTTTTGAAACACTCTTTTGGTAAAATCTGCAAGTGGTTATTTGGAGCACTTCGAGGCCTGTGCTGGGATATGGAATATCTTCACCTAAAAACTACAGAGAAGCATTCTCAGAAAGTTCTTCAGGATGCATTCATTCAACTCACAGAGTTGAACCTTCCTTTTGATAGAACAGTTTGGAAACACTCTTTTTGTAGAATCTGCAAGAGGATATTTGGAGCGTATTGAGGCCTATGCTGGAAAAGGAAATATCTTCATCTAAAAACTAGACAGAAGCATTCTCAGAAACTTCTGTGTGATGAGTGCATTCAACTCACAGACTTGAACGTTTCTTTTGATAGATCAGTTTGGAAACATTACGTTTGTAGAATCTGCAAGTGTTTATTCGGAGCACCTTGAGGCCTATGTTGGAAAAGGAAATATCTTCACATAAAAACTAGAGAGAAGGATTCTCAGAAACTTCTTTGTGATGAGTTCATTCAACTCACAGAGTTGAACCTACCATTTGATAGAGAAGTTTGGAAACACTCTTTTTGTAGAATCTGCAAGTGGATATTTGGAGTCGTTTGAGGCCTATGCTGGAAAAGGAAATATCTTCACATAAAAACTGAACAGAAGCATTCTCAGAAACTTCTTTGTGTTGAGTGCATTCAACTCACAGACTTGAACTTACCTGTAGAAAGAGCAGTTTTGAACCACTCTTTTGGTAAAATCTGCAAGTGGTTATTTGGAGCACTTCGAGGCCTGTGCTGGGATATGGAATATCTTCACCTAAAAACTACAGAGAAGCATTCTCAGAAAGTTCTTCACGATGCATTCATTCAACTCACAGAGTTGAACCTTCCTTTTGATAGAACAGTTTGGAAACACTCTTTTTGTAGAATCTGCAAGAGGATATTTGGAGCGTTTTGAGGCCTATGCTGGAAAAGGAAATATCTTCACCTAAAAACTAGACAGAAGCATTCTCAGAAACTTCTGTGTGATGAGTGCATTCAACTCACAGACTTGAACGTTTCTTTTGATAGAAGTTTGGAAACATTACGTTTGTAGAATCTGCAAGTGTTTATTCGGAGCACCTTGAGGCCTATGTTGGAAAAGGAAATATCTTCACATAAAAACTAGAGAGAAGGATTCTCAGAAACTTCTTTGTGATGAGTTCATTCAACTCACAGAGTTGAACCTACCATTTGATAGAGAAGTTTGGAAACACTCTTTTTGTAGAATCTGCAAGTGGATATTTGGAGTCGTTTGAGGCCTATGCTGGAAAAGGAAATATCTTCACATAAAAACTGAACAGAAGCATTCTCAGAAACTTCTTTGTGTTGAGTGCATTCAACTCACAGACTTGAACTTACCTGTAGAAAGAGCAGTTTTGAACCACTCTTTTGGTAAAATCTGCAAGTGGTTATTTGGAGCACTTCGAGGCCTGTGCTGGGATATGGAATATCTTCACCTAAAAACTACAGAGAAGCATTCTCAGAAAGTTCTTCACGATGCATTCATTCAACTCACAGAGTTGAACCTTCCTTTTGATAGAACAGTTTGGAAACACTCTTTTTGTAGAATCTGCAAGAGGATATTTGGAGCGTATTGAGGCCTATGCTGGAAAAGGAAATATCTTCATCTAAAAACTAGACAGAAGCATTCTCAGAAACTTCTGTGTGATGAGTGCATTCAACTCACAGACTTGAACGTTTCTTTTGATAGAACAGTTTGGAAACATTACGTTTGTAGAATCTGCAAGTGTTTATTCGGAGCACCTTGAGGCCTATGTTGGAAAAGGAAATATCTTCACATAAAAACTAGAGAGAAGGATTCTCAGAAACTTCTTTGTGATGAGTTCATTCAACTCACAGAGTTGAACCTACCAATTGATAGAGAAGTTTGGAAACACTCTTTTTGTAGAATCTGCAAGTGGATACTTGGAGCCGTTTGAGGCCTATGCTGGAAAAGGAAATATCTTCACATAAAAACTGAACAGAAGCATTCTCAGAAACTTCTTTGTGTTGAGTGCATTCAACTCACAGACTGGAACTTACCTGTAGAAAGAGCAGTTTTGAAACACTCTTTTGGTAAAATCTGCAAGTGGTTATTTGGAGCACTTCGAGGCCTGTGCTGGGATGTGGTATATCTTCACCTAAAAACTACAGAGAAGCATTCTCAGAAAGTTCTTCACGATGCATTCATTCAACTCACAGAGTTGAACCTTCCTTTTGATAGAACAGTTTGGAAACACTCTTTTTATAGAATCTGCAAGAGGATATTTGGAGCGTTTTGAGGCCTATGCTGGAAAAGGAAATATCTTCACCTAAAAACTAGACAGAAGCATTCTCAGAAACTTCTGTGTGATGAGTGCATTCAACTCACAGACTTGAATGTTTCTTTTTGATAGAACAGTTTGGAAACATTACGTTTGTAGAATCTGCAAGTGTTTATTCGGAGCACCTTGAGGCCTATGTTGGAAAAGGAAATATCATCACATAAAAACTAGAGAGAAGGATTCTCAGAAACTTCTTTGTGATGAGTTCATTCAACTCACAGAGTTGAACCGACCAATTGATAGAGAAGTTTGGAAACACTCTTTTTGTAGAATCTGCAAGTGGATATTTGCAGTCGTTTGAGGCCTATGCTGGAAAAGGAAATATCTTCACATAAAAACTGAACAGAAGCATTCTCAGAAACTTCTTTGTGTTGAGTGCATTCAACTCACAGACTTGAACTTACCTGTAGAAAGAGCAGTTTTGAAACACTCTTTTGGTAAAATCTGCAAGTGGTTATTTGGAGCACTTCGAGGCCTGTGCTGGGATATGGAATATCTTCACCTAAAAACTACAGAGAAGCATTCTCAGAAAGTTCTTCACGATGCATTCATTCAACTCACAGAGTTGAACCTTCCTTTTGATAGAACAGTTTGGAAACACTCTTTTTGTAGAATCTGCAAGAGGATATTTGGAGCGTTTTGAGGCCTATGCTGGAAAAGGAAATATCTTCACCTAAAAACTAGACAGAAGCATTCTCAGAAACTTCTGTGTGATGAGTGCATTCAACTCACAGACTTGAACGTTTCTTTTGATAGAACAGTTTGGAAACATTACGTTTGTAGAATCTGCAAGTGTTTATTCGGAGCACCTTGAGGCCTATGTTGGAAAAGGAAATATCTTCACATAAAAACTAGAGAGAAGGATTCTCAGAAACTTCTTTGTGATGAATTCATTCAACTCACAGAGTTGAACCTACCAATTGATAGAGAAGTTTGGAAACACTCTTTTTGTAGAATCTGCAAGTGGAAATTTGGAGCCGTTTGAGGCCTATGCTGGAAAAGGAAATATCTTCACATAAAAACTGAACAGAAGCATTCTCAGAAACTTCTTTGTGTTGAGTGCATTCAACCCACAGACTGGAACTTACTTGTAGAAAGAGCAGTTTTGAAACACTCTTTTGGTAAAATCTGCAAGTGGTTATTTGGAGTATTTCGAGGCCTGTGCTGGGATATGGAATATCTTCACCTAAAAACTACAGAGAAGCATTCTCAGAAAGTTCTTCAGGATGCATTCATTCAACTCACAGAGTTGAACCTTCCTTTTGATAGAACAGTTTGGAAACACTCTTTTTGTAGAATCTGCAAGAGGATATTTGGAGCGTATTGAGGCCTATGCTGGAAAAGGAAATATCTTCATCTAAAAACTAGACAGAAGCATTCTCAGAAACTTCTGTTTGATGAGTGCATTCAACTCACAGACTTGAACGTTTCTTTTGATAGAACAGTTTGGAAACATTACGTTTGTAGAATCTGCAAGTGTTTATTCGGAGCACCTTGAGGCCTATGTTGGAAAAGGAAATATCTTCACATAAAAGCTAGAGAGAAGGATTCTCAGAAACTTCTTTGTGATGAGTTCATTCAACTCACAGAGTTGAACCTACCAATTGATAGAGAAGTTTGGAAACACTCTTTTTGTAGAATCTGCAAGTGGATATTTGGAGCCGTTTGAGGCCTATGCTGGAAAAGGAAATATCTCCACATAAAAACTGAACAGAAGCATTCTCAGAAACTTCTTTGTGTTGAGTGCATTCAACTCACAGACTGGAACTTACCTGTAGAAAGAGCAGTTTTGAAACACTCTTTTGGTAAAATCTGCAAGTGGTTATTTGGAGCACTTCGAGGCCTGTGCTGGGATATGGTATATCTTCACCTAAAAACTACAGAGAAGCATTCTCAGAAAGTTCTTCACGATGCATTCATTCAACTCACAGAGTTGAACCTTCCTTTTGATAGAACAGTTTGGAAACACTCTTTTTGTAGAATCTGCAAGAGGATATTTGGAGCGTTTTGAGGCCTATGCTGGAAAAGGAAATATCTTCACCTAAAAACTAGACAGAAGCATTCTCAGAAACTTCTGTGTGATGAGTGCATTCAACTCACAGACTTGAATGTTTCTTTTTGATAGAACAGTTTGGAAACATTACGTTTGTAGAATCTGCAAGTGTTTATTCGGAGCACCTTGAGGCCTATGTTGGAAAAGGAAATATCATCACATAAAAACTAGAGAGAAGGATTCTCAGAAATTTCTTTGTGATGAGTTCATTCAACTCACAGAGTTGAACCTACCAATTGATAGAGAAGTTTGGAAACACTCTTTTTGTAGAATCTGCAAGTGGATATTTGGAGCCGTTTGAGGCCTATGCTGGAAAAGGAAATATCTTCACATAAAAACTGAACAGAAGCATTCTCAGAAACTTCTTTGTGTTGAGTGCATTCAACTCACAGACTTGAACTTACCTGTAGAAAGAGCAGTTTTGAAACACTCTTTTGGTAAAATCTGCAAGTGGTTATTTGGAGCACTTCGAGGCCTGTGCTGGGATATGGAATATCTTCACCTAAAAACTACAGAGAAGCATTCTCAGAAAGTTCTTCACGATGCATTCATTCAACTCACAGAGTTGAACCTTCCTTTTGATAGAACAGTTTTGAAACACTCTTTTTGTAGAATCTGCAAGAGGATATTTGGAGCGTTTTGAGGCCTATGCTGGAAAAGGAAATATCTTCACCTAAAAACTAGACAGAAGCATTCTCAGAAACTTCTGTGTGATGAGTGCATTCCACTCACAGACTTGAACGTTTCTTTTGATAGAACAGTTTGGAAACATTACGTTTGTAGAATCTGCAAGTGTTTATTCGGAGCACCTTGAGGCCTATGTTGGAAAAGGAAATATCTTCACATAAAAACTAGAGAGAAGGATTCTCAGAAACTTCTTTGTGATGAGTTCATTCAACTCACAGAGTTGAACCTACCAATTGATAGAGAAGTTTGGAAACACTCTTTTTGTAGAATCTGCAAGTGGATATTTGGAGCCGTTTGAGGCCTATGCTGGAAAAGGAAATATCTTCACATAAAAACTGAACAGAAGCATTCTCAGAAACTTCTTTGTGTTGAGTGCATTCAACCCACAGACTGGAACTTACCTGTAGAAAGAGCAGTTTTGAAACACTCTTTTGGTAAAATCTACAAGTGGTTATTTGGAGCACTTCGAGGCCTGTGCTGGGATATGGAATATCTTCACCTAAAAACTACAGAGAAGCATTCTCAGAAAGTTCTTCACGATGCATTCATTCAACTCACAGAGTTGAACCTTCCTTTTGATAGAACAGTTTGGAAACACTCTTTTTGTAGAATCTGCAAGAGGATATTTGGAGCGTTTTGAGGCCTATGCTGGAAAAGGAAATATCTTCACTTAAAACTAGACAGAAGCATTCTCAGAAACTTCTGTGTGATGAGTGCATTCAACTCACAGACTTGAACGTTTCTTTTTGATAGAACAGTTTGGAAACATTACGTTTGTAGAATCTGCAAGTGTTTATTCGGAGCACCTTGAGGCCTATGTTGGAAAAGGAAATATCATCACATAAAAACTAGAGAGAAGGATTCTCAGAAACTTCTTTGTGATGAGTTCATTCAACTCACAGAGTTGAACCGACCAATTGATAGAGAAGTTTGGAAACACTCTTTTTGTAGAATCTGCAAGTGGATATTTGCAGTCGTTTGAGGCCTATGCTGGAAAAGGAAATATCTTCACATAAAAACTGAACAGAAGCATTCTCAGAAACTTCTTTGTGTTGAGTGCATTCAACTCACAGACTTGAACTTACCTGTAGAAAGAGCAGTTTTGAAACACTCTTTTGGTAAAATCTGCAAGTGGTTATTTGGAGCACTTCGAGGCCTGTGCTGGGATATGGAATATCTTCACCTAAAAACTACAGAGAAGCATTCTCAGAAAGTTCTTCACGATGCATTCATTCAACTCACAGAGTTGAACCTTCCTTTTGATAGAACAGTTTGGAAACACTCTTTTTGTAGAATCTGCAAGAGGATATTTGGAGCGTTTTGAGGCCTATGCTGGAAAAGGAAATATCTTCACCTAAAAACTAGACAGAAGCATTCTCAGAAACTTCTGTGTGATGAGTGCATTCAACTCACAGACTTGAACGTTTCTTTTGATAGAACAGTTTGGAAACATTACGTTTGTAGAATCTGCAAGTGTTTATTCGGAGCACCTTGAGGCCTATGTTGGAAAAGGAAATATCTTCACATAAAAACTAGAGAGAAGGATTCTCAGAAACTTCTTTGTGATGAATTCATTCAACTCACAGAGTTGAACCTACCAATTGATAGAGAAGTTTGGAAACACTCTTTTTGTAGAATCTGCAAGTGGAAATTTGGAGCCGTTTGAGGCCTATGCTGGAAAAGGAAATATCTTCACATAAAAACTGAACAGAAGCATTCTCAGAAACTTCTTTGTGTTGAGTGCATTCAACCCACAGACTGGAACTTACTTGTAGAAAGAGCAGTTTTGAAACACTCTTTTGGTAAAATCTGCAAGTGGTTATTTGGAGCACCTCGAGGCCTGTGCTGGGATATGGTATATCTTCACCTAAAAACTACAGAGAAGCATTCTCAGAAAGTTCTTCACGATGCATTCATTCAACTCACAGAGTTGAACCTTCCTTTTGATAGAACAGTTTGGAAACACTCTTTTTGTAGAATCTGCAAGAGGATATTTGGAGCGTTTTGAGGCCTATGCTGGAAAAGGAAATATCTTCACCTAAAAACTAGACAGAAGCATTCTCAGAAACTTCTGTGTGATGAGTGCATTCAACTCACAGACTTGAACGTTTCTTTTGATAGAACAGTTTGGAAACATTACGTTTGTAGAATCTGCAAGTGTTTATTCGGAGCACCTTGAGGCCTATGTTGGAAAAGGAAATATCCTCACATAAAAACTAGAGAGAAGGATTCTCAGAAACTTCTTTGTGATGAGTTCATTCAACTCACAGAGTTGAACCTACCAATTGATAGAGAAGTTTGGAAACACTCTTTTTGTAGAATCTGCAAGTGGATATTTGGAGCCGTTTGAGGCCTATGCTGGAAAAGGAAATATCTTCACATAAAAACTGAAGAGAAGCATTCTCAGAAACTTCTTTGTGTTGAGTGCATTCAACTCACAGACTTGAACTTACCTGTAGAAAGAGCAGTTTTGAAACACTCTTTTGGTAAAATCTGCAAGTGGTTATTTGGAGCACTTCGAGGCCTGTGCTGGGATATGGAATATCTTCACCTAAAAACTACAGAGAAGCATTCTCAGAAAGTTCTTCACGATGCATTCATTCAACTCACAGAGTTGAACCTTCCTTTTGATAGAACAGTTTGGAAACACTCTTTTTGTAGAATCTGCAAGAGGATATTTGGAGCGTATTGAGGCCTATGCTGGAAAAGGAAATATCGTCACCTAAAAACTAGACAGAAGCATTCTCAGAAACTTCTGTGTGATGAGTGCATTCAACTCACAGACTTGAACGTTTCTTTTGATAGAACAGTATGGAAACATTACGTTTGTAGAATCTGCAAGTGTTTATTCGGAGCACCTTGAGGCCTATGTTGGAAAAGGAAATATCTTCACATAAAAACTAGAGAGAAGGATTCTCAGAAACTTCTTTGTGATGAGTTCATTCAACTCACAGAGTTGAACCTACCAATTGATAGAGAAGTTTGGAAACACTCTTTTTGTAGAATCTGCAAGTGGATATTTGGAGCCGTTTGAGGCCTATGCTGGAAAAGGAAATATCTTCACATAAAAACTGAACAGAAGCATTCTCAGAAACTTCTTTGTGTTGAGTGCATTCAACTCACCGACTTGAACTTACCTGTAGAAAGAGCAGTTTTGAAACACTCCTTTGGTAAAATCTGCAAGTGGTTATTTGGAGCACTTCGAGGCCTGTGCTGGGATATGGAATATCTTAACCTAAAAACTACAGAGAAGCATTCTCAGAAAGTTCTTCAGGATGCATTCATTCAACTCACAGAGTTGAACCTTCCTTTTGATAGAACAGTTTGGAAACACTCTTTTTGTAGAATCTGCAAGAGGATATTTGGAGCGTTTTGAGGCCTATGCTGGAAAAGGAAATATCTTCACCTAAAAACTAGACAGAAGCATTCTCAGAAACTTCTGTGTGATGAGTGCATTCAACTCACAGACTTGAACGTTTCTTTTGATAGAACAGTTTGGAAACATTACGTTTGTAGAATCTGCAAGTGTTTATTCGGAGCACTTTGAGGCCTATGTTGGAAAAGGAAATATCATCACATAAAAACTAGAGAGAAGGATTCTCAGAAACTTCTTTGTGATGAGTTCATTCAACTCACAGAGTTGAACCTACCAATTGATAGAGAAGTTTGGAAACACTCTTTTTGTAGAATCTGCAAGTGGATATTTGGAGCCGTTTGAGGCCTATGCTGGAAAAGGAAATATCTTCACATAAAAACTGAACAGAAGCATTCTCAGAAACTTCTTTGTGTTGAGTGCATTCAACTCACCGACTTGAACTTACCTGTAGAAAGAGCAGTTTTGAAACACTCTTTTGGTAAAATCTGCAAGTGGTTATTTGGAGCACTTCGAGGCCTGTGCTGGGATATGGAATATCTTAACCTTAAAACTACAGAGAAGCATTCTCAGAAAGTTCTTCAGGATGCATTCATTCAACTCACAGAGTTGAACATTCCTTTTGATAGAACAGTTTGGAAACACTCTTTTTGTAGAATCTGCAAGAGGATATTTGGAGCGTTTTGAGGCCTATGCTGGAAAAGGAAATATCTTCACCTAAAAACTAGACAGAAGCATTCTCAGAAACTTCTGTGTGATGAGTGCATTCAACTCACAGACTTGAACGTTTCTTTTGATAGAACAGTTTGGAAACATTACGTTTGTAGAATCTGCAAGTGTTTATTCGGAGCACTTTGAGGCCTATGTTGGAAAAGGAAATATCATCACATAAAAACTAGAGAGAAGGATTCTCAGAAACTTCTTTGTGATGAGTTCATTCAACTCACAGAGTTGAACCTACCAATTGATAGAGAAGTTTGGAAACACTCTTTTTGTAGAATCTGCAAGTGGATATTTGGAGCCGTTTGAGGCCTATGCTGGAAAAGGAAATATCTTCACATAAAAACTGAACAGAAGCATTCTCTGAAACTTCTTTGTGTTGAGTGCATTCAACTCACAGACTTGAACTTACCTGTAGAAAGAGCAGTTTTGAAACACTCTTTTGGTAAAATCTGCAAGTGGTTATTTGGAGCACTTCGAGGCCTGTGCTGGGATATGGAATATCTTCACCTAAAAACTACAGAGAAGCATTCTCAGAAAGTTCTTCACGATGCATTCATTCAACTCACAGAGTTGAAACTTCCTTTTGATAGAACAGTTTGGAAACACTCTTTTTGTAGAATCTGCAAGAGGATATTTGGAGCGTTTTGAGGCCTATGCTGGAAAAGGAAATATCTTCACCTAAAAACAAGACAGAAGCATTCTCAGAAACCTCTGTGTGATGAGTGCATTCAACTCACAGACTTGAAGGTTTCTTTTGATAGAACAGTTTGGAAACATTACGTTTGTAGAATCTGCAAGTGTTTATTCGGAGCACCTTGAGGCCTATGTTGGAAAAGGAAATATCTTCACATAAAAACTAGAGAGAAGGATTCTCAGAAACTTCTTTGTGATGAGTTCATTCAACTCACAGAGTTGAACCTACCAATTGATAGAGAAGTTTGGAAACACTCTTTTTGTAGAATCTGCAAGTGGATATTTGGAGCCGTTTGAGGCCTATGCTGGAAAAGGAAATATCTTCACATAAAAACTGAACAGAAGCATTCTCAGAAACTTCTTTGTGTTGAGTGCATTCAACTCACAGACTTGAACTGACCTGTAGAAAGAGCAGTTTTGAAACACTCTTTTGGTAAAATCTGCAAGTGGTTATTTGGAGCACTTCGAGGCCTGTGCTGGGATATGGAATATCTTCACCTAAAAACTACAGAGAAGCATTCTCAGAAAGTTCTTCAGGATGCATTCATTCAACTCACAGAGTTGAACCTTCCTTTTGATAGAACAGTTTGGAAACACTCTTTTTGTAGAATCTGCAAGAGGATATTTGGAGCGTTTTGAGGCCTATGATGGAAAAGGAAATATCTTCACCTAAAAACTAGACAGAAGCATTCTCAGAAACTTCTGTGTGATGAGTGCATTCAACTCACAGACTTGAACGTTTCTTTTGATAGAACAGTTTGGAAACATTACGTTTGTAGAATCTGCAAGTGTTTATTCGGAGCACCTTGAGGCCTATGTTGGAAAAGGAAATATCTTCACATAAAAACTAGAGAGAAGGATTCTCAGAAACTTCTTTGTGATGAGTTCATTCAACTCACAGAGTTGAACCTACCAATTGATAGAGAAGTTTGGAAACGCTCTTTTTGTAGAATCTGCAAGTGGATATTTGGAGCCGTTTGAGGCCTATGCTGGAAAAGGAAATATCTTCACATAAAAACTGAACAGAAGCATTCTCAGAAACTTCTTTGTGTTGAGTGCATTCAACTCCCAGACTTGAACTTACCTGTAGAAAGAGCAGTTTTGAAACACTCTTTTGGTAAAATCTGCAAGTGGTTATTTGGAGCACTTCGAGGCCTGTGCTGGGATATGGAATATCTTCACCTAAAAACTACAGAGAAGCATTCTCAGAAAGTTCTTCACGATGCATTCATTCAACTCACAGAGTTGAACCTTCCTTTTGATAGAACAGTTTGGAAACACTCTTTTGTAGAATCTGCAAGAGGATATTTGGAGCGTTTTGAGGCCTATGCTGGAAAAGGAAATATCTTCACCTAAAAACAAGACAGAAGCATTCTCAGAAACTTCTGTGTGATGAGTGCATTCAACTCACAGACTTGAACGTTTCTTTTGATAGAACAGTTTGGAAACATTACGTTTGTAGAATCTGCAAGTGTTTATTTGGAGCACCTTGAGGCCTATGTTGGAAAAGGAAATATCTTCACATAAAAACTAGAGAGAAGGATTCTCAGAAACTTCTTTGTGATGAGTTCATTCAACTCACAGAGTTGAACCTACCAATTGATAGAGAAGTTTGGAAACACTCTTTTTGTAGAATCTGCAAGTGGATATTTGGAGCCGTTTGAGGCCTATGCTG
Organism: Pongo abelii; assembly: GCF_028885655.2. NCBI lineage: Eukaryota > Metazoa > Chordata > Mammalia > Primates > Hominidae > Pongo > Pongo abelii. Next base: position 15,909,126 of record NC_071996.2, read on the forward strand.
GAAAAGGAAATATCTTCACATAAAAACTGAACAGAAGCATTCTCAGAAACTTCTTTGTGTTGAGTGCATTCAACTCACAGACTTGAACTTACCTGTAGAAAGAGCAGTTTTGAAACACTCTTTTGGTAAAATCTGCAAGTGGTTATTTGGAGCACTTCGAGGCCTGTGCTGGGATATGGAATATCTTCACCTAAAAACTACAGAGAAGCATTCTCAGAAAGTTCTTCATGACGCATTCATTCAACTCACAGAGTTGAACCTTTCTTTTGATAGAACAGTTTGGAAACACTCTTTTTGTAGAATCTGCAAGAGGATATTTGGAGCGTTTTGAGGCCTATGCTGGAAAAGGAAATATCTTCACCTAAAAACTAGACAGAAGCATTCTCAGAAACTTCTGTGTGATGAGTGCATTCAACTCACAGACTTGAACGTTTCTTTTGATAGAACAGTTTGGAAACATTACGTTTGTAGAATCTGCAAGTGTTTATTCGGAGCACCTTGAGGCCTATGTTGGAAAAGGAAATATCTTCACATAAAAACTAGAGAGAAGGATTCTCAGAAACTTCTTTGTGATGAATTCATTCAACTCACAGAGTTGAACCTACCAATTGATAGAGAAGTTTGGAAACACTCTTTTTGTAGAATCTGCAAGTGGATATTTGGAGCCGTTTGAGGCCTATGCTGGAAAAGGAAATATCTTCACATAAAAACTGAACAGAAGCATTCTCTGAAACTTCTTTGTGTTGAGTGCATTCAACTCACAGACTTGAACTTACCTGTAGAAAGAGCAGTTTTGAAACACTCTTTTGGTAAAATCTGCAAGTGGTTATTTGGAGCACTTCGAGGCCTGTGCTGGGAATATGGAATATCTTCACCTAAAAACTACAGAGAAGCATTCTCAGAAAGTTCTTCACGATGCATTCATTCAACTCACAGAGTTGAAACTTCCTTTTGATAGAACAGTTTGGAAACACTCTTTTTGTAGAATCTGCAAGAGGATATTTGGAGCGTTTTGAGGCCTATGCTGGAAAAGGAAATATCGTCACCTAAAAACAAGACAGAAGCATTCTCAGAACCTTCTGTGTGATGAGTGCATTCAACTCACAGACTTGAAGGTTTCTTTTGATAGAACAGTTTGGAAACATTACGTTTGTAGAATCTGCAAGTGTTTATTCGGAGCACCTTGAGGCCTATGTTGGAAAAGGAAATATCTTCACATAAAAACTAGAGAGAAGGATTCTCAGAAACTTCTTTGTGATGAGTTCATTCAACTCACAGAGTTGAACCTACCAATTGATAGAGAAGTTTGGAAACACTCTTTTTGTAGAATCTGCAAGTGGATATTTGGAGCCGTTTGAGGCCTATGCTGGAAAAGGAAATATCTTCACATAAAAACTGAACAGAAGCATTCTCAGAAACTTCTTTGTGTTGAGTGCATTCAACTCACAGACTTGAACTGACCTGTAGAAAGAGCAGTTTTGAAACACTCTTTTGGTAAAATCTGCAAGTGGTTATTTGGAGCACTTCGAGGCCTGTGCTGGGATATGGAATATCTTCACCTAAAAACTACAGAGAAGCATTCTCAGAAAGTTCTTCAGGATGCATTCATTCAACTCACAGAGTTGAACCTTCCTTTTGATAGAACAGTTTGGAAACACTCTTTTTGTAGAATCTGCAAGAGGATATTTGGAGCGTTTTGAGGCCTATGATGGAAAAGGAAATATCTTCACCTAAAAACTAGACAGAAGCATTCTCAGAAACTTCTGTGAGATGAGTGCATTCAACTCACAGACTTGAACGTTTCTTTTGATAGAACAGTTTGGAAACATTACGTTTGTAGAATCTGCAAGTGTTTATTCGGAGCACCTTGAGGCCTATGTTGGAAAAGGAAATATCTTCACATAAAAACTAGAGAGAAGGATTCTCAGAAACTTCTTTGTGATGAGTTCATTCAACTCACAGAGTTGAACCTACCAATTGATAGAGAAGTTTGGAAACGCTCTTTTTGTAGAATCTGCAAGTGGATATTTGGAGCCGTTTGAGGCCTATGCTGGAAAAGGAAATATCTTCACATAAAAACTGAACAGAAGCATTCTCAGAAACTTCTTTGTGTTGAGTGCATTCAACTCCCAGACTTGAACTTACCTGTAGAAAGAGCAGTTTTGAAACACTCTTTTGGTAAAATCTGCAAGTGGGTATTTGGAGCACTTCGAGGCCTGTGCTGGGATATGGAATATCTTCACCTAAAAACTACAGAGAAGCATTCTCAGAAAGTTCTTCACGATGCATTCATTCAACTCACAGAGTTGAACCTTCCTTTTGATAGAACAGTTTGGAAACACTCTTTTGTAGAATCTGCAAGAGGATATTTGGAGCGTTTTGAGGCCTATGCTGGAAAAGGAAATATCTTCACCTAAAAACAAGACAGAAGCATTCTCAGAAACTTCTGTGTGATGAGTGCATTCAACTCACAGACTTGAACGTTTCTTTTGATAGAACAGTTTGGAAACATTACGTTTGTAGAATCTGCAAGTGTTTATTCGGAGCACCTTGAGGCCTATGTTGGAAAAGGAAATATCTTCACATAAAAACTAGAGAGAAGGATTCTCAGAAACTTCTTTGTGATGAGTTCATTCAACTCACAGAGTTGAACCTACCAATTGATAGAGAAGTTTGGAAACACTCTTTTTGTAGAATCTGCAAGTGGATATTTGGAGCCGTTTGAGGCCTATGCTGGAAAAGGAAATATCTTCACATAAAAACTGAACAGAAGCATTCTCAGAAACTTCTTTGTGTTGAGTGCATTCAACTCACAGACTTGAACTTACCTGTAGAAAGAGCAGTTTTGAAACACTCTTTTGGTAAAATCTGCAAGTGGTTATTTGGAGCACTTCGAGGCCTGTGCTGGGATATGGAATATCTTCACCTAAAAACTACAGAGAAGCATTCTCAGAAAGTTCTTCATGACGCATTCATTCAACTCACAGAGTTGAACCTTCCTTTTGATAGAACAGTTTGGAAACACTCTTTTTGTAGAATCTGCAAGAGGATATTTGGAGCGTTTTGAGGCCTATGCTGGAAAAGGAAATATCTTCACCTAAAAACTAGACAGAAGCATTCTCAGAAACTTCTGTGTGATGAGTGCATTCAACTCACAGACTTGAACGTTTCTTTTGATAGAACAGTTTGGAAACATTACGTTTGTAGAATCTGCAAGTGTTTATTCGGAGCACCTTGAGGCCTATGTTGGAAAAGGAAATATCTTCACATAAAAACTAGAGAGAAGGATTCTCAGAAACTTCTTTGTGATGAGTTCATTCAACTCACAGAGTTGAACCTACCAATTGATAGAGAAGTTTGGAAACACTCTTTTTGTAGAATCTGCAAGTGGATATTTGGAGCCGTTTGAGGCCTATGCTGGAAAAGGAAATATCTTCACATAAAAACTGAACAGAAGCATTCTCAGAAACTTCTTTGTGTTGAGTGCATTCAACTCACCGACTTGAACTTACCTGTAGAAAGAGCAGTTTTGAAACACTCTTTTGGTAAAATCTGCAAGTGGTTATTTGGAGCACTTCGAGGCCTGTGCTGGGATATGGAATATCTTAACCTAAAAACTACAGAGAAGCATTCTCAGAAAGTTCTTCAGGATGCATTCATTCAACTCACAGAGTTGAACCTTCCTTTTGATAGAACAGTTTGGAAACACTCTTTTTGTAGAATCTGCAAGAGGATATTTGGAGCGTTTTGAGGCCTATGCTGGAAAAGGAAATATCTTCACCTAAAAACTAGACAGAAGCATTCTCAGAAACTTCTGTGTGATGAGTGCATTCAACTCACAGACTTGAACGTTTCTTTTGATAGAACAGTTTGGAAACATTACGTTTGTAGAATCTGCAAGTGTTTATTCGGAGCACTTTGAGGCCTATGTTGGAAAAGGAAATATCATCACATAAAAACTAGAGAGAAGGATTCTCAGAAACTTCTTTGTGATGAGTTCATTCAACTCACAGAGTTGAACCTACCAATTGATAGAGAAGTTTGGAAACACTCTTTTTGTAGAATCTGCAAGTGGATATTTGGAGCCGTTTGAGGCCTATGCTGGAAAAGGAAATATCTTCACATAAAAACTGAACAGAAGCATTCTCTGAAACTTCTTTGTGTTGAGTGCATTCAACTCACAGACTTGAACTTACCTGTAGAAAGAGCAGTTTTGAAACACTCTTTTGGTAAAATCTGCAAGTGGTTATTTGGAGCACTTCGAGGCCTGTGCTGGGATATGGAATATCTTCACCTAAAAACTACAGAGAAGCATTCTCAGAAAGTTCTTCACGATGCATTCATTCAACTCACAGAGTTGAAACTTCCTTTTGATAGAACAGTTTGGAAACACTCTTTTTGTAGAATCTGCAAGAGGATATTTGGAGCGTTTTGAGGCCTATGCTGGAAAAGGAAATATCTTCACCTAAAAACAAGACAGAAGCATTCTCAGAAACTTCTGTGTGATGAGTGCATTCAACTCACAGACTTGAAGGTTTCTTTTGATAGAACAGTTTGGAAACATTACGTTTGTAGAATCTGCAAGTGTTTATTCGGAGCACCTTGAGGCCTATGTTGGAAAAGGAAATATCTTCACATAAAAACTAGAGAGAAGGATTCTCAGAAACTTCTTTGTGATGAGTTCATTCAACTCACAGAGTTGAACCTACCAATTGATAGAGAAGTTTGGAAACACTCTTTTTGTAGAATCTGCAAGTGGATATTTGGAGCCGTTTGAGGCCTATGCTGGAAAAGGAAATATCTTCACATAAAAACTGAACAGAACCATTCTCAGAAACTTCTTTGTGTTGAGTGCATTCAACTCAGAGACTTGAACTTACCTGTAGAAAGAGCAGTTTTGAAACACTCTTTTGGTAAAATCTGCAAGTGGTTATTTGGAGCACTTTGAGGCCTGTGCTGGGATATGGAATATCTTCACCTTAAAACTACAGAGAAGCATTCTCAGAAAGTTCTTCAGGATGCATTCATTCAACTCACAGAGTTGAACCTTCCTTTTGATAGAACAGTTTGGAAACACTCTTTTTGTAGAATCTGCAAGAGGATATTTGGAGCGTTTTGAGGCCTATGCTGGAAAAGGAAATATCTTCACCTAAAAACTAGACAGAAGCATTCTCAGAAACTTCTGTGTGATGAGTGCATTCAACTCACAGACTTGAACGTTTCTTTTGATAGAACAGTTTGGAAACATTACGTTTGTAGAATCTGCAAGTGTTTATTCGGAGCACCTTGAGGCCTATGTTGGAAAAGGAAATATCTTCACATAAAAACTAGAGAGAAGGATTCTCAGAAACTTCTTTGTGATGAGTTCATTCAACTCACAGAGTTGAACCTACCAATTGATAGAGAAGTTTGGAAACACTCTTTTTGTAGAATCTGCAAGTGGATATTTGGAGCCGTTTGAGGCCTATGCTGGAAAAGGAAATATCTTCACATAAAAACTGAACAGAAGCATTCTCAGAAACTTCTTTGTGTTGAGTGCATTCAACTCACAGACTGGAACTTACCTGTAGAAAGAGCAGTTTTGAAACACTCTTTTGGTAAAATCTGCAAGTGGTTATTTGGAGCACTTCGAGGCCTGTGCTGGGATATGGAATATCTTCACCTAAAAACTACAGAGAAGCATTCTCAGAAAGTTCTTCACGATGCATTCATTCAACTCACAGAGTTGAACCTTCCTTTTGATAGAACAGTTTGGAAACACTCTTTTTGTAGAATCTGCAAGAGGATATTTGGAGCGTTTTGAGGCCTATGCTGGAAAAGGAAATATCTTCACCTAAAAACTAGACAGAAGCATTCTCAGAAACTTCTGTGTGATGAGTGCATTCAACTCACAGACTTGAAGGTTTCTTTTGATAGAACAGTTTGGAAACATTACGTTTGTAGAATCTGCAAGTGTTTATTCGGAGCACCTTGAGGCCTATGTTGGAAAAGGAAATATCTTCACATAAAAACTAGAGAGAAGGATTCTCAGAAACTTCTTTGTGATGAGGTCATTCAACTCACAGAGTTGAACCTACCAATTGATAGAGAAGTTTGGAAACACTCTTTTTGTAGAATCTGCAAGTGGATATTTGGAGCCGTTTGAGGCCTATGCTGGAAAAGGAAATATCTTCACATAAAAACTGAACAGAAGCATTCTCAGAAACTTCTTTGTGTTGAGTGCATTCAACTCACAGACTTGAACTGACCTGTAGAAAGAGCAGTTTTGAAACACTCTTTTGGTAAAATCTGCAAGTGGTTATTTGGAGCACTTCGAGGCCTGTGCTGGGATATGGAATATCTTCACCTAAAAACTACAGAGAAGCATTCTCAGAAAGTTCTTCAGGATGCATTCATTCAACTCACAGAGTTGAACCTTCCTTTTGATAGAACAGTTTGGAAACACTCTTTTTGTAGAATCTGCAAGAGGATATTTGGAGCGTTTTGAGGCCTATGATGGAAAAGGAAATATCTTCACCTAAAAACTAGACAGAAGCATTCTCAGAAACTTCTGTGTGATGAGTGCATTCAACTCACAGACTTGAACGTTTCTTTTGATAGAACAGTTTGGAAACATTACGTTTGTAGAATCTGCAAGTGTTTATTCGGAGCACCTTAAGGCCTATGTTGGAAAAGGAAATATCTTCACATAAAAACTAGAGAGAAGGATTCTCAGAAACTTCTTTGTGATGAGTTCATTCAACTCACAGAGTTGAACCTACCAATTGATAGAGAAGTTTGGAAACGCTCTTTTTGTAGAATCTGCAAGTGGATATTTGGAGCCGTTTGAGGCCTATGCTGGAAAAGGAAATATCTTCACATAAAAACTGAACAGAAGCATTCTCAGAAACTTCTTTGTGTTGAGTGCATTCAACTCCCAGACTTGAACTTACCTGTAGAAAGAGCAGTTTTGAAACACTCTTTTGGTAAAATCTGCAAGTGGTTATTTGGAGCACTTCGAGGCCTGTGCTGGGAATATGGAATATCTTCACCTAAAAACTACAGAGAAGCATTCTCAGAAAGTTCTTCACGATGCATTCATTCAACTCACAGAGTTGAAACTTCCTTTTGATAGAACAGTTTGGAAACACTCTTTTTGTAGAATCTGCAAGAGGATATTTGGAGCGTTTTGAGGCCTATGCTGGAAAAGGAAATATCGTCACCTAAAAACAAGACAGAAGCATTCTCAGAACCTTCTGTGTGATGAGTGCATTCAACTCACAGACTTGAAGGTTTCTTTTGATAGAACAGTTTGGAAACATTACGTTTGTAGAATCTGCAAGTGTTTATTCGGAGCACCTTGAGGCCTATGTTGGAAAAGGAAATATCTTCACATAAAAACTAGAGAGAAGGATTCTCAGAAACTTCTTTGTGATGAGTTCATTCAACTCACAGAGTTGAACCTACCAATTGATAGAGAAGTTTGGAAACACTCTTTTTGTAGAATCTGCAAGTGGATATTTGGAGCCGTTTGAGGCCTATGCTGGAAAAGGAAATATCTTCACATAAAAACTGAACAGAAGCATTCTCAGAAACTTCTTTGTGTTGAGTGCATTCAACTCACAGACTTGAACTGACCTGTAGAAAGAGCAGTTTTGAAACACTCTTTTGGTAAAATCTGCAAGTGGTTATTTGGAGCACTTCGAGGCCTGTGCTGGGATATGGAATATCTTCACCTAAAAACTACAGAGAAGCATTCTCAGAAAGTTCTTCAGGATGCATTCATTCAACTCACAGAGTTGAACCTTCCTTTTGATAGAACAGTTTGGAAACACTCTTTTTGTAGAATCTGCAAGAGGATATTTGGAGCGTTTTGAGGCCTATGATGGAAAAGGAAATATCTTCACCTAAAAACTAGACAGAAGCATTCTCAGAAACTTCTGTGAGATGAGTGCATTCAACTCACAGACTTGAACGTTTCTTTTGATAGAACAGTTTGGAAACATTACGTTTGTAGAATCTGCAAGTGTTTATTCGGAGCACCTTGAGGCCTATGTTGGAAAAGGAAATATCTTCACATAAAAACTAGAGAGAAGGATTCTCAGAAACTTCTTTGTGATGAGTTCATTCAACTCACAGAGTTGAACCTACCAATTGATAGAGAAGTTTGGAAACGCTCTTTTTGTAGAATCTGCAAGTGGATATTTGGAGCCGTTTGAGGCCTATGCTGGAAAAGGAAATATCTTCACATAAAAACTGAACAGAAGCATTCTCAGAAACTTCTTTGTGTTGAGTGCATTCAACTCACAGACTTGAACTTACCTGTAGAAAGAGCAGTTTTGAAACACTCTTTTGGTAAAATCTGCAAGTGGGTATTTGGAGCACTTCGAGGCCTGTGCTGGGATATGGAATATCTTCACCTAAAAACTACAGAGAAGCATTCTCAGAAAGTTCTTCACGATGCATTCATTCAACTCACAGAGTTGAACCTTCCTTTTGATAGAACAGTTTGGAAACACTCTTTTGTAGAATCTGCAAGAGGATATTTGGAGCGTTTTGAGGCCTATGCTGGAAAAGGAAATATCTTCACCTAAAAACAAGACAGAAGCATTCTCAGAAACTTCTGTGTGATGAGTGCATTCAACTCACAGACTTGAACGTTTCTTTTGATAGAACAGTTTGGAAACATTACGTTTGTAGAATCTGCAAGTGTTTATTCGGAGCACCTTGAGGCCTATGTTGGAAAAGGAAATATCTTCACATAAAAACTAGAGAGAAGGATTCTCAGAAACTTCTTTGTGATGAGTTCATTCAACTCACAGAGTTGAACCTACCAATTGATAGAGAAGTTTGGAAACACTCTTTTTGTAGAATCTGCAAGTGGATATTTGGAGCCGTTTGAGGCCTATGCTGGAAAAGGAAATATCTTCACATAAAAACTGAACAGAAGCATTCTCAGAAACTTCTTTGTGTTGAGTGCATTCAACTCACAGACTTGAACTTACCTGTAGAAAGAGCAGTTTTGAAACACTCTTTTGGTAAAATCTGCAAGTGGTTATTTGGAGCACTTCGAGGCCTGTGCTGGGATATGGAATATCTTCACCTAAAAACTACAGAGAAGCATTCTCAGAAAGTTCTTCATGACGCATTCATTCAACTCACAGAGTTGAACCTTCCTTTTGATAGAACAGTTTGGAAACACTCTTTTTGTAGAATCTGCAAGAGGATATTTGGAGCGTTTTGAGGCCTATGCTGGAAAAGGAAATATCTTCACCTAAAAACTAGACAGAAGCATTCTCAGAAACTTCTGTGTGATGAGTGCATTCAACTCACAGACTTGAACGTTTCTTTTGATAGAACAGTTTGGAAACATTACGTTTGTAGAATCTGCAAGTGTTTATTCGGAGCACCATGAGGCCTATGTTGGAAAAGGAAATATCTTCACATAAAAACTAGAGAGAAGGATTCTCAGAAACTTCTTTGTGATGAGTTCATTCAACTCACAGAGTTGAACCTACCAATTGATAGAGAAGTTTGGAAACACTCTTTTTGTAGAATCTGCAAGTGGATATTTGGAGCCGTTTGAGGCCTATGCTGGAAAAGGAAATATCTTCACATAAAAACTGAACAGAAGCATTCTCAGAAACTTCTTTGTGTTGAGTGCATTCAACTCACCGACTTGAACTTACCTGTAGAAAGAGCAGTTTTGAAACACTCTTTTGGTAAAATCTGCAAGTGGTTATTTGGAGCACTTCGAGGCCTGTGCTGGGATATGGAATATCTTAACCTAAAAACTACAGAGAAGCATTCTCAGAAAGTTCTTCAGGATGCATTCATTCAACTCACAGAGTTGAACCTTCCTTTTGATAGAACAGTTTGGAAACACTCTTTTTGTAGAATCTGCAAGAGGATATTTGGAGCGTTTTGAGGCCTATGCTGGAAAAGGAAATATCTTCACCTAAAAACTAGACAGAAGCATTCTCAGAAACTTCTGTGTGATGAGTGCATTCAACTCACAGACTTGAACGTTTCTTTTGATAGAACAGTTTGGAAACATTACGTTTGTAGAATCTGCAAGTGTTTATTCGGAGCACTTTGAGGCCTATGTTGGAAAAGGAAATATCATCACATAAAAACTAGAGAGAAGGATTCTCAGAAACTTCTTTGTGATGAGTTCATTCAACTCACAGAGTTGAACCTACCAATTGATAGAGAAGTTTGGAAACACTCTTTTTGTAGAATCTGCAAGTGGATATTTGGAGCCGTTTGAGGCCTATGCTGGAAAAGGAAATATCTTCACATAAAAACTGAACAGAAGCATTCTCTGAAACTTCTTTGTGTTGAGTGCATTCAACTCACAGACTTGAACTTACCTGTAGAAAGAGCAGTTTTGAAACACTCTTTTGGTAAAATCTGCAAGTGGTTATTTGGAGCACTTTGAGGCCTGTGCTGGGATATGGAATATCTTCACCTTAAAACTACAGAGAAGCATTCTCAGAAAGTTCTTCAGGATGCATTCATTCAACTCACAGAGTTGAACCTTCCTTTTGATAGAACAGTTTGGAAACACTCTTTTTGTAGAATCTGCAAGAGGATATTTGGAGCGTTTTGAGGCCTATGCTGGAAAAGGAAATATCTTCCCCTAAAAACTAGACAGAAGCATTCTCAGAAACTTCTGTGTGATGAGTGCATTCAACTCACAGACTTGAACGTTTCTTTTGATAGAACAGTTTGGAAACATTACGTTTGTAGAATCTGCAAGTGTTTATTCGGAGCACCTTGAGGCCTATGTTGGAAAAGGAAATATCTTCACATAAAAACTAGAGAGAAGGATTCTCAGAAACTTCTTTGTGATGAGTTCATTCAACTCACAGAGTTGAACCTACCAATTGATAGAGAAGTTTGGAAACACTCTTTTTGTAGAATCTGCAAGTGGATATTTGGAGCCGTTTGAGGCCTATGCTGGAAAAGGAAATATCTTCACATAAAAACTGAACAGAAGCATTCTCAGAAACTTCTTTGTGTTGAGTGCATTCAACTCACAGACTGGAACTTACCTGTAGAAAGAGCAGTTTTGAAACACTCTTTTGGTAAAATCTGCAAGTGGTTATTTGGAGCACTTCGAGGCCTGTGCTGGGATATGGAATATCTTCACCTAAAAACTACAGAGAAGCATTCTCAGAAAGTTCTTCAGGATGCATTCATTCAACTCACAGAGTTGAACCTTCCTTTTGATAGAACAGTTTGGAAACACTCTTTTTGTAGAATCTGCAAGAGGATATTTGGAGCGTTTTGAGGCCTATGCTGGAAAAGGAAATATCTTCACCTAAAAACTAGACAGAAGCATTCTCAGAAACTTCTGTGTGATGAGTGCATTCAACTCACAGACTTGAAGGTTTCTTTTGATAGAACAGTTTGGAAACATTACGTTTGTAGAATCTGCAAGTGTTTATTCGGAGCACCTTGAGGCCTATGTTGGAAAAGGAAATATCTTCACATAAAAACTAGAGAGAAGGATTCTCAGAAACTTCTTTGTGATGAGTTCATTCAACTCACAGAGTTGAACCTACCAATTGATAGAGAAGTTTGGAAACACTCTTTTTGTAGAATCTGCAAGTGGATATTTGGAGCCGTTTGAGGCCTATGCTGGAAAAGGAAATATCTTCACATAAAAACTGAACAGAAGCATTCTCAGAAACTTCTTTGTGTTGAGTGCATTCAACTCACAGACTTGAACTGACCTGTAGAAAGAGCAGTTTTGAAACACTCTTTTGGTAAAATCTGCAAGTGGTTATTTGGAGCACTTCGAGGCCTGTGCTGGGATATGGAATATCTTCACCTAAAAACTACAGAGAAGCATTCTCAGAAAGTTCTTCAGGATGCATTCATTCAACTCACAGAGTTGAACCTTCCTTTTGATAGAACAGTTTGGAAACACTCTTTTTGTAGAATCTGCAAGAGGATATTTGGAGCGTTTTGAGGCCTATGATGGAAAAGGAAATATCTTCACCTAAAAACTAGACAGAAGCATTCTCAGAAACTTCTGTGTGATGAGTGCATTCAACTCACAGACTTGAACGTTTCTTTTGATAGAACAGTTTGGAAACATTACGTTTGTAGAATCTTCAAGTGTTTATTCGGAGCACCTTAAGGCCTATGTTGGAAAAGGAAATATCTTCACATAAAAACTAGAGAGAAGGATTCTCAGAAACTTCTTTGTGATGAGTTCATTCAACTCACAGAGTTGAACCTACCAATTGATAGAGAAGTTTGGAAACGCTCTTTTTGTAGAATCTGCAAGTGGATATTTGGAGCCGTTTGAGGCCTATGCTGGAAAAGGAAATATCTTCACATAAAAACTGAACAGAAGCATTCTCAGAAACTTCTTTGTGTTGAGTGCATTCAACTCCCAGACTTGAACTTACCTGTAGAAAGAGCAGTTTTGAAACACTCTTTTGGTAAAATCTGCAAGTGGTTATTTGGAGCACTTCGAGGCCTGTGCTGGGAATATGGAATATCTTCACCTAAAAACTACAGAGAAGCATTCTCAGAAAGTTCTTCACGATGCATTCATTCAACTCACAGAGTTGAAACTTCCTTTTGATAGAACAGTTTGGAAACACTCTTTTTGTAGAATCTGCAAGAGGATATTTGGAGCGTTTTGAGGCCTATGCTGGAAAAGGAAATATCGTCACCTAAAAACAAGACAGAAGCATTCTCAGAAACTTCTGTGTGATGAGTGCATTCAACTCACAGACTTGAAGGTTTCTTTTGATAGAACAGTTTGGAAACATTACGTTTGTAGAATCTGCAAGTGTTTATTCGGAGCACCTTGAGGCCTATGTTGGAAAAGGAAATATCTTCACATAAAAACTAGAGAGAAGGATTCTCAGAAACTTCTTTGTGATGAGTTCATTCAACTCACAGAGTTGAACCTACCAATTGATAGAGAAGTTTGGAAACACTCTTTTTGTAGAATCTGCAAGTGGATATTTGGAGCCGTTTGAGGCCTATGCTGGAAAAGGAAATATCTTCACATAAAAACTGAACAGAAGCATTCTCAGAAACTTCTTTGTGTTGAGTGCATTCAACTCACAGACTTGAACTGACCTGTAGAAAGAGCAGTTTTGAAACACTCTTTTGGTAAAATCTGCAAGTGGTTATTTGGAGCACTTCGAGGCCTGTGCTGGGATATGGAATATCTTCACCTAAAAACTACAGAGAAGCATTCTCAGAAAGTTCTTCAGGATGCATTCATTCAACTCACAGAGTTGAACCTTCCTTTTGATAGAACAGTTTGGAAACACTCTTTTTGTAGAATCTGCAAGAGGATATTTGGAGCGTTTTGAGGCCTATGATGGAAAAGGAAATATCTTCACCTAAAAACTAGACAGAAGCATTCTCAGAAACTTCTGTGAGATGAGTGCATTCAACTCACAGACTTGAACGTTTCTTTTGATAGAACAGTTTGGAAACATTACGTTTGTAGAATCTGCAAGTGTTTATTCGGAGCACCTTGAGGCCTATGTTGGAAAAGGAAATATCTTCACATAAAAACTAGAGAGAAGGATTCTCAGAAACTTCTTTGTGATGAGTTCATTCAACTCACAGAGTTGAACCTACCAATTGATAGAGAAGTTTGGAAACGCTCTTTTTGTAGAATCTGCAAGTGGATATTTGGAGCCGTTTGAGGCCTATGCTGGAAAAGGAAATATCTTCACATAAAAACTGAACAGAAGCATTCTCAGAAACTTCTTTGTGTTGAGTGCATTCAACTCACAGACTTGAACTTACCTGTAGAAAGAGCAGTTTTGAAACACTCTTTTGGTAAAATCTGCAAGTGGGTATTTGGAGCACTTCGAGGCCTGTGCTGGGATATGGAATATCTTCACCTAAAAACTACAGAGAAGCATTCTCAGAAAGTTCTTCACGATGCATTCATTCAACTCACAGAGTTGAACCTTCCTTTTGATAGAACAGTTTGGAAACACTCTTTTGTAGAATCTGCAAGAGGATATTTGGAGCGTTTTGAGGCCTATGCTGGAAAAGGAAATATCTTCACCTAAAAACAAGACAGAAGCATTCTCAGAAACTTCTGTGTGATGAGTGCATTCAACTCACAGACTTGAACGTTTCTTTTGATAGAACAGTTTGGAAACATTACGTTTGTAGAATCTGCAAGTGTTTATTCGGAGCACCTTGAGGCCTATGTTGGAAAAGGAAATATCTTCACATAAAAACTAGAGAGAAGGATTCTCAGAAACTTCTTTGTGATGAGTTCATTCAACTCACAGAGTTGAACCTACCAATTGATAGAGAAGTTTGGAAACACTCTTTTTGTAGAATCTGCAAGTGGATATTTGGAGCCGTTTGAGGCCTATGCTGGAAAAGGAAATATCTTCACATAAAAACTGAACAGAAGCATTCTCAGAAACTTCTTTGTGTTGAGTGCATTCAACTCACAGACTTGAACTTACCTGTAGAAAGAGCAGTTTTGAAACACTCTTTTGGTAAAATCTGCAAGTGGTTATTTGGAGCACTTCGAGGCCTGTGCTGGGATATGGAATATCTTCACCTAAAAACTACAGAGAAGCATTCTCAGAAAGTTCTTCATGACGCATTCATTCAACTCACAGAGTTGAACCTTCCTTTTGATAGAACAGTTTGGAAACACTCTTTTTGTAGAATCTGCAAGAGGATATTTGGAGCGTTTTGAGGCCTATGCTGGAAAAGGAAATATCTTCACCTAAAAACTAGACAGAAGCATTCTCAGAAACTTCTGTGTGATGAGTGCATTCAACTCACAGACTTGAACGTTTCTTTTGATAGAACAGTTTGGAAACATTACGTTTGTAGAATCTGCAAGTGTTTATTCGGAGCACCTTGAGGCCTATGTTGGAAAAGGAAATATCTTCACATAAAAACTAGAGAGAAGGATTCTCAGAAACTTCTTTGTGATGAGTTCATTCAACTCACAGAGTTGAACCTACCAATTGATAGAGAAGTTTGGAAACACTCTTTTTGTAGAATCTGCAAGTGGATATTTGGAGCCGTTTGAGGCCTATGCTGGAAAAGGAAATATCTTCACATAAAAACTGAACAGAAGCATTCTCAGAAACTTCTTTGTGTTGAGTGCATTCAACTCACCGACTTGAACTTACCTGTAGAAAGAGCAGTTTTGAAACACTGTTTTGGTAAAATCTGCAAGTGGTTATTTGGAGCACTTCGAGGCCTGTGCTGGGATATGGAATATCTTAACCTAAAAACTACAGAGAAGCATTCTCAGAAAGTTCTTCAGGATGCATTCATTCAACTCACAGAGTTGAACCTTCCTTTTGATAGAACAGTTTGGAAACACTCTTTTTGTAGAATCTGCAAGAGGATATTTGGAGCGTTTTGAGGCCTATGCTGGAAAAGGAAATATCTTCACCTAAAAACTAGACAGAAGCATTCTCAGAAACTTCTGTGTGATGAGTGCATTCAACTCACAGACTTGAACGTTTCTTTTGATAGAACAGTTTGGAAACATTACGTTTGTAGAATCTGCAAGTGTTTATTCGGAGCACTTTGAGGCCTATGTTGGAAAAGGAAATATCATCACATAAAAACTAGAGAGAAGGATTCTCAGAAACTTCTTTGTGATGAGTTCATTCAACTCACAGAGTTGAACCTACCAATTGATAGAGAAGTTTGGAAACACTCTTTTTGTAGAATCTGCAAGTGGATATTTGGAGCCGTTTGAGGCCTATGCTGGAAAAGGAAATATCTTCACATAAAAACTGAACAGAAGCATTCTCTGAAACTTCTTTGTGTTGAGTGCATTCAACTCACAGACTTGAACTTACCTGTAGAAAGAGCAGTTTTGAAACACTCTTTTGGTAAAATCTGCAAGTGGTTATTTGGAGCACTTCGAGGCCTGTGCTGGGATATGGAATATCTTCACCTAAAAACTACAGAGAAGCATTCTCAGAAAGTTCTTCACGATGCATTCATTCAACTCACAGAGTTGAAACTTCCTTTTGATAGAACAGTTTGGAAACACTCTTTTTGTAGAATCTGCAAGAGGATATTTGGAGCGTTTTGAGGCCTATGCTGGAAAAGGAAATATCTTCACCTAAAAACAAGACAGAAGCATTCTCAGAAACTTCTGTGTGATGAGTGCATTCAACTCACAGACTTGAAGGTTTCTTTTGATAGAACAGTTTGGAAACATTACGTTTGTAGAATCTGCAAGTGTTTATTCGGAGCACCTTGAGGCCTATGTTGGAAAAGGAAATATCTTCACATAAAAACTAGAGAGAAGGATTCTCAGAAACTTCTTTGTGATGAGTTCATTCAACTCACAGAGTTGAACCTACCAATTGATAGAGAAGTTTGGAAACACTCTTTTTGTAGAATCTGCAAGTGGATATTTGGAGCCGTTTGAGGCCTATGCTGGAAAAGGAAATATCTTCACATAAAAACTGAACAGAACCATTCTCAGAAACTTCTTTGTGTTGAGTGCATTCAACTCACAGACTTGAACTTACCTGTAGAAAGAGCAGTTTTGAAACACTCTTTTGGTAAAATCTGCAAGTGGTTATTTGGAGCACTTTGAGGCCTGTGCTGGGATATGGAATATCTTCACCTTAAAACTACAGAGAAGCATTCTCAGAAAGTTCTTCAGGATGCATTCATTCAACTCACAGAGTTGAACCTTCCTTTTGATAGAACAGTTTGGAAACACTCTTTTTGTAGAATCTGCAAGAGGATATTTGGAGCGTTTTGAGGCCTATGCTGGAAAAGGAAATATCTTCACCTAAAAACTAGACAGAAGCATTCTCAGAAACTTCTGTGTGATGAGTGCATTCAACTCACAGACTTGAACGTTTCTTTTGATAGAACAGTTTGGAAACATTACGTTTGTAGAATCTGCAAGTGTTTATTCGGAGCACCTTGAGGCCTATGTTGGAAAAGGAAATATCTTCACATAAAAACTAGAGAGAAGGATTCTCAGAAACTTCTTTGTGATGAGTTCATTCAACTCACAGAGTTGAACCTACCAATTGATAGAGAAGTTTGGAAACACTCTTTTTGTAGAATCTGCAAGTGGATATTTGGAGCCGTTTGAGGCCTATGCTGGAAAAGGAAATATCTTCACATAAAAACTGAACAGAAGCATTCTCAGAAACTTCTTTGTGTTGAGTGCATTCAACTCACAGACTGGAACTTACCTGTAGAAAGAGCAGTTTTGAAACACTCTTTTGGTAAAATCTGCAAGTGGTTATTTGGAGCACTTCGAGGCCTGTGCTGGGATATGGAATATCTTCACCTAAAAACTACAGAGAAGCATTCTCAGAAAGTTCTTCAGGATGCATTCATTCAACTCACAGAGTTGAACCTTCCTTTTGATAGAACAGTTTGGAAACACTCTTTTTGTAGAATCTGCAAGAGGATATTTGGAGCGTATTGAGGCCTATGCTGGAAAAGGAAATATCTTCATCTAAAAACTAGACAGAAGCATTCTCAGAAACTTCTGTGTGATGAGTGCATTCAACTCACAGACTTGAACGTTTCTTTTGATAGAACAGTTTGGAAACATTACGTTTGTAGAATCTGCAAGTGTTTATTCGGAGCACCTTGAGGCCTATGTTGGAAAAGGAAATATCTTCACATAAAAACTAGAGAGAAGGATTCTCAGAAACTTCTTTGTGATGAGTTCATTCAACTCACAGAGTTGAACCTACCAATTGATAGAGAAGTTTGGAAACACTCTTTTTGTAGAATCTGCAAGTGGATATTTGGAGCCGTTTGAGGCCTATGCTGGAAAAGGAAATATCTTCACATAAAAACTGAACAGAAGCATTCTCAGAAACTTCTTTGTGTTGAGTGCATTCAACTCACAGACTGGAATTACCTGTAGAAAGAGCAGTTTTGAAACACTCTTTTGGTAAAATCTGCAAGTGGTTATTTGGAGCACTTCGAGGCCTGTGCTGGGATATGGTATATCTTCACCTAAAAACTACAGAGAAGCATTCTCAGAAAGTTCTTCACGATGCATTCATTCAACTCACAGAGTTGAACCTTCCTTTTGATAGAACAGTTTGGAAACACTCTTTTTGTAGAATCTGCAAGAGGATATTTGGAGCGTTTTGAGGCCTATGCTGGAAAAGGAAATATCTTCACCTAAAAACTAGACAGAAGCATTCTCAGAAACTTCTGTGTAATGAGTGCATTCAACTCACAGACTTGAATGTTTCTTTTTGATAGAACAGTTTGGAAACATTACGTTTGTAGAATCTGCAAGTGTTTATTCGGAGCACCTTGAGGCCTATGTTGGAAAAGGAAATATCTTCACATAAAAACTAGAGAGAAGGATTCTCAGAAACTTCTTTGTGATGAGTTCATTCAACTCACAGAGTTGAACCTACCAATTGATAGAGAAGTTTGGAAACACTCTTTTTGTAGAATCTGCAAGTGGATATTTGGAGCCGTTTGAGGCCTATGCTGGAAAAGGAAATATCTTCACATAAAAACTGAACAGAAGCATTCTCAGAAACTTCTTTGTGTTGAGTGCATTCAACTCACAGACTTGAACTTACCTGTAGAAAGAGCAGTTTTGAAACACTCTTTTGGTAAAATCTGCAAGTGGTTATTTGGAGCACTTCGAGGCCTGTGCTGGGATATGGAATATCTTCACCTAAAAACTACAGAGAAGCATTCTCAGAAAGTTCTTCACGATGCATTCATTCAACTCACAGAGTTGAACCTTCCTTTTGATAGAACAGTTTGGAAACACTCTTTTTGTAGAATCTGCAAGAGGATATTTGGAGCGTTTTGAGGCCTATGCTGGAAAAGGAAATATCTTCACCTAAAAACTAGACAGAAGCATTCTCAGAAACTTCTGTGTGATGAGTGCATTCAACTCACAGACTTGAACGTTTCTTTTGATAGAACAGTTTGGAAACATTACGTTTGTAGAATCTGCAAGTGTTTATTCGGAGCACCTTGAGGCCTATGTTGGAAAAGGAAATATCTTCACATAAAAACTAGAGAGAAGGATTCTCAGAAACTTCTTTGTGATGAATTCATTCAACTCACAGAGTTGAACCTACCAATTGATAGAGAAGTTTGGAAACACTCTTTTTGTAGAATCTGCAAGTGGAAATTTGGAGCCGTTTGAGGCCTATGCTGGAAAAGGAAATATCTTCACATAAAAACTGAACAGAAGCATTCTCAGAAACTTCTTTGTGTTGAGTGCATTCAACCCACAGACTGGAACTTACCTGTAGAAAGAGCAGTTTTGAAACACTCTTTTGGTAAAATCTGCAAGTGGTTATTTGGAGCACTTCGAGGCCTGTGCTGGGATATGGTATATCTTCACCTAAAAACTACAGAGAAGCATTCTCAGAAAGTTCTTCACGATGCATTCATTCAACGCACAGAGTTGAACCTTCCTTTTGATAGAACAGTTTGGAAACACTCTTTTTGTAGAATCTGCAAGAGGATATTTGGAGCGTTTTGAGGCCTATGCTGGAAAAGGAAATATCTTCACCTAAAAACTAGACAGAAGCATTCTCAGAAACTTCTGTGTGATGAGTGCATTCAACTCACAGACTTGAACGTTTCTTTTGATAGAACAGTTTGGAAACATTACGTTTGTAGAATCTGCAAGTGTTTATTCGGAGCACCTTGAGGCCTATGTTGGAAAAGGAAATATCCTCACATAAAAACTAGAGAGAAGGATTCTCAGAAACTTCTTTGTGATGAGTTCATTCAACTCACAGAGTTGAACCTACCAATTGATAGAGAAGTTTGGAAACACTCTTTTTGTAGAATCTGCAAGTGGATATTTGGAGCCGTTTGAGGCCTATGCTGGAAAAGGAAATATCTTCACATAAAAACTGAAGAGAAGCATTCTCAGAAACTTCTTTGTGTTGAGTGCATTCAACTCACAGACGTGAACTTACCTGTAGAAAGAGCAGTTTTGTACCACTCTTTTGGTAAAATCTGCAAGTGGTTATTTGGAGCACTTCGAGGCCTGTGCTGGGATATGGAATATCTTCACCTAAAAACTACAGAGAAGCATTCTCAGAAAGTTCTTCACGATGCATTCATTCAACTCACAGAGTTGAACCTTCCTTTTGATAGAACAGTTTGGAAACACTCTTTTTGTAGAATCTGCAAGAGGATATTTGGAGCGTATTGAGGCCTATGCTGGAAAAGGAAATATCGTCACCTAAAAACTAGACAGAAGCATTCTCAGAAACTTCTGTGTGATGAGTGCATTCAACTCACAGACTTGAACGTTTCCTTTGATAGAACAGTTTGGAAACATTACGTTTGTAGAATCTGCAAGTGTTTATTCGGAGCACCTTGAGGCCTATGTTGGAAAAGGAAATATCTTCACATAAAAACTAGAGAGAAGGATTCTCAGAAACTTCTTTGTGATGAGTTCATTCAACTCACAGAGTTGAACCTACCAATTGATAGATAAGTTTGGAAACACTCTTTTTGTAGAATCTGCAAGTGGATATTTGGAGCCGTTTGAGGCCTATGCTGGAAAAGGAAATATCCTCACATAAAAACTGAACAGAAGCATTCTCAGAAACTTCTTTGTGTTGAGTGCATTCAACTCACAGACTGGAACTCACCTGTAGAAAGAACAGTATTGAAACACACTTTTGGTAAAATCTGCAAGTGGTTATTTGGAGCACTTCGAGGCCTGTGCTGGGATATGGAATATCTTCACCTAAAAACTACAGAGAAGCATTCTCAGAAAGTTCTTCACGATGCATTCATTCAACTCACAGAGTTGAACCTTCCTTTTGATAGAACAGTTTGGAAACACTCTTTTTGTAGAATCTGCAAGAGGGTATTTGGAGCGTTTTGAGGCCTATGCTGGAAAAGGAAATATCTTCACCTAAAAACTAGACAGAAGCATTCTCAGAAACTTCTGTGTGATGAGTGCATTCAACTCACAGACTTGAACGTTTCTTTTGATAGAACAGTATGGAAACATTACGTTTGTAGAATCTGCAAGTGTTTATTCGGAGCACCTTGAGGCCTATGTTGGAAAAGGAAATATCTTCACATAAAAACTAGAGAGAAGGATTCTCAGAAACTTCTTTGTGATGAGTTCATTCAACTCACAGAGTTGAACCTACCAATTGATAGAGAAGTTTGGAAACACTCTTTTTGTAGAATCTGCAAGTGGATATTTGGAGCCGTTTGAGGCCTATGCTGGAAAAGGAAATATCTTCACATAAAAACTGAACAGAAGCATTCTCAGAAACTTCTTTGTGTTGAGTGCATTCAACTCACCGACTTGAACTTACCTGTAGAAAGAGCAGTTTTGAAACACTCTTTTGGTAAAATCTGCAAGTGGTTATTTGGAGCACTTCGAGGCCTGTGCTGGGATATGGAATATCTTCACCTAAAAACTACAGAGAAGCATTCTCAGAAAGTTCTTCAGGATGCATTCATTCAACTCACAGAGTTGAACCTTCCTTTTGATAGAACAGTTTGGAAACACTCTTTTTGTAGAATCTGCAAGAGGATATTTGGAGCGTTTTGAGGCCTATGCTGGAAAAGGAAATATCTTCACCTAAAAACTAGACAGAAGCATTCTCAGAAACTTCTGTGTGATGAGTGCATTCAACTCACAGACTTGAACGTTTCTTTTGATAGAACAGTTTGGAAACATTACGTTTGTAGAATCTGCAAGTGTTTATTCGGAGCACTTTGAGGCCTATGTTGGAAAAGGAAATATCATCACATAAAAACTAGAGAGAAGGATTCTCAGAAACTTCTTTGTGATGAGTTCATTCAACTCACAGAGTTGAACCTACCAATTGATAGAGAAGTTTGGAAACACTCTTTTTGTAGAATCTGCAAGTGGATATTTGGAGCCGTTTGAGGCCTATGCTGGAAAAGGAAATATCTTCACATAAAAACTGAACAGAAGCAT
Source organism: Pongo abelii (assembly GCF_028885655.2). Taxonomy (NCBI): domain Eukaryota; kingdom Metazoa; phylum Chordata; class Mammalia; order Primates; family Hominidae; genus Pongo; species Pongo abelii. Next base: position 15,931,054 of record NC_071996.2, read on the forward strand.
TCTCTGAAACTTCTTTGTGTTGAGTGCATTCAACTCACAGACTTGAACTTACCTGTAGAAAGAGCAGTTTTGAAACACTCTTTTGGTAAAATCTGCAAGTGGTTATTTGGAGCACTTCGAGGCCTGTGCTGGGATATGGAATATCTTCACCTAAAAACTACAGAGAAGCATTCTCAGAAAGTTCTTCACGATGCATTCATTCAACTCACAGAGTTGAAACTTCCTTTTGATAGAACAGTTTGGAAACACTCTTTTTGTAGAATCTGCAAGAGGATATTTGGAGCGTTTTGAGGCCTATGCTGGAAAAGGAAATATCTTCACCTAAAAACAAGACAGAAGCATTCTCAGAAACTTCTGTGTGATGAGTGCATTCAACTCACAGACTTGAATGTTTCTTTTGATAGAACAGTTTGGAAACATTACGTTTGTAGAATCTGCAAGTGTTTATTCGGAGCACCTTGAGGCCTCTGTTGGAAAAGGAAATATCTTCACATAAAAACTAGAGAGAAGGATTCTCAGAAACTTCTTTGTGATGAGTTCATTCAACTCACAGAGTTGAACCTACCAATTGATAGAGAAGTTTGGAAACACTCTTTTTGTAGAATCTGCAAGTGGATATTTGCAGCCGTTTGAGGCCTATGCTGGAAAAGGAAATATCTTCACATAAAAACTGAACAGAAGCATTCTCAGAAACTTCTTTGTGTTGAGTGCATTCAACTCACAGACTTGAACTTAACTGTAGAAAGAGCAGTTTTGAAACACTCTTTTGGTAAAATCTGCAAGTGGTTATTTGGAGCACTTCGAGGCCTGTGCTGGGATATGGAATATCTTCACCTAAAAACTACAGAGAAGCATTCTCAGAAAGTTCTTCACGATGCATTCATTCAACTCACAGAGTTGAACCTTCCTTTTGATAGAACAGTTTGGAAACACTCTTTTTGTAGAATCTGCAAGAGGATATTTGGAGCGTTTTGAGGCCTATGCTGGAAAAGGAAATATCTTCACCTAAAAACTAGACAGAAGCATTCTCAGAAACTTCTGTGTGATGAGTGCATTCAACTCACAGACTTGAACGTTTCTTTTGATAGAACAGTTTGGAAACATTACGTTTGTAGAATCTGCAAGTGTTTATTCGGAGCACCTTGAGGCCTATGTTGGAAAAGGAAATATCTTCACATAAAAACTAGAGAGAAGGATTCTCAGAAACTTCTTTGTGATGAATTCATTCAACTCACAGAGTTGAACCTACCAATTGATAGAGAAGTTTGGAAACACTCTTTTTGTAGAATCTGCAAGTGGAAATTTGGAGCCGTTTGAGGCCTATGCTGGAAAAGGAAATATCTTCACATAAAAACTGAACAGAAGCATTCTCAGAAACTTCTTTGTGTTGAGTGCATTCAACTCACAGACTTGAACTTAACTGTAGAAAGAGCAGTTTTGAAACACTCTTTTGGTAAAATCTGCAAGTGGTTATTTGGAGCACTTCGAGGCCTGTGCTGGGATATGGAATATCTTCACCTAAAAACTACAGAGAAGCATTCTCAGAAAGTTCTTCACGATGCATTCATTCAACTCACAGAGTTGAACCTTCCTTTTGATAGAACAGTTTGGAAACACTCTTTTTGTAGAATCTGCAAGAGGATATTTGGAGCGTATTGAGGCCTATGCTGGAAAAGGAAATATCGTCACCTAAAAACTAGACAGAAGCATTCTCAGAAACTTCTGTGTGATGAGTGCATTCAACTCACAGACTTGAACGTTTCCTTTGATAGAACAGTTTGGAAACATTACGTTTGTAGAATCTGCAAGTGTTTATTCGGAGCACCTTGAGGCCTATGTTGGAAAAGGAAATATCTTCACATAAAAACTAGAGAGAAGGATTCTCAGAAACTTCTTTGTGATGAGTTCATTCAACTCACAGAGTTGAACCTACCAATTGATAGATAAGTTTGGAAACACTCTTTTTGTAGAATCTGCAAGTGGATATTTGGAGCCGTTTGAGGCCTATGCTGGAAAAGGAAATATCCTCACATAAAAACTGAACAGAAGCATTCTCAGAAACTTCTTTGTGTTGAGTGCATTCAACTCACAGACTGGAACTCACCTGTAGAAAGAACAGTATTGAAACACACTTTTGGTAAAATCTGCAAGTGGTTATTTGGAGCACTTCGAGGCCTGTGCTGGGATATGGAATATCTTCACCTAAAAACTACAGAGAAGCATTCTCAGAAAGTTCTTCACGATGCATTCATTCAACTCACAGAGTTGAACCTTCCTTTTGATAGAACACTTTGGAAACACTCTTTTTGTAGAATCTGCAAGAGGGTATTTGGAGCGTTTTGAGGCCTATGCTGGAAAAGGAAATATCGTCACCTAAAAACTAGACAGAAGCATTCTCAGAAACTTCTGTGTGATGAGTGCATTCAACTCACAGACTTGAACGTTTCTTTTCATAGAACAGTATGGAAACATTACGTTTGTAGAATCTGCAAGTGTTTATTCGGAGCACCTTGAGGCCTATGTTGGAAAAGGAAATATCTTCACATAAAAACTAGAGAGAAGGATTCTCAGAAACTTCTTTGTGATGAGTTCATTCAACTCACAGAGTTGAACCTACCAATTGATAGAGAAGTTTGGAAACACTCTTTTTGTAGAATCTGCAAGTGGATATTTGGAGCCGTTTGAGGCCTATGCTGGAAAAGGAAATATCTTCACTTAAAAACTGAACAGAAGCATTCTCAGAAACTTCTTTGTGTTGAGTGCATTCAACTCACAGACTTGAACTTACCTGTAGAAAGAGCAGTTTTGAAACACTCTTTTGGTAAAATCTGCAAGTGGTTATTTGGAGCACTTCGAGGCCTGTGCTGGGATATGGAATATCTTCACCTAAAAACTACAGAGAAGCATTCTCAGAAAGTTCTTCACGATGCATTCATTCAACTCACAGAGTTGAAACTTCCTTTTGATAGAACAGTTTGGAAACACTCTTTTTGTAGAATCTGCAAGAGGATATTTGGAGCGTTTTGAGGCCTATGCTGGAAAAGGAAATATCTTCACCTAAAAACTAGACAGAAGCATTCTCAGAAACTTCTGTGTGATGAGTGCATTCAACTCACAGACTTGAACGTTTCTTTTGATAGAACAGTTTGGAAACATTACGTTTGTAGAATCTGCAAGTGTTTATTCGGAGCACTTTGAGGCCTATGTTGGAAAAGGAAATATCATCACATAAAAACTAGAGAGAAGGATTCTCAGAAACTTCTTTGTGATGAGTTCATTCAACTCACAGAGTTGAACCTACCAATTGATAGAGAAGTTTGGAAACACTCTTTTTGTAGAATCTGCAAGTGGATATTTGGAGCCGTTTGAGGCCTATGCTGGAAAAGTAAATATCTTCACATAAAAACTGAACAGAAGCATTCTCTGAAACTTCTTTGTGTTGAGTGCATTCAACTCACAGACTTGAACTTACCTGTAGAAAGAGCAGTTTTGAAACACTCTTTTGGTAAAATCTGCAAGTGGTTATTTGGAGCACTTCGAGGCCTGTGCTGGGATATGGAATATCTTCACCTAAAAACTACAGAGAAGCATTCTCAGAAAGTTCTTCACGATGCATTCATTCAACTCACAGAGTTGAAACTTCCTTTTGATAGAACAGTTTGGAAACACTCTTTTTGTAGAATCTGCAAGAGGATATTTGGAGCGTTTTGAGGCCTATGCTGGAAAAGGAAATATCTTCACCTAAAAACAAGACAGAAGCATTCTCAGAAACTTCTGTGTGATGAGTGCATTCAACTCACAGACTTGAAGGTTTCTTTTGATAGAACAGTTTGGAAACATTACGTTTGTAGAATCTGCAAGTGTTTATTCGGAGCACCTTGAGGCCTCTGTTGGAAAAGGAAATATCTTCACATAAAAACTAGAGAGAAGGATTCTCAGAAACTTCTTTGTGATGAGTTCATTCAACTCACAGAGTTGAACCTACCAATTGATAGAGAAGTTTGGAAACACTCTTTTTGTAGAATCTGCAAGTGGATATTTGGAGCCGTTTGAGGCCTATGCTGGAAAAGGAAATATCTTCACATAAAAACTGAACAGAAGCATTCTCAGAAACTTCTTTGTGTTGAGTGCATTCAACTCACAGACTTGAACTGACCTGTAGAAAGAGCAGTTTTGAAACACTCTTTTGGTAAAATCTGCAAGTGGTTATTTGGAGCACTTCGAGGCCTGTGCTGGGATATGGAATATCTTCACCTAAAAACTACAGAGAAGCATTCTCAGAAAGTTCTTCAGGATGCATTCATTCAACTCACAGAGTTGAACCTTCCTTTTGATAGAACAGTTTGGAAACACTCTTTTTGTAGAATCTGCAAGAGGATATTTGGAGCGTTTTGAGGCCTATGATGGAAAAGGAAATATCTTCACCTAAAAACTAGACAGAAGCATTCTCAGAAACTTCTGTGAGATGAGTGCATTCAACTCACAGACTTGAACGTTTCTTTTGATAGAACAGTTTGGAAACATTACGTTTGTAGAATCTGCAAGTGTTTATTCGGAGCACCTTGAGGCCTATGTTGGAAAAGGAAATATCTTCACATAAAAACTAGAGAGAAGGATTCTCAGAAACTTCTTTGTGATGAGTTCATTCAACTCACAGAGTTGAACCTACCAATTGATAGAGAAGTTTGGAAACGCTCTTTTTGTAGAATCTGCAAGTGGATATTTGGAGACGTTTGAGGCCTATGCTGGAAAAGGAAATATCTTCACATAAAAACTGAACAGAAGCATTCTCAGAAACTTCTTTGTGTTGAGTGCATTCAACTCACAGACTTGAACTGACCTGTAGAAAGAGCAGTTTTGAAACACTCTTTTGGTAAAATCTGCAAGTGGTTATTTGGAGCACTTCGAGGCCTGTGCTGGGATATGGAATATCTTCACCTAAAAACTACAGAGAAGCATTCTCAGAAAGTTCTTCACGATGCATTCATTCAACTCACAGAGTTGAACCTTCCTTTTGATAGAACAGTTTGGAAACACTCTTTTGTAGAATCTGCAAGAGGATATTTGGAGCGTTTTGAGGCCTATGCTGGAAAAGGAAATATCTTCACCTAAAAACAAGACAGAAGCATTCTCAGAAACTTCTGTGTGATGAGTGCATTCAACTCACAGACTTGAACGTTTCTTTTGATAGAACAGTTTGGAAACATTACGTTTGTAGAATCTGCAAGTGTTTATTCGGAGCACCTTGAGGCCTATGTTGGAAAAGGAAATATCTTCACATAAAAACTAGAGAGAAGGATTCTCAGAAACTTCTTTGTGATGAGTTCATTCAACTCACAGAGTTGAACCTACCAATTGATAGAGAAGTTTGGAAACACTCTTTTTGTAGAATCTGCAAGTGGATATTTGGAGCCGTTTGAGGCCTATGCTGGAAAAGGAAATATCTTCACATAAAAACTGAACAGAAGCATTCTCAGAAACTTCTTTGTGTTGAGTGCATTCAACTCACCGACTTGAACTTACCTGTAGAAAGAGCAGTTTTGAAACACTCTTTTGGTAAAATCTGCAAGTGGTTATTTGGAGCACTTCGAGGCCTGTGCTGGGATATGGAATATCTTAACCTAAAAACTACAGAGAAGCATTCTCAGAAAGTTCTTCAGGATGCATTCATTCAACTCACAGAGTTGAACCTTCCTTTTGATAGAACAGTTTGGAAACACTCTTTTTGTAGAATCTGCAAGAGGATATTTGGAGCGTTTTGAGGCCTATGCTGGAAAAGGAAATATCTTCACCTAAAAACTAGACAGAAGCATTCTCAGAAACTTCTGTGTGATGAGTGCATTCAACTCACAGACTTGAACGTTTCTTTTGATAGAACAGTTTGGAAACATTACGTTTGTAGAATCTGCAAGTGTTTATTCGGAGCACTTTGAGGCCTATGTTGGAAAAGGAAATATCATCACATAAAAACTAGAGAGAAGGATTCTCAGAAACTTCTTTGTGATGAGTTCATTCAACTCACAGAGTTGAACCTACCAATTGATAGAGAAGTTTGGAAACACTCTTTTTGTAGAATCTGCAAGTGGATATTTGGAGCCGTTTGAGGCCTATGCTGGAAAAGGAAATATCTTCACATAAAAACTGAACAGAAGCATTCTCTGAAACTTCTTTGTGTTGAGTGCATTCAACTCACAGACTTGAACTTACCTGTAGAAAGAGCAGTTTTGAAACACTCTTTTGGTAAAATCTGCAAGTGGTTATTTGGAGCACTTCGAGGCCTGTGCTGGGATATGGAATATCTTCACCTAAAAACTACAGAGAAGCATTCTCAGAAAGTTCTTCACGATGCATTCATTCAACTCACAGAGTTGAAACTTCCTTTTGATAGAACAGTTTGGAAACACTCTTTTTGTAGAATCTGCAAGAGGATATTTGGAGCGTTTTGAGGCCTATGCTGGAAAAGGAAATATCTTCACCTAAAAACAAGACAGAAGCATTCTCAGAAACTTCTGTGTGATGAGTGCATTCAACTCACAGACTTGAAGGTTTCTTTTGATAGAACAGTTTGGAAACATTACGTTTGTAGAATCTGCAAGTGTTTATTCGGAGCACCTTGAGGCCTCTGTTGGAAAAGGAAATATCTTCACATAAAAACTAGAGAGAAGGATTCTCAGAAACTTCTTTGTGATGAGTTCATTCGACTCACAGAGTTGAACCTACCAATTGATAGAGAAGTTTGGAAACACTCTTTTTGTAGAATCTGCAAGTGGATATTTGGAGCCGTTTGAGGCCTATGCTGGAAAAGGAAATATCTTCACATAAAAACTGAACAGAAGCATTCTCAGAAACTTCTTTGTGTTGAGTGCATTCAACTCACAGACTTGAACTGACCTGTAGAAAGAGCAGTTTTGAAACACTCTTTTGGTAAAATCTGCAAGTGGTTATTTGGAGCACTTCGAGGCCTGTGCTGGGATATGGAATATCTTCACCTAAAAACTACAGAGAAGCATTCTCAGAAAGTTCTTCAGGATGCATTCATTCAACTCACAGAGTTGAACCTTCCTTTTGATAGAACAGTTTGGAAACACTCTTTTTGTAGAATCTGCAAGAGGATATTTGGAGCGTTTTGAGGCCTATGATGGAAAAGGAAATATCTTCACCTAAAAACTAGACAGAAGCATTCTCAGAAACTTCTGTGTGATGAGTGCATTCAACTCACAGACTTGAACGTTTCTTTTGATAGAACAGTTTGGAAACATTACGTTTGTAGAATCTGCAAGTGTTTATTGGGAGCACCTTGAGGCCTATGTTGGAAAAGGAAATATCTTCACATAAAAACTAGAGAGAAGGATTCTCAGAAACTTCTTTGTGATGAGTTCATTCAACTCACAGAGTTGAACCTACCAATTGATAGAGAAGTTTGGAAACGCTCTTTTTGTAGAATCTGCAAGTGGATATTTGGAGCCGTTTGAGGCCTATGCTGGAAAAGGAAATATCTTCACATAAAAACTGAACAGAAGCATTCTCAGAAACTTCTTTGTGTTGAGTGCATTCAACTCCCAGACTTGAACTTACCTGTAGAAAGAGCAGTTTTGAAACACTCTTTTCGTAAAATCTGCAAGTGGTTATTTGGAGCACTTCGAGGCCTGTGCTGGGATATGGAATATCTTCACCTAAAAACTACAGAGAAGCATTCTCAGAAAGTTCTTCACGATGCATTCATTCAACTCACAGAGTTGAACCTTCCTTTTGATAGAACAGTTTGGAAACACTCTTTTGTAGAATCTGCAAGAGGATATTTGGAGCGTTTTGAGGCCTATGCTGGAAAAGGAAATATCTTCACCTAAAAACAAGACAGAAGCATTCTCAGAAACTTCTGTGTGATGAGTGCATTCAACTCACAGACTTGAACGTTTCTTTTGATAGAACAGTTTGGAAACATTACGTTTGTAGAATCTGCAAGTGTTTATTCGGAGCACCTTGAGGCCTATGTTGGAAAAGGAAATATCTTCACATAAAAACTAGAGAGAAGGATTCTCAGAAACTTCTTTGTGATGAGTTCATTCAACTCACAGAGTTGAACCTACCAATTGATAGAGAAGTTTGGAAACACTCTTTTTGTAGAATCTGCAAGTGGATATTTGGAGCCGTTTGAGGCCTATGCTGGAAAAGGAAATATCTTCACATAAAAACTGAACAGAAGCATTCTCAGAAACTTCTTTGTGTTGAGTGCATTCAACTCACAGACTTGAACTTACCTGTAGAAAGAGCAGTTTTGAAACACTCTTTTGGTAAAATCTGCAAGTGGTTATTTGGAGCACTTCGAGGCCTGTGCTGGGATATGGAATATCTTCACCTAAAAACTACAGAGAAGCATTCTCAGAAAGTTCTTCATGACGCATTCATTCAACTCACAGAGTTGAACCTTTCTTTTGATAGAACAGTTTGGAAACACTCTTTTTGTAGAATCTGCAAGAGGATATTTGGAGCGTTTTGAGGCCTATGCTGGAAAAGGAAATATCTTCACCTAAAAACTAGACAGAAGCATTCTCAGAAACTTCTGTGTGATGAGTGCATTCAACTCACAGACTTGAACGTTTCTTTTGATAGAACAGTTTGGAAACATTACGTTTGTAGAATCTGCAAGTGTTTATTCGGAGCACCTTGAGGCCTATGTTGGAAAAGGAAATATCTTCACATAAAAACTAGAGAGAAGGATTCTCAGAAACTTCTTTGTGATGAGTTCATTCAACTCACAGAGTTGAACCTACCAATTGATAGAGAAGTTTGGAAACACTCTTTTTGTAGAATCTGCAAGTGGATATTTGGAGCCGTTTGAGGCCTATGCTGGAAAAGGAAATATCTTCACATAAAAACTGAACTGAAGCATTCTCTGAAACTTCTTTGTGTTGAGTGCATTCAACTCACAGACTTGAACTTACCTGTAGAAAGAGCAGTTTTGAAACACTCTTTTGGTAAAATCTGCAAGTGGTTATTTGGAGCACTTCGAGGCCTGTGCTGGGATATGGAATATCTTCACCTAAAAACTACAGAGAAGCATTCTCAGAAAGTTCTTCACGATGCATTCATTCAACTCACAGAGTTGAAACTTCCTTTTGATAGAACAGTTTGGAAACACTCTTTTTGTAGAATCTGCAAGAGGATATTTGGAGCGTTTTGAGGCCTATGCTGGAAAAGGAAATATCTTCACCTAAAAACAAGACAGAAGCATTCTCAGAAACGTCTGTGTGATGAGTGCATTCAACTCACAGACTTGAAGGTTTCTTTTGATAGAACAGTTTGGAAACATTACGTTTGTAGAATCTGCAAGTGTTTATTCGGAGCACCTTGAGGCCTATGTTGGAAAAGGAAATATCTTCACATAAAAACTAGAGAGAAGGATTCTCAGAAACTTCTTTGTGATGAGTTCATTCAACTCACAGAGTTGAACCTACCAATTGATAGAGAAGTTTGGAAACACTCTTTTTGTAGAATCTGCAAGTGGATATTTGGAGCCGTTTGAGGCCTATGCTGGAAAAGGAAATATCTTCACATAAAAACTGAACAGAAGCATTCTCAGAAACTTCTTTGTGTTGAGTGCATTCAACTCACAGACTGGAACTTACCTGTAGAAAGAGCAGTTTTGAAACACTCTTTTGGTAAAATCTGCAAGTGGTTATTTGGAGCACTTCGAGGCCTGTGCTGGGATATGGAATATCTTCACCTAAAAACTACAGAGATGCATTCTCAGAAAGTTCTTCAGGATGCATTCATTCAACTCACAGAGTTGAACCTTCCTTTTGATAGAACAGTTTGGAAACACTCTTTTCGTATAATCTGCAAGAGGATATTTGGAGCGTTTTGAGGCCTATGCTGGAAAAGGAAATATCTTCACCTAAAAACTAGACAGAAGCATTCTCAGAAAATTCTTTGTGATGAGTGCATTCAACTCACAGACTTGAACGTTTCTTTTGATAGAACAGTTTGGAAACATTACGTTTGTAGAATCTGCAAGTGTTTATTCGGAGCACCTTGAGGCCTATGTTGGAAAAGGAAATATCATCACATAAAAACTAGAGAGAAGGATTCTCAGAAACTTCTTTGTGATGAGTTCATTCAACTCACAGAGTTGAACCTACCAATTGATAGAGAAGTTTGGAAACGCTCTTTTTGTAGAATCTGCAAGTGGATATTTGGAGCCGTTTGAGGCCTATGCTGGAAAAGGAAATATCTTCACATAAAAACTGAACAGAAGCATTCTCAGAAACTACTTTGTGTTGAGTGCATTCAACTCACAGACTTGAACTTACCTGTAGAAAGAGCAGTTTTGAAACACTCTTTTGGTAAAATCTGCAAGTGGTTATTTGGAGCACTTCGAGGCCTGTGCTGGGATATGGAATATCTTCACCTAAAAACTACAGAGAAGCATTCTCAGAAAGTTCTTCACGATGCATTCATTCAACTCACAGAGTTGAACCTTCCTTTTGATAGAACAGTTTGGAAACACTCTTTTCGTAGAATCTGCAAGAGGATATTTGGAGCGTTTTGAGGCCTATGCTGGAAAAGGAAATATCTTCACCTAAAAACAAGACAGAAGCATTCTCAGAAACTTCTGTGTGATGAGTGCATTCAACTCACAGACTTGAACGTTACTTTTGATAGAACAGTTTGGAAACATTACGTTTGTAGAATCTGCAAGTGTTTATTCGGAGCACCTTGAGGCCTATGTTGGAAAAGGAAATATCATCACATAAAAACTAGAGAGAAGGATTCTCAGAAACTTCTTTGTGATGAGTTCATTCAACTCACAGAGTTGAACCTACCAATTGATAGAGAAGTTTGGAAACACTCTTTTTGTAGAATCTGCAAGTGGATATTTGGAGCCGTTTGAGGCCTATGCTGGAAAAGGAAATATCTTCACATAAAAACTGAACAGAAGCATTCTCAGAAACTTCTTTGTGTTGAGTGCATTCAACTCACAGACTTGAACTTACCTGTAGAAAGAGCAGTTTTGAAACACTCTTTTGGTAAAATCTGCAAGTGGTTACTTGGAGCACTTCGAGGCCTGTGCTGGGATATGGAATATCTTCACCTAAAAACTACAGAGAAGCATTCTCAGAAAGTTCTTCAGGATGCATTCATTCAACTCACAGAGTTGAACCTTCCTTTTGATAGAACACTTTGGAAACACTCTTTTTGTAGAATCTGCAAGAGGATATTTGGAGCGTTTTGAGTCCTATGCTGGAAAAGGAAATATCTTCACCTAAAAACTAGACAGAAGCATTCTCAGAAACTTCTGTGTGATGAGTGCATTCAACTCACAGACTTGAACGTTTCTTTTGATAGAACAGTTTGGAAACATTACGTTTGTAGAATCTGCAAGTGTTTATTCGGAGCACCTTGAGGCCTATGTTGGAAAAGGAAATATCTTCACATAAAAACTAGAGAGAAGGATTCTCAGAAACTTCTTTGTGATGAGTTCATTCAACTCACAGAGTTGAACCTACCAATTGATAGAGAAGTTTGGAAACACTCTTTTTGTAGAATCTGCAAGTGGATATTTGGAGCCGTTTGAGGCCTATGCTGGAAAAGGAAATATCTTCACATAAAAACTGAACAGAAGCATTCTCAGAAACTTCTTTGTGTTGAGTGCATTCAACTCACAGACTGGAACTTACCTGTAGAAAGAGCAGTTTTGAAACACTCTTTTGGTAAAATCTGCAAGTGGTTATTTGGAGCACTTCGAGGCCTGTGCTGGGATATGGAATATCTTCACCTAAAAACTACAGAGAAGCATTCTCAGAAAGTTCTTCACGATGCATTCATTCAACTCACAGAGTTGAACCTTCCTTTTGATAGAACAGTTTGGAAACACTCTTTTTGTAGAAGCTGCAAGAGGATATTTGGAGCGTTTTGAGGCCTATGCTGGAAAAGGAAATATCTTCACCTAAAAACTAGACAGAAGCATTCTCAGAAACTTCTGTGTGATGAGTGCATTCAACTCACAGACTTGAACGTTTCTTTTGATAGAACAGTTTAGAAACATTACGTTTGTAGAATCTGCAAGTGTTTATTCGGAGCACCTTGAGGCCTATGTTGGAAAAGGAAATATCTTCACATAAAAACTAGAGAGAAGGATTCTCAGAAACTTCTTTGTGATGAGTTCATTCAACTCACAGAGTTGAACCTACCAATTGATAGAGAAGTTTGGAAACGCTCTTTTTGTAGAATCTGCAAGTGGATATTTGGAGCCGTTTGAGGCCTATGCTGGAAAAGGAAATATCTTCACATAAAAACTGAACAGAAGCATTCTCAGAAACTTCTTTGTGTTGAGTGCATTCAACTCACAGACTTGAACTTACCTGTAGAAAGAGCAGTTTTGAAACACTCTTTTGGTAAAATCTGCAAGTGGTTATTTGGAGCACTTCGAGGCCTGTGCTGGGATATGGAATATCTTCACCTAAAAACTACAGAGAAGCATTCTCAGAAAGTTCTTCAGGATGCATTCATTCAACTCACAGAGTTGAACCTTCCTTTTGATAGAACAGTTTCGAAACACTCTTTTTGTAGAATCTGCAAGAGGATATTTGGAGCGTTTTGAGGCCTATGCTGGAAAAGGAAATATCTTCACCTAAAAACTAGACAGAAGCATTCTCAGAAACTTCTGTGTGATGAGTGCATTCAACTCACAGACTTGAACGTTTCTTTTGATAGAACAGTTTGGAAACATTACGTTTGTAGAATCTGCAAGTGTTTATTCGGAGCACCTTGAGGCCTATGTTGGAAAAGGAAATATCTTCACATAAAAACTAGAGAGAAGGATTCTCAGAAACTTCTTTGTGATGAGTTCATTCAACTCACAGAGTTGAACCTACCAATTGATAGAGAAGTTTGGAAACACTCTTTTTGTAGAATCTGCAAGTGGATATTTGGAGCCGTTTGAGGCCTATGCTGGAAAAGGAAATATCTTCACATAAAAACTGAACAGAAGCATTCTCAGAAACTTCTTTGTGTTGAGTGCATTCAACTCACAGACTGGAACTTACCTGTAGAAAGAGCAGTTTTGAAACACTCTTTTGGTAAAATCTGCAAGTGGTTATTTGGAGCACTTCGAGGCCTGTGCTGGGATATGGAATATCTTCACCTAAAAACTACAGAGATGCATTCTCAGAAAGTTCTTCAGGATGCATTCATTCAACTCACAGAGTTGAACCTTCCTTTTGATAGAACAGTTTGGAAACACTCTTTTCGTATAATCTGCAAGAGGATATTTGGAGCGTTTTGAGGCCTATGCTGGAAAAGGAAATATCTTCACCTAAAAACTAGACAGAAGCATTCTCAGAAAATTCTGTGTGATGAGTGCATTCAACTCACAGACTTGAGCGTTTCTTTTGATAGAACAGTTTGGAAACATTACGTTTGTAGAATCTGCAAGTGTTTATTCGGAGCACCTTGAGGCCTATGTTGGAAAAGGAAATATCATCACATAAAAACTAGAGAGAAGGATTCTCAGAAACTTCTTTGTGATGAGTTCATTCAACTCACAGAGTTGAACCTACCAATTGATAGAGAAGTTTGGAAACACTCTTTTTGTAGAATCTGCAAGTGGATATTTGGAGCCGTTTGAGGCCTATGCTGGAAAAGGAAATATCTTCACATAAAAACTGAACAGAAGCATTCTCAGAAACTTCTTTGTGTTGAGTGCATTCAACTCACAGACTTGAACTTACCTGTAGAAAGAGCAGTTTTGAAACACTCTTTTGGTAAAATCTGCAAGTGGTTATTTGGAGCACTTCGAGGCCTGTGCTGGGATATGGAATATCTTCACCTAAAAACTACAGAGAAGCATTCTCAGAAAGTTCTTCACGATGCATTCATTCAACTCACAGAGTTGAACCTTCCTTTTGATAGAACAGTTTGGAAACACTCTTTTTGTAGAATCTGCAAGAGGATATTTGGAGCGTTTTGAGGCCTATGCTGGAAAAGGAAATATCTTCACCTAAAAACTAGACAGAAGCATTCTCAGAAACTTCTGTGTGATGAGTGCATTCAACTCACAGACTTGAACGTTTCTTTTGATAGAACAGTTTGGAAACATTACGTTTGTAGAATCTGCAAGTGTTTATTCGGAGCACCTTGAGGCCTATGTTGGAAAAGGAAATATCTTCACATAAAAACTAGAGAGAAGGATTCTCAGAAACTTCTTTGTGATGAGTTCATTCAACTCACAGAGTTGAACCTACCAATTGATAGAGAAGTTTGGAAACACTCTTTTTGTAGAATCTGCAAGTGGATATTTGGAGCCGTTTGAGGCCTATGCTGGAAAAGGAAATATCTTCACATAAAAACTGAACAGAAGCATTCTCAGAAACTTCTTTGTGTTGAGTGCATTCAACTCACAGACTTGAACTTACCTGTAGAAAGAGCAGTTTTGAAACACTCTTTTGGTAAAATCTGCAAGTGTTTATTTGGAGCACTTCGAGGCCTGTGCTGGGATATGGAATATCTTCACCTAAAAACTACAGAGAAGCATTCTCAGAAAGTTCTTCACGATGCATTCATTCAACTCACAGAGTTGAACCTTCCTTTTGATAGAACAGTTTGGAAACACTCTTTTTGTAGAATCTGCAAGAGGATATTTGGAGCGTTTTGAGGCCTATGCTGGAAAAGGAAATATCTTCACCTAAAAACTAGACAGAAGCATTCTCAGAAACTTCTGTGTGATGAGTGCATTCAACTCACAGACTTGAACGTTTCTTTTGATAGAACAGTTTGGAAACATTACGTTTGTAGAATCTGCAAGTGTTTATTCGGAGCACCTTGAGGCCTATGTTGGAAAAGGAAATATCTTCACATAAAAACTAGAGAGAAGGATTCTCAGAAACTTCTTTGTGATGAGTTCATTCAACTCACAGAGTTGAACCTACCAATTGATAGAGAAGTTTGGAAACACTCTTTTTGTAGAATCTGCAAGTGGATATTTGGAGCCGTTTGAGGCCTATGCTGGAAAAGGAAATATCTTCACATAAAAACTGAACAGAAGCATTCTCAGAAACTTCTTTGTGTTGAGTGCATTCAACTCACAGACTTGAACTTACCTGTAGAAAGAGCAGTTTTGAAACACTCTTTTGGTAAAATCTGCAAGTGGTTATTTGGAGCACTTCGAGGCCTGTGCTGGGATATGGAATATCTTCACCTAAAAACTACAGAGAAGCATTCTCAGAAAGTTCTTCACGATGCATTCATTCAACTCACAGAGTTGAACCTTCCTTTTGATAGAACAGTTTGGAAACACTCTTTTCGTAGAATCTGCAAGAGGATATTTGGAGCGTTTTGAGGCCTATGCTGGAAAAGGAAATATCTTCACCTAAAAACAAGACAGAAGCATTCTCAGAAACTTCTGTGTGATGAGTGCATTCAACTCACAGACTTGAACGTTACTTTTGATAGAACAGTTTGGAAACATTACGTTTGTAGAATCTGCAAGTGTTTATTCGGAGCATCTTGAGGCCTATGTTGGAAAAGGAAATATCATCACATAAAAACTAGAGAGAAGGATTCTCAGAAACTTCTTTGTGATGAGTTCATTCAACTCACAGAGTTGAACCTACCAATTGATAGAGAAGTTTGGAAACACTCTTTTTGTAGAATCTGCAAGTGGATATTTGGAGCCGTTTGAGGCCTATGCTGGAAAAGGAAATATCTTCACATAAAAACTGAACAGAAGCATTCTCAGAAACTTCTTTGTGTTGAGTGCATTCAACTCACAGACTGGAACTTACCTGTAGAAAGAGCAGTTTTGAAACACTCTTTTGGTAAAATCTGCAAGTGGTTATTTGGAGCACTTCGAGGCCTGTGCTGGGATATGGAATATCTTCACCTAAAAACTACAGAGAAGCATTCTCAGAAAGTTCTTCAGGATGCATTCATTCAACTCACAGAGTTGAACCTTCCTTTTGATAGAACAGTTTGGAAACACTCTTTTCGTATAATCTGCAAGAGGATATTTGGAGCGTTTTGAGGCCTATGCTGGAAAAGGAAATATCTTCACCTAAAAACTAGACAGAAGCATTCTCAGAAAATTCTGTGTGATGAGTGCATTCAACTCACAGACTTGAACGTTTCTTTTGATAGAACAGTTTGGAAACATTACGTTTGTAGAATCTGCAAGTGTTTATTCGGAGCACCTTGAGGCCTATGTTGGAAAAGGAAATATCATCACATAAAAACTAGAGAGAAGGATTCTCAGAAACTTCTTTGTGATGAGTTCATTCAACTCACAGAGTTGAACCTACCAATTGATAGAGAAGTTTGGAAACACTCTTTTTGTAGAATCTGCAAGTGGATATTTGGAGCCGTTTGAGGCCTATGCTGGAAAAGGAAATATCTTCACATAAAAACTGAACAGAAGCATTCTCAGAAACTTCTTTGTGTTGAGTGCATTCAACTCACAGACTTGAACTTACCTGTAGAAAGAGCAGTTTTGAAACACTCTTTTGGTAAAATCTGCAAGTGGTTATTTGGAGCACTTCGAGGCCTGTGCTGGGATATGGAATATCTTCACCTAAAAACTACAGAGAAGCATTCTCAGAAAGTTCTTCACGATGCATTCATTCAACTCACAGAGTTGAAACTTCCTTTTGATAGAACAGTTTGGAAACACTCTTTTTGTAGAATCTGCAAGAGGATATTTGGAGCGTTTTGAGGCCTATGCTGGAAAAGGAAATATCTTCACCTAAAAACAAGACAGAAGCATTCTCAGAAACTTCTGTGTGATGAGTGCATTCAACTCACAGACTTGAAGGTTTCTTTTGATAGAACAGTTTGGAAACATTACGTTTGTAGAATCTGCAAGTGTTTATTCGGAGCACCTTGAGGCCTATGTTGGAAAAGGAAATATCTTCACATAAAAACTAGAGAGAAGGATTCTCAGAAACTTCTTTGTGATGAGTTCATTCAACTCACAGAGTTGAACCTACCAATTGATAGAGAAGTTTGGAAACACTCTTTTTGTAGAATCTGCAAGTGGATATTTGGAGCCGTTTGAGGCCTA